>NW_009952796.1:971659-981659 GCF_000747805.2 Chaetura pelagica | reverse complement strand
GTTAATTAGAGACCCTCCTGAGTTGTTATGCACATAGTCATGACGACTATGACAGAGAATAATTTTTCACCCCACTAGATCGGGACTGTGTGTCGTTGTCCTTCACTTTCTGTTTCTTCCAGGTGACTAAGAAAAGGGAAACATCACTACCTTAAAAAGCAGTAATAAACAAATCTGCACAGTTTAATTATCACTTTAGAATACACAGAATTCAGAATTTTGCAGCACTACAGACATTACTAGTTTTGCCACAAAATTTTTGGATTATTGCCATTTTGGGGCAGGGGGAGGAAGGAAGAAAAGCACTGACTTTTAATTGGTGTAAAATCAGTATGGCTTCCTTGGTTTCAACACAGCTATACACATTTACTTTCCCTCAGGGCCTGGCCCTGATATTCAAATTGTTCCCAGGCTTTATTCTCCTAGTTAAATTTCTGAAATAAATCACTGTGTTAATACAGTTTCTTTTCATTTTTAAGGGCAATTAGTAAGGAAATTAAATACAATTGCTTCAAGTATTACATGTTACGCATATACCTTTATTAATATAGCCATGATCTTCAGAGCCGAACATTTGGCCAGCGCAGCACATGGAAACATCTCATTAGGGCACCTATTTACATATGTGTTCTCAACTCATGGATGAGAGTGTTCCAGCAGCAAGCAGCAGCCCCCATTGGTACTGGCAGGGGACACCTGCTTAAACCACAAGGACGTTCTGGCTCCATTTAAGCAAAATCATGTCCTTTCACTTCCATAAGTAGGAACAGTGAAGCTAATGGGACTGCATATGGGCAGAGGGGGGAGCACTCTTTGGCCTAAGAAATTTCAAACAAATGCTAAACACTTTGAATATTTAGAGGTATGGAAAAGCCCAAGGAAAGACAAATGCATCTAATATTTACACCACTGGTTCTGTGCTGCTGCTGACTCTGCATGGCTGTCACGTGTCCCTAAGGAGATGGCCGCACTCACTTTTGGGTGAATGACCGCATCCCACACAGGTGGTTTGTAAAACACTTTTGGGTTTCTCCTGGTGTTGTATACATGTAAATTGGCAAAAAACCCCAATTTCTCCATATTACACAGGCTGGTCAGAAGATGAAGTCACCGTGTGCTTGCAAACATGCAAGTATGTATCTTAAATAGAAGGGGAGAAAAGCAGCAATACCAGAGAAAAAACCCATCCCCACTTGGGTGTAGCTGGCTGTGTGAACGCCAAGGGGTGAAGGCACAGGGCAGCACCAGAGCAGGACCCTCCCCAGCAGCCCTGCCAACACCACATCTGCCTGCAGTAGCTCATTGGAGCAGCATCGCCTGAAATGCTCCCTCCAATTCTGCCATCCCAGGTGGATCCACTCTGAGAGCAAAGCCTCCACTTGGCCCGCTGCACCATTCGCAGCTTTTTTTTTGTGTGTGTTTAATGGTTCTTGACTGGCCATTTACCCTAGGAAGTGCCTGTATTGCTTCACCCCCCCCCCCCCATTTTTATGTTACCATCCGCTCTGCATGCGGCATTGAATAAGAGGAACCTCCAAGGGCACGGCTGTGAGGGGCAGGAACGTACTGAGATGTGCAAGTGCATGCAACATTAAATGAAAAAATAAAGGGAAAAACTGCCAAGAAACTTGACCAAAGAGAACTGATCGGCAGAAACTGGGCCAAGTTCACAAACCTGTGGGATAATCTTTCACTAAGACCAAAAAAAGCCCACACCATAACCCAAAAGTGATTAAAAGAAGGATTTTTGTAATTTGTTGAGGAGAGGGGGGGGAATGTAACAAACTAATTTAAGCTAATGTAATGTTTATAAAGTTACTTAGATAATAACACCATCTATGCCATTATAATCATTAAAGCCCAATCTATATTTTAAAAAAATAAACTTAGCTGATTAACACAAAATCAAGTTGATGTGAAGGAACAATTACTTTTAGAAAAAAAATCAGGAGGTCCTAATATTCTGTAGAATGAGGGAGGATGCAGCTGTATGTCGACAGCTTTCATATCCTCATTTGAATAATGTGGCCTGAATCTGTCACTTTATTCATCCTCCTTATGCTCAGTGTACTCTGCATCAACAACAAATTAAGTTGTAAATAAGAGACAATCATCACTTTTGTTTTTAAGCAGCTTCTGCATGGAGAATTTCAATGTACTGTTTCTTTTTGACAGAAAGAAAGGGATTCTACACTCTGCTTATGTAAGCACAAATACGAGGAAACCAACCGAAATGAAACAATAAGGGAGCACTTGAGAACTGCTCCAAAATGTTCTTGGAAGTATGTTTCTACCTCCACAGAAATCTCCTTTTTAAGTAGGATACATATAATGAAAACTGTTTAATTTACTGTAACAATTATTCTTACTTTGCTTTGAAACTTCAGTGATCTTTTATTTTTAATTTTAAAACCCTCCAACCTCCTCTTTCCTCATCTAGGCAAAAGCAGGGTACACCTCAACAGGAAGAACAAGTGAATAAAGTCAACTGTAACCTTTGTGTACCCACAAATATTATTAGTCTATAATATGATAACATGATACCTTTTCATGAGCAAATACAGCATGCAGTAAGGAGAGAAGGGGAAGTAAGAGATTTTTCTTACCTTTACATCTGAGAAGTAGGTTTTCAGCATATTGGAACTTGGGTACCGGGTGTAAAAGAACATGAGCTTGGCCTTTTTCAAGTGATTAGGTGACAAGCCTTCCTGCATGTAGGATTGAATTAGTAAAGGAAAATGCTGTTCTTGAGAAAGCCGTTTCTAAACATACAGAGCTAGCAAATGCCTCCTTAAATACTGTGCAGTTCCCCAGACTATAGGAGAAAGTACTAACATTTAAAATGCTGCTCTATAATTTTCTGTAAAATAGCTAGACGGCCGACTTGAGGCCATGTAGCTTAAACCCTCTGTTTCCTTTCAGTTTTGGTGCCAGATCTTGGGAATCTTGCAAGTTTATGGCTTGTGTATCATATGTATGTTCACTTGTTGCTAAGGAAACAAATGCACGAAGCATGTGCCACAAAAAAAACTTATCAGAAGCTTTTTCTCCCTCTCCTTTGCAATTCCAGCTAAAGTTTCTTCTTTTCTCTCAGTGTTGTGCCTGAAATAGAGCTAATGCATGCGAGACAATTGGAGGCACTTTATAATTTGAGCAATGTTTTACACAGGCAGTGGGTTTCACCTGTTTCATTCATGTTGATAAATTTTGAAATCTTGAGAAACTCTCTCTAATCCTGCAGTTGCTTTGTTCCAGGGGCTGCCTTGCAAATCAAAGCAAAATTCATAATAGGCAGAGCCCCTCTGCTGCTCGATCCCCCCACCACAAACTTGTCGCCTCCTGGTTTACACAGTTAACTCCTCGGAGAACGAAGCTGTATTTGGGGCTAAGCAATCAATAAATGCGGGCTAGCTGATCAATAAACGGCCACTTACCCTATAAGGCAGCCTATTTATCCTGGAACCATCATTACCTTTTAGATCTGTAAACAGAAGCAACTAAAAGAGTTCCCAAGGGAATGTGAAGCTAACCATAACAATCTCGGCTTGCTGATTTTTCTCCCAGCTTCTTGGCTCCCTTTTGTGCACTGCGTGCTAGGATGGCTCTGGTCACATCTGTGCCGCAGGCTGGCCCTGCCATTTCCTCAGCAAATTAATGGCTTTATAATTTATCAGAAATGAAGATGCACGTGGAGAAAATCAATGTGGCCCCCACAAGGTCAATTAAGGGTTCTTCCCAGAAGCTTCTCTAAGGACTGTTTGTCCTAAACACAATTGTTGAAAATTTCACTTGGGTCACACCTTAGAGCGGGGAGAAGGTCAACCAAGCTGACAGATGCGCTGCAGCCAAGGTGCCTCCTGCACCTTACAGCCGGGCACATGTCAGCACAGAACACCTCATCCCAGGCCTCAAGACGGGAAACCCAGACTAATTTTTGTCAGCAGGCTACTGATGATTAGCTTGGCTTTTCCAGCAGAATTCCTTTTTCTCTAATTAATGAAATCTACTGAAACCCTCTCACTTTATTTCAGTTACAAGGTTCACTTTTTGGCTTGGAAAAAAAGTGGCATTTAAAAAAAGAAAAAAGTAATTGACAATCCTAGTTTAAAAACCTCTTCTTATGTGGAAGTACATGGAAAACGGCTCAGCTGAACTTGCATTTTGTTTTAGATGCTTAATGATTACAAAGAAGATAATTTATGACTGACATACTTCTTGTGCCAAGAGAAGAGTTGAAAGAACCTCCAGTTACCTCCATTAGACTGATAGAGAAGTCTAAAAGAGCATTACACTCTGCAGTGCCATCTGTCAAAATACGTAAGTGAAATAATAGTAGCAAGCTGTCACCTATTGCTTAGTGATAAGAGTTTTAGACAAATCAAAACTTCTACGCCAGAAATCCATTTTGTTATGCGATCCTTTCAGGGAAGTGAGGGTCCAAAGGGGTACTCCAATGAGGAAAAGAAAAAAAAACAAACCTAAGTCTCCTTAATTTGCAATACCTCTGACGCTGACATGTTAATACTGGGTTTGGCGTATACTGCCTGGCAATGCAAGCTCAAAGATGGACTTAAACTTTAAAAAAAAGCTCTCATATTTGCTGGATTTAAGCATATTAGACAGTTGTCTAAGCACTTGGTTCCTTCTGCATTTAGGATTTTTAAATATTTTCTGCTCTAATGCCAGAGGATATTGATATTGAATGAAGCATGTATTAAAAGATGTTCTGAGACTCAAATTCCCAGAAATCCATTTTTTATTAAAATTATACTTGTTCTTAAGCACTTGGCAGCCTTAAAGCAATATCAAATATGCAACAAATCTGTATATCTTGATCCTAAGGTTAACACTTTACTGTGATAAAAGATATGATCTGTAATAATCTAGCAAAAACTAGTTAATGGCAGAGTTCAGAGCTAAGAAGTGGATAACCTATTGCTATTTCAGAAAGAAAAAAACCCAAAAACACAAACCAACAAAACCAACCAAACAAACAAAACCCCCAAACCTGAACTGACCAATTGCCTAATTTCCTTTTTAAGTGCTTGGGCTGAAAAGCAACTGTTCTTCCAAGAAAGCACTAGCTGTTTCCAGGATACTTACACACGCACAATGACTCATGATGAAATAGATTCAGTAAACATACAGCTGTACCGAACACGAGCTAAGCCCCATTCAAGGCCAGGAAAGAAAACGAGCACAAATAAATATTAAGGAGGTAAAGGGAGGAGGGGTGCCGAATGGAACGCAAACAAGCTCTGTCCCAGCAGTGTGGCTTGCCTCAATTCTCTTAGCTATAGCTTTGTGAAGACAGATGACATTCAATTCTATGGGTAATGCAAAATAGACAATAACTGCTGAAACTTGAGCCAGCTGCCAGGTGTAAAAAAAAAAAAAAAAAAAAAGGAAAAGAAAAAAAAAAAAGAGAGAGAGAAAGAAAAGATGATAAATCCATAAATTAATGAAAGACATCTGCTCGGGAACATAAAAGATCAGAGGAACAGCGGACTGCAGCTGAACCTAAAGCAGTGTTCAAACAACCTGAGAGTCTCGGCGTTGTGCGTTTACACAGCACAGCGCAGCCTCACCTAAGGCAGCAGCAGCAGCAGCAGCAAAAAGGCAAAACGCTAAGAAATAGGAAGTGAAAGACTGGGAACCAAACACAGACACACTCTTGTGTTTTAACTGGAGAAGCACAGGGGTGGCATTGCTTAGCGTTTGACTCATTTGCACTTCAATCCTCCCAGGTAATGCTCCTCTTTTGCAAAAATATTTTTCAGGAGAGATGATCTTTCACTCCTGTGACTCTCAGCCTGAGCTCCCACAAATGGCTCTAACAGGCTTTTCTAGCCCACACATGTATTGAGCTGAAGAAAAAAAGAGGTAAGAATAGGCTGTATCAGGTAAAAAATCTGCACCCGCAAAGCCAAGCTGCTCCTTAAGTTACACCTCGGGTGCTTTCAATCAGCGAAGCTCTAAATAGCTGTATCTCAGAGCATCTTCAAGACCCTCCAAAGAACGAGCTGGCTGGAAAGTATTCATTCATTGCACAGGTTTTATCAACAGCACAGAGTTACCCAGCTTGCTGTACAATCACTCTTTTTAAAAACATATATTTTTTTTTAAAGTTTAATTAGTTTAATTCTCGTCAGATGTAATAAGTCCTCATTTCAAAATGTTGTAATTCACTAATTATAGCTCTCACATATTGGGATTGTGAAACTCATTCCAGTTGGATTTGAGTTCTGCTTAAAAATAAATCAATTGTAGAAAGTTTCATTGATGTTTTAAAGCCCTTCTGCCAGGCAGGGCACGCTAAACTTCTTCACCTTTACAAATGTCTTACCAGCACACAAACTACTGTTGTGCTTCAGTTTTGATCTATGCAAATGTTTTAGGACTGAACAAGGCTATTTTTCTTGAGATGCAAAGAGGATGCATGACAAAGGAAGATCATGCAGATAAACAATTCGCTGTCTGTTTCTTTTGGAATTTGAATAAAACTTAATATTTGATTAAACAGATTAGTTTGCAAAGATACAGACTGCATTCATGACCAAGATGGGAATTCATGCTGCAGGTGCATCTTATCTTGTTTAGTGAAATATGCAAACATTAACCATTTCCTTCTGCAATTCAGCAAAGAACGATCAGATACATTTTACAGGCGCTGGTTAAAAAAGAAAGGAAAGGAAAAAAAAGAAAGAAAAAAGGTAAAAACAAACAACAAAAAAAACCCCAAAACCACCAAAAAGCAGGCTGGTTCAGTGTTTCAGCCTACTACTAAAACCTCAGCCTGGCTATATCTGCTAGTCTTATGTTCTCATGCTGGCTGTATTGTCCAGAAAAACAGATGTTGCTTTCTGTAGGGAAGAAAAATCTGCTTCTCTCAAGAAATAAATTCCTTTTATATACACATTCAACCATGCAAAATAATAAAATACAACAGCATTGAGCACAAACCAATCTCCGTGCTGCGCCTTTCCCTGGAAACTGCTTGGAAGCTACTTGAACAAATGAGAAAAAAAATGGACTACTAGAAAAAAAACATGCCCAGAGCTGAGATACCTATACCAGGGTACATGTAGTGTAGAACCCCTATTGAATAAATCTGTTTGTCCTAAAAACTCTGTAGCTAAACCCAGATCTAACTGTGCAGCCTGAAATAGCTTCTAGGTGGGAACATCAAAGCACTTTGACAATGGCAGGGAAGAAGGGCAAAGGAGAAGGAAGGGAGTCACTCCACTCAGTGTTGCCCCCCAGCTAAGCTGGAGAGTGGTGTGGGACTCAGACCCCTGTTCCAGCAGAAGCAACATGCTTTGTTGGTGTCCGCCAGTAAGACTGAGCTGGAGAACTGGGAGACACAGAAGGGGCGAGGAGAGATGCTCTGCAGGTGGATAGGATCAAGTGCAGCCCCAGAACTACTCCTAGTTCACACACTTGCCTTTTTTCACCTCTCCTCACTCCTCTCCCAGGATAAGAGAACTACTTTTATACATAGCATGCTACTGTACTGTTTGGTAGAAATTACTTGATTGCTCTGGCCTGAGTCTTGCCCTCAGCTGCTATTCCTGTTGGCCTCAGGACTGCTTTCTGAGCACCACAGCTTGCATTTCAATATGCAGGAAAGATTTTCGGCTCAGATCTTCGAAAGTAACTGGCAATAAGAGTGAGTGATGCTGGATTTAGACCAAATCCTCTGTTTGGCCCTACAATGTGGAGAAGACTTCCCTGCTATCAATGCATCAGAGACATCCTCTTTCGGAAAACAGGTCCCTCAAATGTCATGTCCACTACCAGCTGGCTCTCAAAACCACCAACAGCTAAGGAAGGTGCTTTCAAATGGGGAAGACTTTCCCCTATAGAAATGGGATTATTCATACAGGTCAGACAGCAACAATTATTTACTCAAACTTGACCCAAGTTAGACCAAAGAATGTTGGTGAAGGGCTTTGGGCCTGCAGCACCTGCCTTTGCTCCAGTGGTGCCCACTGCCGCGGGAAGTGCAGGTAACCAGCAAGTCCCAAGCCCTGCCAGCATTCCCCTGAAGATTTAACAGGTCTCCGTAAAATGTGTCTAAATTAATCTAAAACAACCAGAGTTATTAATTACCGAGAAGATACCTAGTGATGGGGCACAGCCTCCTGCATCTGCTTTCATGTGATACCCCTGGAAAGGGGACAAGTTCCTCAGCATCACTACCATTACTCAGGGAGGGGCAGAATTATTCAGTCTCAACTACTTTAATCAACTTGGGAATTAAATTAGCTGTATCTAAGGCTCTGTTCTTGTGCTGTTGCCTTCTGGTGGAGTAAAACGATCTATCCTTCATGCAAAATCCTCAATTTTAGCATTGGGCAAACACGGTATTTTATTCGCTTTTAATACAAATCTACTTGGAAGAAAAATCTTTTGACCAAAAAGCACATTAGGGGAAAAGACGCAAGGAGTGGGAGGTGTTATTGCTAAAAAAGAAAAAAAATCTCCTAGCACTAGTTTCCAGGAAAAAAACCAAACCATCACTATGTCTGGATATGCCTAAATAAAGGCAGAGACGGATTTTGCTCCCCCAACTAAAGCCTGCTATTGAGCTAAAAAGAGAGATTTTATTATTATCTTTTTTTTACGCAGGGGAAATGTCCTGTAAATTTAATACAGCTGAACTTTTATATTTAATTGTTCTCTCTGGCTTTCCAAAATAATTTGCTTTGTGTACGTTAGGACAAAAGATTTCTGTGTATGGCTGAACAGAGGTTAATCATGCATAGCAGGCAGCTGCAAAAGGGCTGAGGAACAGACCTCTGGGTGGGGGAAAGAATTTGATGCAGCCTGAATATATCAGTACCTGTGTCTTTTGTGCTTCGTTTCCATTATGTGCTTGAGAGCCAAAGGCTCACGATGGCTGCACCGTAGCTCTCTGCAATCCCCAGCCATGACACCATTAACATGGGCCACGTGTTGGCCTGGCAGGGGAGGCAGCCGTGGCTTCAACATTTTTTGGCCAAGGGCAATGCCCCCTCTACCACCTTCCAGCCTGGGGAAGGACCTGTCAGCCCAGGGAAACCCACTGGCACCTAGACAGTGGGCCTGGCTTGCTTTCTGGCCCCACGGGATGGTCTAAAAGGCTTGAGGAGGGCCAGTGGCTTTTCTGTGTGGACACCATTGCTGAAGGAAGTGCTGTCTGTCAGCAACCAGCATTTTATTTGGCCTCACCAAGACCCCCACCTACTCCCCTGCGAGCACCTTGTTCCCGCAGCGCCCAGGAGAGGCCTCAGGACATGGGCACAGCCCCTCATCCTCTCCCACCAGCCACCACCAGGTTATGGCTCGTCTTTCAAAAAGGATATTGCACTTCCCGAGTAGGGTGAGATTTCGGACATGTCTTGCAGGTCGCCACACTCAGACTTTATGAGGGACAAGGAGAGGCCCTCGGCAGCGCTGGGGGGGTGGGCTGGCGAGCAGGGGTGGTGGTTCATGTGGTGGGACGACATCTTGGTCCTCAGGCTGGTGGTCTCCCGGGTCAGGTCAAGGGATTCGGGCGAGGCGCGATCTTTCCCCGGGAAGGATGCCGATGGGGCACCCAGGGGGCTCTGGAAGGGATAGGCCATGATGGGCAGCGGGAAGGGGTGGCGGAAGGAGGAGGTGGAGAAGCCAGCAGTGGCTGACAGTGGGGACTGGTGCAGGGAGGCATGATGGCTGCCAGCTGGTGGGGCTGAGGCGGATTGGTCAGAGGAGTTTTTGCGGACGACAAGGGGCAGCGCCTCGGTTTGGTCAGTGGCACCAGGCATGGGGACGCTGCTGAAGGTGTCGAGGGGGTTGGGAATGATGACGTCCCCAAAGCACTGCAGGCGCTGGTTGGCCGTGTGGAAGTTGTGGTTCTCCCCATTGACAGCGAACCTCGCCTGCGGCATCTGGAGAGGTGGGAAGACCTGAGGAAGCTGGCGGGAGGGCTTGGATGAGAAAACTTTGACCACCGTGTCCACAACTTGCGACATGGCAG
>NW_009952796.1:964159-969159 GCF_000747805.2 Chaetura pelagica | reverse complement strand
AATAACAGGGTATATTGCCAAAGGCAGCATGCAGACTTTTTGGAACTGCTCCCATCTCTTTCGGTTCACCTGTAAAAACATCTACGTGCTCCCTAGGACTGCATCTGTGGCTAGTTTTAAAGAATGACTACCCATGCAAATAGGCATAATTTCAGCATGAAATAATGTGTAAAATCAAGACAGTAGGCAATGCTTATTTTGCAACCAGGATGACAAAAAAAAAAAAAAAAAAAAAAAAGAAAGAAAAAAAAAAGGGGGGGGGTTAATATTTCAAAGCATTACGTTTATTCTGAAGCCTTTGCCCATGTATTCTGGATGTACTAAAAGAATTTTCAGAGATCTGGTGTCAGAGATAATTATGCTAGAGACATGATGTTTGTTTACGTTACTGGGTCCTTGTATATAGGAAAGTAAAGAACGATAATATTAAAAAAACACAAAACAAAACACCACAAAAACTGTCATGAATTCAGATAGGAGATCCAGAGCCTTACACTGGTTTTAGGTCACTGCCTTCAGAGACCACTCCTTATCAAGAAGCACATCATGCAAGTGAAGTTTGGAGACTTCATGATGATAATAAAATAACAAGGAGTTGAGTTTCAGGGGCCCAGTTTCACCACCTGCACCCCAGGCAGCATCCCACCCTGCAAGCAACTCCCCTGGAGTCCAGAGATACCAAAACCCTGTCATGTGCAAGTGGTAGGATCAGGCCTTGCTTGGCAGTACGTGTTGTAAAAGACTCTTTCCTGCTTTCTCTCAATTAATGCAAATGGGGTTTTTCAGGAAGCAGAGTCAGGGTCTCACAATTAGGTCGTCACCTACAAAACACCTGGAGAGTTGGGTTTTCAGTAGGGTTGTTTTTGTAAAAAAATGGCCAAGTCCTCGGGGCGGTGGAAAGGAGCAATCACCATGGGAGTTTTTAAGCAGGTAATACTGTCATGGAATAAACTAGGGCCAAGGTTGACCTTTCAGTCTAGTGGTGTTCATTTGAAAGAGATATAAACTAATTGCAAGATAACCGAAAGAGCTCTGGCTTACTGCACTTAGGATATTCTAAAGGTGTTCTCTGTAAAGGTAATACATGCCAATAGGAAAAAAAAAACAAAACCACACAAAAAAACAATAAACAAAAACCAAACCACCAACACCAAAAACCTTCACGTTTTTCCTTCCTATTCTGTACTC
This sequence comes from Chaetura pelagica, assembly GCF_000747805.2. Classification (NCBI taxonomy): domain Eukaryota; kingdom Metazoa; phylum Chordata; class Aves; order Apodiformes; family Apodidae; genus Chaetura; species Chaetura pelagica. Next base: position 967,971 of record NW_009952796.1, on the reverse strand, counting down.
AAGCCATGCTTGATTGAGATCCAACAGTAAGTTCCCAGACTCATACCAAAAACCTTATGTCAGGTTTCACATTTTGCACATTTCCCAGCAAATCTGAGGTGCCTGACCACCGTTTCCCTCCCTCTTGCCCAATCCCAACCAAGGACATGCATGGGGAGGGCTTGCTGTACCCTTGAGTCAGCAGCTCAGGAAACAGGCTGTCCTGCGCCAGGTTGGAAGGTCATTGCCACGCATCCTTCCTCCCCAGTGTCCATTTTCCTCTCCCCAAGCCCCCGTACCAGCAGCTGCTCTGCCTGTCCATTCCTGCCACCACAACCATGCGGTAGGAGGTGCTCCAGAGTGATGCCCCCTCCTTCCCTTGCTAGAAGCTGAAAGCATCCGAGTTACCGTACACTTAACCTAGGTATTAAGCAACATCTCCCATTTGCCTGGGTGTTATCCCAAGCCTACAGACTGCCAGCTTTAAGGCTTACATGCCTTTCAGCTTAAATATGGGAAATAGTTCTGCTTTAGCCTGACAAAACAGAATGGGTATGGAATGGACAGTTAATATTTTGGTCTCGGAGGACCAAAACCAATTCACACCTCAAGGGAAGTGGGATGCCATGTACAGCGGGATGCAAAATCCCAGCCACGACAGGCAGACTCCGAGATTGATTAGATTAGAACTGGATAAATAGTGGTCCCTCGGGGGGAAAAAAATAATTAGGAAGTTGGTATTCTTTATGTAGTACCAGTACTTTGCCTGAAAAAAATGTATTTCATACCTCTAGTGCCTCTGTACAGCTATCCAAAAATATAGTTAGAAAGAGAGCTTAGATTGTCAAGATCTATTGTAGAAATATTCCTAAGCATAATTTCTTCCTGAGTTACAGAGTTTTAAATTCATGAAGGTTAAATTTGCTTTACATGTCACTTTTGATACTCCTTGCATGACAAGTGTCATTTACGTAAAATTTACCCTCCACATCTCGAGCCTCAACTCGCACAATGCACGAAACATCTTCCATGCCCGCGGAATTAAAAAACATACCCAGGGCCTCAACACTTTCTAAGTCCATCCATAAACATAGGCTGCACTAGGATATTTACAAGTTTATATTCACAACTTTTATTTACGGAGATATAATTAAAATGTAGCTATGAATAACCTCTCAATAGCACAGCAGCTACAGACATGGATTTATTTCATATTCATTTGACATGCATTTTAACTGGAAACAGGTTCCTAGGTATCCAAGAGTTACTGTTACCAAACCTTTGGCTAGAACAGTCTTTATAAAGGAATATGATGTCAGGTATTTAAACGCACTCATTACAAGCAGATCAGTTTCTGTAATGAATTTGGTTAACTTGTCTTGATCTACAAAGATGCTGATCATTTTCTCCTAGACTAATTCATACACCTATCAGATGCAGAAGAGATGTAAATTCAGTCTCACCCTCCTCAGCTTCTCTGAAGGCCACCAGCCTAACCTAAATTGCCACTAAATACACAACGACAAAGCGCTAAACTTGACAAATATTCATGGATTAATTTGAGATGTTATCAGCTTCTTTTCAGAAAGCTGACTGCTTTTTCTGGTCCATCCTCCACTTGCTTCGTGTAAACCCACTATGCCAATACTACACACAGAATTCAACATGCTTTTGCTAATAGAAATATTTAGATCTTTCACTCTAAAGCGCTACAAGGGGCATGGCTCTGCCAGAATCAGCCAGGAAGCACAGGGTGAAAATTATTCCAGTCAACAGCATTTCACACACAAAACCACAGCTAACATCCGAAGAACAGATGACATTTATTCTCCATAGATCTGTTCAGTGCTAAAATCATGTCAGCCACTTATGAGAAAGTAGTACCTTTTTGTACAGCTCTGACACAAGTTTTCTTGGCAGAAGGGGTTGTCTAACCCCCTTAGCTGAGACATGAAATCAAAGATTTTGAAACAGGGCAGAAATGATGAGCAACTAATTGTGCAGCAACTGGTTTATTAGGATTTCTCTATAAGAAGCAAAAATTAGACCCTGATTTACTTCCAAATTATGCTACAGGCTCTTTAGCCTTAAAGAGAAGAACCTTCCTGGTTTTATGAACTCTGTGATACCCAGGGCCAAATCCGGCAAGGAATTCAGCAATACCCGTGAATGCCAAGCATCCTCAATGCCCGTTGACTACAGGGAGAACTGACAGAGCTCACTAACAGGAGGAAATTGGCATCTCGTTAGATCAGGCCTTTATTTGGGGACATGCAGGGCCCTTCATCACGTATCTGTGCTCGGCACTGCTTGAGAAAACAGATTCTTTGAATGAGAAAAAGGAAACAAGCTACTCAAGGTGGAAAACTGAAACCACTTTCCTTCTCTCAAGCCAGTTGGGTCCTTGCTACTTCACTGTGAAGAAAATAACCCACATGGTCTCTGTGCAGACAACATTGAAACATTCAAAAGATTCCTACTACAGACTCGGCCCAAGTTGTCCAAGATTATTTTTTTTTCCACATGACACAATGTCTTTAAATCACAATTCTTGAATTACTTAATCTAGCAGGTAGGCTGCACTTTGAGACAGAATAAATTATGATTTAGAGACTACAAATCACAGTATTTACAATTCTGCCCTGAATCACATTAAAGTCCAATTTCAAAAATGTGTCCATTCTTACGGCTATCTTAATTTATCAACAGATCATTAAAAAAGACAAGTCATGTAGACTGAAAGGCCTCAGAGTCCAACTGGCAGGATAGTTAGGTGTATATATATACTGCCACTGCCACTCAGCCAATGTAACATACTTCACAGAATAATTTAAAGGGGAGCTGTTAGTGAAAAGTATATACATTGTACTCTTTATCACACTTCAACTCATGAAACGTTGATATTCTGTCTACCCTCGAGTATTAATAAACATTTCATAGTATGTGGGATGGCTGCTAAAAGTAAGCTCTGGACAAAAAGGAGATAAAACAAATGCAAAATGAGCTGCAATGGCCATAAACTTCACGTGATTGACGGCAACTCGCAGAAGAACTGTGAGAAGACGCGAAGGGTCCGTGCCACATGCAAATCTACGGTAAGGAAACTGCCTCCACATAATTAATCCTGCGTACTGCCAAAGCCCTGCAGATGATGGAAGTGGCAAATAATCTGATCTTTCACACCTCGCGGCGACACAGCCTCCTGTCTGTGCCCTGCACCAGCCAAGCACCGGGCCTTCCTGCCACCGAGAAGCGGGCACGGATGCGCGGACGCGCTTCCACGTGCCCCCCGCCCGTTCCCAGACCTGGATGAGGGTTTGGGGGTGACACTCACCACGCACCCAGAAACGCCATGCATTCCCTGTGACCACTCGGGATCTATTGGAAAATTAGCAGTTTTCCAAATCCTCTCCCTGGCAACTTTTGCCTGACATTCAAGGGCACCTCTAGTCTGCAGCCCCTACCAGCCGCGACTGGCGTCTCCTACTTTGTCAAAGATACTAAGTTCATACGCTCCGTGTCTGTTATTTCCGCAGACGGGGCACACCTACGTGATCCTGACCCCTCCGAGAGCTCCTCTATTGGAAAATTAGCAGTTTTCCAAATCCTCTCCCTGGCAACTTTTGCCTGACATTCAAGGGCACCTCTAGTCTGCAGCCCCTACCAGCCGCGACTGGCGTCTCCTACTTTGTCAAAGATACTAAGTTCATACGCTCCGTGTCTGTTATTTCCGCAGACGGGGCACACCTACGTGATCCTGACCCCTCCGAGAGCTCCATCCCTCCTCGGACGGGACCTTCCGAGCGCCAGGACCGGCCGCAGGTACCTGGACT
>NW_009952796.1:962724-963547 GCF_000747805.2 Chaetura pelagica | reverse complement strand
CCCCCCGCGCTTTAACTCCGCTTAAACACACAAAACCAATAAAGATCTCCATCAAAAGCTAAGAAAAAAATTAAATCCCCCCCCCCTCAAGAAAAAAACAACAACCAAACAAGCAGAAAGTCCCAATAATCCTAATCTTCTCCCAGATGAAGTCTCTCTTATCCCGCGACTTGCGTTTGATCTCGTTTCATGCGCTCGCTACCCACCACTCAAACCCCATCTTCTCCACATTTCCACAATTCTCAGCTCGTCCCACCCTTGGAAATGAAAAAGTACTTGCAAGGATATGAAGAACCAGAATAGAAAGTCCCTTCCCGGTTTGGGTTAAAAAGGAGAAGTAGCGCCATGCAAACGACAAGCAAATTGGAAGAGACAAAAAGAAAGGCAGCTATAATAATAAACAAGACAAAGAGGAGGCTCAGAGGACCGGAGCAGGAGTTTAAAGCAGGGGATGGGGAACTTCGGCGGGGGACGGGGGGGAGGAGGAAGCTGGGAACGACAAAAAGAAGCTAAATCCTCGCTGCGCTTTCCATCCCCGCAAAACTCCAACCCCGCGGAATAAAATAATAATAATTAAAAAAAAAAGAAAAAAAGCCCAGTCTACAAAAGGTGGCAGCGAGAGAGCGAAGGGGAAGGGGGGGAGGGATCACCTAACAACGAGCAGGTCACTTACTCTTCAGCCCTGGGCAGGCTACGGGGAGCGCTCCATCGGGCTCGGCGCTCCCGAATCCTTAACGCTTTATCTAGGGGGGAATTACAACTACTCAGCTAATAAAGTCATTGAAATTTAGTCCCCTGGAAAAAAAAAAAAAAAAAAAAAAAG
>NW_009952796.1:960811-961231 GCF_000747805.2 Chaetura pelagica | reverse complement strand
GAGCATCGGGATGAGCCGCGTGGAACGAGCGGCGGTGACCGCAGCCCCGGCCCTGCACAACGCGCCCCAAGTTTCCGTCTCATCGAACCCATCCCCAGCTCAGGACAGCTCGCTCCCTGCCAGACCCGGCGGGAAAGCGCTGGGAGACGAATAACGTGAGGGGGAAACAAACAAATAAAGAAATAAATATGAATAAATAAAGATTAAAAGCGGGTTCTTCCCAGCAGGTCCGGGTTGCAATCCGGAGCAGAGCCTGCCGGGCGCGCTTTGTCCCGTCGTGATCGCAGGTTTCCGCAGCGTGGGGAAGGGAGAGCAGGAGGCAGGGGAATACTGAGGAGAGGGAATAACGCCCTACGGAAGGACCGACGGCAGGGGAGCGCTGCAGGGCTCTCAGAGGCAGGTAAGGCCGGCGCTGCCCCG
>NW_009952796.1:950740-959479 GCF_000747805.2 Chaetura pelagica | reverse complement strand
CTTTCCCTTTAAAGGACACCGGGATACACGTAGAGGTGAAGCCGAATAGTGCAAACGCTAATAAATAAATAAATAGCTGCCTGTGACACGGAGTTTATTACCACCGGGACTCAACCTCAGCCACTGCTGATTTACCCAAAGAGAAACTGAGGCACTGGGAGTGAAGCAGTGTCCCCAAGGTCACACACAGCAGCTCAGTGGCAGCCAGCCCAGGCCCCAGCTGTGGGTACCATGTGTGCAGACTTCCACCTACCATCCAACCCCCTTCTGCCTGCTTTCTGTAGCTGTTTTCACATTACCTGCCTGCAGCTCCCATGTCTTGAAACTTTTTCAATCTAAACACACCAGCCCTGCCACCTGCCACGCCAGTAAGCCCAGCTGGAATGAAATGCACACTTTCTACACCTGCTCTGGCACTGAATGCTCCAGACCCTTTCTCCTTTTTAATCCTGGAGGATAGTCAACCTCTTAAGGAAAGCAAGTTGATGTTTCAAAACTCAGCAGCAAAAGTAATCTCACATCCATCACCCACATTTTTGAGGTAGAGGAAGAGCTCTTTTCTATGAAAAGAGCTTTTCTATGAAAAGCTCTTCCTCAGCCAGAATTTAATCCCTCAGAAGGGGTCCAGAAGACCCCCATGCCAGCAGGTCGTGTTCAGAATTTATAGTGATCAGAGTCATCCCTGGTGCCTTCTCCAGGGCCTGGTGGCTTGGGCAGCGGTGGGGGAGCCTCTTGCTGCTTTGGTTGGGTGTGTGGCTGCTTCTGTCCCTTGTTGCTCCCAGTCCCCCAACCAAGTGTGGTCCTGCTAAGGAACTGTCATGGGTTACAGTCCCTCTTCAAACTCCTGTAGAAGGCCCAGGTCCTTTTCCTGCTAATTAATATGTCACAAGATAGTCACCAGGTCCTTTTCTTGGTCGTCAATAGATTATAAGGTACTCACACTGTATGTTTTCTGATTGATGGTTGTGCTGGATCCCAACAAAAAATTAATCCATGTTATCAAAATTTAGATTCAAAGCCTGGAGGTGCTCAGGTCTGTGAGTTCTCCTGCCTAGCACGTGGTGTGTGTCACAAACTTCAGGTCAAAATACTACATTGCCTTCACATACAGGAGTTGTCAGGTCTATGTTCATCCATAAGGTTTGTCCCATCAAAAATAAATCCTCCTCCATATTTTGCTGCCGCTGAAGAGAAAAGGGTTGCTGCAAGCTGACAGCTTTCTGTGCTTGCATTTCTTTCTTAAGTGGAACAAAAAAAACAGATGTAAGAAACTTAGGAAAACTTTTGCAGCGTGCTCATGACCATGGGTGATTCCTCTGTTCCTTTGGAGTCTGACAACAAAATTGAAAGTGACACGGGTATATTGTTGAAGCTGCCTTTTCTTTGATCATTTTTCTTGTTGTATCTGTTCCAACTAAATGAGAGATTGGGGCTGCAAATACATAGCAGGGTTTTTTTTCCCCTTTTTTTTTTTTAGGAGTTGTCAGGTCTATGTTCATCCATAAGGTTTGTCCCATCAAAAATAAATCCTCCTCCATATTTTGCTGCCGCTGAAGAGAAAAGGGTTGCTGCAAGCTGACAGCTTTCTGTGCTTGCATTTCTTTCTTAAGTGGAACAAAAAAAACAGATGTAAGAAACTTAGGAAAACTTTTGCAGCGTGCTCATGACCATGGGTGATTCCTCTGTTCCTTTGGAGTCTGACAACAAAATTGAAAGTGACACGGGTATATTGTTGAAGCTGCCTTTTCTTTGATCATTTTTCTTGTTGTATCTGTTCCAACTAAATGAGAGATTGGGGCTGCAAATACATAGCAGGTTTTTTTTTCCCCTTTTTTTTTTTCCCTTTGTTTTTTTCCAGGGGTGGGGAATGTCCAGCTACTCTAATACATAAAAAGAATGACACTCTGCAACTGAAAAGGCCTGATTCTGTTCTTACTTATTCTGACAAGAATTAAAAATAACTCTGCTGATGTAAATAAAGCATCATCAGTGTGTGTATATGAGAAAGAGGAGAACTGGGTGCCCAATGTGTGTAATTGCTGAATTTAGTGCCATTCCTTGCTTCCCTTTGCCCGGGCTCCTCCTTTCAGAAAGGAAACCTTTGGAAGAAAATGCCTTCAGCCTGGTGAGTGAATGCAATGTAGGTGGTTCAGTGCAATTTAATTCAAGAACCTGTTATTGATAGAAATAGAATTGTTAAAAAATAATAATTAAAAAAACCCAGAACTCAACAGAAAAACCTCACAACCTCCAGAGAGGAGAAAGTGAACTAAACTAATCCTATTAAATGTGGTAGCATGTTTCTGTGCAGCTCGCTGAGAGATTAAGCACAGGAAAAGGGATAAGTGCTGCTTCAGTTTCACTAAACTAATGTGACAACTTGTCATTGGAAATCTTTACAGCTTGTTAGCAGATGACTAGCTGATTCAGATATGTTTTCTACCGTTTCCTTTGTGTCTGGGGGTGGTGTTTTTTCTTTCCTGTTCCTTTCTTATCCATACTGCTTTATTTTGCTTTTTAATCCTTCATGTCTCCTTCAAGTCAAAACATTTAACTTGCTTTAATCAATATTTTGTTTTGAAGATGTCCCTTGACCTTTTGTTTGTGCAAATTAACCTTCAAGGGCACCTCATTCATTCATTAACCTCAGTGGGATGCCGTATCCCTTGTACATGGCATTTTAGGATGCATAAAACATTTATGAATGTTTAGACATATCGCAGTAAATGACTGTGATACTGCTGTGGTTACTACTGCTGCCACTAATACATTGGTTTTCTTTAGTTTCTTTCTTTCTTTCTTTCTTTCTTTCTTTCTTTCTTTCTTTCTTTCTTTCTTTTCTTTCTCTCTCTCTTTTTCTCTCTTTCTCTCTCTCTCTCCCTCTTTCTTTCTTTCTTTCTTTCTTTCTTTCTTTCTTTCTTTCTTTTCACTTTTCACTCTTTCTTTCACTCTTTCACTCTTTCTCTCATTCTGTTTTGTTTTCAACCCAATAATTAGAAAAATAAATGTTAAAAAAGAAATGGCATTAAATAGCAGCTGTAAAGTTTTAACTTCCTTTCTCACTTCTCTTCTCTTCTCTTCTCTTCTCTTCTCTTCTCTTCTCTTCTCTTCTCTTCTCTTCGCTTCTCTTCGCTTCGCTTCGCTTCGCTTCGCTTCGCTTCGCTTCGCTTCGCTTCTCCCTTTTCTTTTTTCTCTCTTTCTTTGGTCCTTTCTTTTTTTTTCTTACTTACCATTCTTTCTTTTTTGTCTCTCTGTTTCTTCCTTGACATGTTGCTTGTGAGCAGAATGCAAGCAAAATAACCAGGCTGGTGGAACTTTTAACTTTAGTAGGTTCATGTCAAAAGCAGTTGTTTAGATTCTTTAGAAATATATGCTGAGTCTTAATCCGCTCCTCTCCTCTCCTCTCCTCTCCTCTCCTCTCCTCTCCTCTCCTCTCTCCTCTCCAAGAATTTGTTTTTGTGCCAGCATGGTATAAAATCCCTCACACCAAATGCCAGCTGATGCTATGCCTTTATTTTCCTTTTCCGTCTCTCCTCTCCTCTCCTCTCCTCTCCTCTCCTCTCCTCTCCTTTCTTCTTTTTCCCTTGGCCTTCCCCCACCGACAAAGGCATGATGGTTGAGTAAATGGAAAAAAACCATTTTACAACATTAAAGGAAGACTGTTTAGAAAAGGAAGGCCCTGCTGAGGTGTAGAGGAAGCCTGTTTATTAACACTGGACACCTCTTATCTCAGGCAGCTCCAGATGGATGTCCCCTTGGTAATTCTCACTCTGTGCCAAGTGGGGTTAAGCAGGGTAACCACCTTGACGTGGGCTGGTGATCACCAGGGGATCATCGGCTCCTTCAGAGAGAAATTTTAGCAGAAACTTGGGGTGGGGGAGGGAGAGCTTGCACGTGGCCAGATTTACCTTTGTGGCTGTAAATTGCTTGCTGCCTGGGACAGAGCCAGGTTTTGATTGAGAGATAAAGTAGCTCAAATCTGTCAATAATTAACTGTCACTCAATTAAGGCTTTCTTAACAAATTAGCACTTGGTAGCACCTAGGGTGCAGGTTTTTCATGGGAAAAGGCTGATAGAGTAACGTTGGCCATTAAGTTTGCCCACTGAATATCAGCTGATGTCCTGCTCAGTTTAAACACCACTGTGTAAATTTGATTAATTGGTTCCCAAACCCCATTTCTGCCTGATTGCTTTTAAGATTAACCATTTGTGCCTTCCCAAGCTAAACAATGCAGGTAAGGATTTGAGGAGTAAGAGAGTTATACTGGATTAATTAGGGCTTCTTGGCTGTCAGGTAGCCTTGAAGGAGCAGCCAGATGTACCTGAGGTCAGGAGTTTGAATTTACAGACCCCTGCAGGACGACAGGAGGGGATGGAGCAGAGTGACATAGTTTGCCTTCCGTGCAAACTACTGTAAACATGTTTCTGTCTCATACAGAGCCTCACTCTTCCCCAGCCTGCCCCTTCCGGTGGGTTGGTGGGAAGGTTAAAAGGGAAGAACATTTCCACTTGCTTTATCCCGTGAGGAAATTCTCATCCAAGCAGATGCCACCAGGCTGTGATCTCTTGGCACTTTCAAGCCTAGGTGGCCCTGAGTGCCTGGCTTCACCAGGGTTGTCAGGTTGAATGTGTTTCCAGAAACATTGCAAAGCTCCATATTGATGCCTCTCTCCCAGATTCCTGGAAAAATGCTGTGGCAACAGAGGTAGCATTGGTGTTTCTCTGGTAGCAGACTTTGTGCCAGATTCCTTTCATCCCTTTCCGTACTAGTGGTGCTCTGGCTATGTCATTCCACTCTTCCTCTTAATTCTCTATTCAGCAAGTGAATGCCAGATGTCAGCCAGATCCAGCAGAGCCATCCCAGTTTATATTAGCTGATGATCTGGCCCCAAGTTTGTGCACACTGCTGAATGGACTCTGCCGGGACGGGAATTCCCTTGGTACATTAATTCATAGCAAACCACAGCCTCTGGAAGCTCCGGCCTCGTGATCATTTGTCACATCAACCCTGCTGAGGAGGAATCCATCTCTCACGAGTCACAAAACCCTTTGCTCTCCATTGGCACTGAATTCTCCTGGTGTCACACAAAGTTGCACCTCCAAGAGGTGTGCTCACAGAATCTGGTTAGAAGTCACACACAAAACTCTGGGTTGTGCTGGTTCTGATTCACACTGGATTGCATAGAAGGTTGTAAAATGGAAGCTGATTTTTAGCTTCACCTCTGATCCATTCCTCTGATCCAGGTTTATGCTCAGTATGGGTTTGGTTAAAGCAGTCACTGCTTACGTCGCTGACTATTTTTCCATCTCTTTTGACCAAAGTCTGCCTTACCTGCAGTGTGGGCCAAAAAGCTGTGGGCCAAACATGAGGCAAAGCCATGAAGTACAAGAGTTTAAAAGCAAAGTTTGAGAAGTTCTTGAGGTTGTTCTTTTTGGGGATGCACACTGTTGTCTTGTACAAAAGCTAATCCTGATGTAGCTTTCTATTAGTCATATCAGAAGAGCTGCCAGAGACTGACAGCTCTTAGCCAGCACCACCCTACTGTGGTTCAAAGATCTGAACTATTTCACCAGCCTCCATGTGGAGGGGTTAAAAGCACACTAAAAAATACTTTGTGTGGCATTGTCCTAGTACTTGCATTAAAAGTCTTAAGTTTAAAATCATAAAGCAGGAGAAAAGGAAGCGCATTTGATAGTTTAAAACTGTACCCTATCCTGCTGCATAATCAAAGCTGGTGTTTAACAGGAAATGTAGTTTAATTTTATAGACTTATGTTCTTTTGGTTGGTTGGTGTTTTTAAGAAAGAGGAAGATATTTCTGCAGAGGGATTATAACCTGGGAAAAACAATTTTGATTATGCTTTTATGTGTGCTGCATTAATTTATTTTTATCATAAAATCACAGAATCACAGAATGGTTTGGGTTGGAAAGGCCCTTAAAGGTCATCTAGTTCAAATCCCCTGCATGGGCAGGGACACCTCCCACTATATCAGGTTACTCAAAGCCCCATCCAATTTATACTATATGTTTTATAATACAAATAATAATTTATGCACTGTATATTTAACAATATATAATTATATACTAATAGATAGTACATAATACTTTATTATATAATTTATTACTTATGCAATAATAAAGAATTTCTATCATACAGCAACAGTTAAAAATCCCCATCTTTTCTAATAAAAAGGAATTCCCATTATGTAAGGTATGCATATGAACTATCACCTCCAAAGAGTCCTGCAAGGCATTGAGGGAAAACTTTTTCAGGAGCACCATTTCAAATCAGTCTCAATGGCTACACTATTAATTTTAATAGGACACAGATGCCTAGATGTTTTGTAAGGACCCGAAGAAGCCAATGGATTTAGGAGCCTAAAGCAGAGCCTAGGCTGACTTTAGGGTGTCTATATACAGAACTGCCATCGTGGATCATCCAGATCAGGAGACACGTTCCCTAGGTGCTACAGTGCTGTTGTCATGCTTGCCAGAGTCTTCCCTCAGGGAAGAGCTACATGCAGGGATATCTACAGTTTGTCCAGGCGCCAGCACGTTGCTTTGCTCACACGGATGGGCTCCAGCAAAACCATGCTCAGCACTGCTTCCTTTGCAAGATGTCCTCATGGTGGTGTCAGTTCCCATCTTTCATAGGATAGCCTACAAGTTAAGGTGTCTCCCCTAGAGGTGGGAAATCTGCGGTTAACACTCTTATTGTCCCAAAGCCGTGTAAAGTTATGGCCCTGTACTCTCTGGGAAGTGTCCTGCCCTTCAGGCTGTGAGATGGGATCACCCTAATGCCCCTCTCCTTTAGGGATTTTGTCCCGTTGCAAAGAGGAGCCAGACTATCACAGGATCAAATCTGAAGAAGCAAATGATCTTGACTTTGTGACAGGTGCTTAAAACTATAAACTGAGGGAGGGCAGTTCTTTGCTTCCACAATTATATACTTTACCTGTCTATAATGGCTCTGTAATGCAAAATACGCCACTGGAGCAGGGAGAAGGGCCTGGGCATCCCTTAGCCTGAGTGATGGTGCATGTCACTGAGGTGCTCTGCCCACTGACTCTCTCTGGCCCCTACAATCTGTGTGCCTTTCCATAACACTGCACAGCTTGCCAGGAGTGGATAGAGGGTGTCTCAGCAATTACCATGAAGGCACTCACATCTCTTGGATTCTAGTTTGAGTAGCTGAATCATTAGATACCTACATAATGTAAAAAGTGCCCTAAGCTCCTACTGAAGTTACTGGACTCACACTCAGCAACCTCGGGGCTAAAATAATGTAGGTGCCTTTTTATGGAAAGGAAATACTTCCCTGACATAAAGGTCAAAAGGCATTTATAACAACATTAATAATTTCAGAGCTTCGTGCTATTGAATTCTAGGAATTATTAGACTTGTTTGGCAGTACTGTTTAGTTGCTTTTACAACAGAAATATGCTGTTTACTTCCTGAGAGATTAATAAAGAAAAAACGTCCAATCTATATCAATGAGTAAGATATTTTCCTTACCAGAGATATTGATTTACATATTGACTTCGCTGCTGGAGGGTTATTTCACTCCATGCTGCAGACACTCATTGTCAAGTGACATGTGTTTTATGTACTAATAAAAATATGGTTTCTGGCCCAGTAATCTTATCTGGATGATTCTGACTTTTTGCATTTGGCTTGGTCTGAAGCAGTTGTCCTGTCTAAAACTGAGTACTTATTTTCTTCTGAGTGTCAATGCACTTCTCTCCATGTGAATTACTTGCAACTAAGATCAAAACAAGCAAACGTTGAAAAACCCCTGCTCACAGCCCCTTTGTCCTGTTAGTTCATTTTCCTTTCAATCTTTCAGCAATGGGTTTAGGCTCTGCAAGACAGAAGTTCTTTATTTAGCGACAGAAAAGGTGCCGCCGCAGAACCTGTTACAGCTTGTCAGAAAACCAACCCGAGTGTGTTCTGGGACAAGGACTGTCTTTTTATTGCTGGGTTATACAACAGCTCTCACGTTGGCTTGCTGACCCTGATCAGGCCTGGCAATAGTAGTAACAACAACAATAGCTATGCCACCAACCAGCAACCCAGTGCTCAGGAGGGCTGTGATAGTGCCCAGCACAGACCAGACATGCCAGGTCCCCCTTGTGCAAAATACCAGCCCAGGAGAAGGCAAAAAAAGACCTCCAAAGAAATTAAAATCCCAACTCTCTCCAGCCCTCAGACTGTAGATGTGACCATTGATTTCCTTGGCACACTCTATCCACGAGTTAGGGGATTTCACTGATGAGTCTGGAAGTGTGTGTATGTGTGTGTGTGTGTGTGTTTAGAATTGCACTCTCCAAGGGAAACTTTTCCTGAAGGCAGCTGGGCATGCTGCTGCCACACAACTGAGTGGCACTGAGGTCCTGTGGGTCTGGGAGCATGAGGTGGTGGATAACAACCTGCATGCTGGTAGTCCCGTCCGCTTTCTCTTACACACCATCCAAACGATGAAAATGTGAGGCAATGGTAACACACATCAGCTCTTTGGCCTCTTGGGGAATCACCTCAGCTCCCAACAAGTGGATGAAAAGAAAATAAAGTTGTCCTAGAGGGGAAATGCATGCAGAAGATTGCTTCTGTTTTGAAATTCCTGGGGTCAGCTGTGCCCATAGTTTCTAGGTACCAGCACCATCCCATTGGCAGCAGAGGAAAGCTGGTGGCTGAATGCCAGAAGAGAGACTCTGACAAGGAAAAGTCTCCCTGTAACT
>NW_009952796.1:946734-950605 GCF_000747805.2 Chaetura pelagica | reverse complement strand
TAGGAACACAGTATTTTAGGCCACACCTATGGATCTAAGGCCTTTGTTCAGCTCTTGACCCATCAGGACAGAAAGAGGGGCAAAGGCGTATGCTCCCGGAGTTTATCTGCAGCTGAGAAGGGGTGAAGCTGGCGGAAAGGCAAAATCTCTGCCCCATTTGTAGAGCACTTCTCTGCCTAACCTCTGCTAATAGGGTTCTGTGGGGCTGTTTATTTTGGAAGAAAATGGGGGACAAAGAGGGTTTTGGGTCACTTGCAGATTTTTTTCCTCCTGGACTGACTTTAACAGCAAACACGAGAAATGAAACTGTGATGTAAATTCACCTTCTGTTTTGCTAGAGGTCACTTAGCTTAGTTATATCCCTTTCTACTTGCACGCAAGGAATTCACCTTTTTCTTTGACCACAATGATTCAACCGAAATTTGGGGAGTAAACAAATGTGCCAAGTCTTTATTAACCCCAGCAGTGTAATTTCTCATTACAACACTGTGATTCAGAGGAAACAGCATTGCTAAAACAGCTACCAAGTCCCAGCAAAAATGATAGTTTTCCTCAATCAGTTCCTTTTGTGACCTTGATCTGAACCTTAATCTGTTTTAGCAAAATTCTTTTTATTAGCCATTCATACTTAATCATACTGCTAATTTTCCTGTTTTTAAACTATCAATTTGCGGCTGCATTTTCATGTAACTAATCAAGGCTGATGTATGGTATTTTGGCTATGATTTCTAATAATTATTCTTAAGAGTTTTTTAAGTCTGGCTTTTCCATAGATAACTGTTAAAATTGTAGATAGAGGCAGAATGCCTTGTTTCTGTGATATTGCATGTACAAGTCTGCTTTCTTACCTTTAGTGAAAATAACCGTTACAAGCATTATATAGGGAACCTGAGCCCCATCTTCTTTTCTTTCCTTCCATCAGCAGTTGCTTTTCATTAGTATTATTATTGCAGACAAGAGTCATTGGAGGGAAGAAAGGTTTTCAGGATCATGCTCCATTTGAGATATTTAGAATAAAAAATAATAAACATATACTTGCAGCTGTCTGACAAAGATTGTAAACTGTTGTAGCTAGTGACTAGTGATTTTTCTTTGCCTATGGTATTAAAGAACAGATTGTGTTACTATACTTATCTCTACCTTTACAAACAAATACACCAGGAAAATATGTCGAGCGCAAGAAACCGCGCTTGTTATCAAATGCCTGGCTACACTGACTGCAGGTTTTTGTACATTTTGGCAAAAGCTTCAAAACATATTGTGGCTTGGTTAAGCTCCGAATTCTCTACAGTGTAAAGGGAGCCTTTTTGTGTCCGTAGCACGCGCTCGGCTCTCCACCGAAGAAGGCAGCAGTTCCCTGCTGTTATTTGCCGTTCGTGCGGCTGCTGCACGGACACCGCAGCCCCTCGTCCTGCGCTTTGTACCCACCAGAGATGCTTCTTCCCCCACCGAGCTGATTAACAGCACGGCAGGGCTATGGTCTGAAAAGCCTGCTGCTTCTGACAAGGTTTTAGTTGAAGTTTGCAGAGCTCACCGAGAACCAGGGGCTTTGTGTGTGTGCAGTGGGGTGATTGCAGGGGGTAGACACATCCGTCGTCCCCCCCACACACTTAGAGGTGCCCTTGGAGCAGCACTAGGGGAGAAACTTTGCAAGCATTTTCCAGCCCGAACCTCTCGCTCGGTGGGACTTTGTCAAGTGACACGCTAACATTTCGTTAGGAAGTGAAGCAGAATTCTTAGTTGCAAGTGAAGTAAGTCTGACAGATAGAATTTACTACCCTGAAGAGGGAGGAAAGCCAGAAACTCGATACTCTCCTGTCGGTTTGTTTTTTTGTGTGTATTGTGTTTTTGTTGTTTCGGGGTTTTTTTTGTGTAAGATGCTCAGATGTCTTGGTAATGGGTTTCTGTGCCAGATGGAAAGCAATGGCCGGGAGACTAGATGAACAAAGACTCTTCACAATCTTTTTTCCCTAATTAAATCCTTTTTTCTGTAAAAGTGCAATGTTTTCCTCGGCAGACTGAAGGGATTGCCATGTATGATTGTTTCAATAGCTACAGGTTAATTGTGTTATATGTATCTGTAGAAAAATTAATGCTATATGCAAAAATGGATCAAATTGCTCAAAAGCCCAGTAATTAACTCAGCCCTATAGTTAGCAGGGTTGGCATTAGAGGAAAGAATAATGCCATTTCAATCCAAAACCTTCCCTCCCTTCCCATCCATTTTCTCTCTTCTTGTCACTTCCTATTAGCTGATCATGACATCTTATCTTTTTCCTGAAGGGTGGGCCAGAAGATTACTTTGGAGCTCATGTAAGTGACACTCCAAGGATTGGCCAGCAGCGGGTTCAGCAGCCCTGGCCCCTGGAGCCGTAGGATGTCATTCCCATGACATGCCTGGAAACCCCAGCTCATCCCTCAACTGTCCAGTTACAGCAGCATCTCCGTCATGTTGCACTTCAAGTCTGTCACAGGCATGGGTTCATGATCCTCACCAGGAACCCTTCTCTGTTTTGCTGAGGACTGTATTTTTATTTTTAATGCAAAGTCCTTCACATCGGGGAGGGTGATGGGTTCTTTTGCAAGATGGGATTCTGCCATAGGAAGAGGTGGCTGGGGATCATGCAGCAAATGGACATGCATGTGCTAAGAGAGGAGCTGGGCATGAAAGCCTCCTAGATGGCATTTGTAATGTATTTATTTTTTAGTCATTTTGAAACATTTAGGGCTGATAACTCTGGACACCAGATCTGGTCTCTGCATCTTCTCTTTCCCATCACTCTGAGAGCAGCAGTTTCTGGGAGAGCTCGGCTGACCTGGAGGTTTGGGACTGTCCCGGCAGCTCTTTCAGCCCCACGCTGGCCACCCAGTCCCTATAGCCCAAGATGCTCCCACTGTGGGGACAGAGCCAGAGAGCTCCCACCAGCTGTAGCCAGACATTATGGCTCGTGCTGGAGGGACTCACTGCCGGCGCCGTAATTGCAGGCTAGCTAGATTTTTGCTGTGGTATTACAAATTCCCCCAGGGAAGCCCACAGCTATGACCATTTACATGGTAACATTGTCAGGCATGAGTCATTTTCTTCCCTCTCTCTCTGTGCCCCTGTGTCTGTTTCTGCTCTCACACACACTCATGAACTCAAGCACAAATCAACAAAGTGGTAAATAAAATTTAAATGATGCTTTAGTGCATTTTCAGTCCTCATTTTCTGTCTGATGTACTTTTTTTTTTTTAATTATTTTTTTTTTTGCTTCTATTTAAAATGTAGCACAAAATATATGAGCCATGTGAATGTTGGAATGTTGATATTGGAGTGATGACTTTTGCATCTTCTGCTTCATATTATGTTGTGTTTTTTTTTACGAGGTTACCTTTAAGAGTGCTTTAACTAAAAATATAATCAGCAAAACTAATCCTTAAAAAACAAATCTTTGTCAATATAACAAACCAGGAAACTTGCCAAGTGAGAGACAGGGTCATGGTTTAAGAAGTTTTTTCACCTGACACTCGTTCATTAATACTTCAACTCTGCTAACCTTGTTGCCACCTTTTTTCTACACATCTGAATAAATGCAATGTCTTCTTGTGTTGTACTGGCTATGTTATCAGAATTAACATCAATAAGTACTTGCAGGATTGGTGTCCTTGGCGCTGAATTTCTCCACGAACCAACTTGCTTGTGTACTCTGAAAAATTCACTTTGGTGCTTGGGGGGGGGAGGGGGCGGGTGGGAAAGAGCATCTGCTAAAAGACAGTTGGGAAAAATTCCTCAAAATTGTGGGGTGTGTGAATTAAGGTTGGTTTTGCAAGACAAAACGTGGAAAATTTGTGCATGCATCCTGATTCTCCCAAGCAACGCTGTGCAGGAGAT
>NW_009952796.1:943088-946506 GCF_000747805.2 Chaetura pelagica | reverse complement strand
TGCTGAACCACACGCTCTGTCTTAAGTGGGAACGGCTTTGCTTTCCCCCCTCTTGTCTGCTTTTGTCACCCTTTCTGCAGCACAGTGCATGAGACAGGGGCTGTGAAACACAGTGACAGTGCTGTGCTGTCACCTAACAGGCAGGGTGAGAAGGCTGTGCTGTACAACATAGGGGGGCTCAGCCCAGATGAGGGGTTTCTGGGCAGTTTCAAAAGGGCGTCTGCAGGTAGAGTAAAAAGCAGGTAAATTTGTGCATCACAGTGGGTGTCTGGATTAATATTTTGGTTGCAGTGACCAGGTCTGTGTGGCCAGATGTGTGCCAAAGACACAGCCGAGGATATGTAGCCATGAGTTTGGTGGTGAGGCCTCAGCTTTTGCATTTTGTTAGATTTACGTTTGTGCAGTGAGCAGAGGTTGAATAATTTATGGTGGTGACCACTTAGATACCATATGTCATGCTCTTTTTAAAGCTGTATGGTTTTTAAATAGACAAAAGGGAACAGACACTGGAGCTGAACTTTCTTCATTTTATCCAAGAAAAGAATACTTAAAAATGTTTGGAGTAAAAAGAGCCCTCTCTATCCACTTTGAACCTGCACTAAGCTTGATTAGTCAGCACCACTCTGGTTTTGCAACGAAAAACAAATCCAGAGTGGTTGCACAGCATCAAATAAGAAGAAATGATGAGACTTTTACATCAGTCTCAGTAAGACAACACACTTCAGTGGAGTTGTAAAGTTTAGTGAAAGTGTGTTTCTGTCCATTATTTTAAAATGTGCATTTAAATAAACAACTGCTCAGTTTCCATCCAACGTTACATAAAAGATCGTCTTGATGTCACAGGCAAATTTTTGTACCTGGTTAGCACTGCTGTTTCTGGGACATTATATTGGAAATGCTCTATTGTATATTTTATTTTGCAGTGAGAAAAATGAAATCCTGCATGCGAGGAGCTCACATGTCCCTTTAAGTCTTAAAATATGTTAATTTTACATGCCAAAGTCTTAAGAAGTGTTTGACTGCCCATGGCTTTTGTGTGCATCTCCAGATGGCAGATGCCATTTTGTGTTTCACATTAATTGAGTAAATTTCCTTGCTCTTTGTACATATTGCAGAGGAAGCCATTCTCTGCTTTCAATAGGACAGAACAGCTCTTTGGCATCAAACCCTTCTGGTCTGGTGGTACTAAAATTGTTTTAAGGTGGAATTTTGAGAAAGCTGTTGGCAATACAGATTTCCTCTATTGTAGATGAAAGTCAGACGTTTAACGGTTATCTTAGAAATATCTTGAGAGTTTTTCCTGGTGAATTGTGAAACAAACCAGCTAGGATAACCTTAGGGGCTGAAGACAGACATAGCAAGATAGATGTTTTTTCGATATTCATTTAGCTAAAGGAAAAAATAAAACCTCTTTCATCTTGGAGGGCATTGTTTTTATATATCTTCTTGCCAGTTCTGGTTTTTTCCATTCTCACTTTCTAGATACTTAAAAAAAAAGGAAAAAAAATTAATAAAAATAAAGAAGTCTCAGGGCCTTTAAAATCCTTCACTTTGTCCAAACATTAGTGTAGTTGTAGAAATTTGCAGTTTCTCTCTTTTGGGCACAAACAGCTAAAAAGGGTGTGATGGGTCTGCAGTGAGAAACACCTGAGGTGCCATGAGATACTGTCCAGTGCTGGGGGGCAGCCACGGCTGCTCCTCAACCCCCAGCACTGGGCATCCCCACCTGTCTCCTCCAGCACAAAGCCCCTGGAGGACCCTGCCAGCACCAGCACCACTCGCCCGAGCCACCCACCAGCCTAGCCCTGGGGACCTCATATGAGGACATTTTAAGTGTGAATGCAGTGATGCTCGGACTAAAAAGGTGTCATGATTGTACAGCTAAGCCTGCTCTGAGTCCAGGTGAATTTCTGTATAGAGGTTATAGCATTTATAAACTTTTTGGGGTTTGTCAGGAGAATTTATGCTCTATGGTGCTTTAGAAGTGGCTTAACATGTTTTTGCACTGAGATAAAATGAGTCCTGCAATGAGATTTTAAATAACTCTTTGAAATTTTTTTTCCTGTGTGTTCACTCTTCCAAACTCCCTGTAGAAGGGAGGCAAAACAAATATCCTGTCTGTTTGAAAAATGTAGAAGACAGAAGTTAATGCTCATCAAAGAAACCAAGATTATATATCATGTTATTAATCAGATTTTTATCATGGTAAGTGGTGTCCAGATATAGTTGAAGTGGGCAGTGTACATAATAACATAATTATGGGTGTCAGAGTGACGTAACAGCAGCAGGAGCTCGGCTCCTGACTCCTTTGTTTTCCATTCACACCCACCATGATCTATGGCTATATTTAGTTGTTTTTCACAGTGCTACCTAATACTGTCATCCTAAGGTGGTTTTTTTTAAGTAAAAAAATAAAGATAAGACCATATTGATTTTCCATGGAAGCCTAAACACTGGAATCTTTTCTTGCAGATGAGTATTCGCACTGTGGGGAGTGTGAGGTTGTTTTGTTTTGGTTCAGGGTTTTTTGTTGGGGTTTTTTTGTTGTGGGTTTTTTTTTTTGTTTTCGTTTGGGTTTTTTTGTGCAGATCATTGTCATCTTTTGTGTATGAAACGCAATTGCAGTCAGGGCAGAGCAGCAGCTGGTGGGAACCAGCCCAGTTCCATTGCCTTCTGCAGGCTGGGACTGTCTGTGTCAGCTGAGAAGCTGCTCCAGACAATTTAAGGCAAGCTCATGGAGTGTGAAAGAACTGAGATTATTATATAACTAAGTGGTGTTTGGGGATTTAAATAAAGGAAGTTTTGACTGCTGAATTGCTGTACTTCAACAGGTCTCAGTCTATAATTTTTGGCACAGCTTGTTTGCATGGGCTTGCAGTTCCAGACACCTGAAAAACACCCCTATGCGTCTCAGGTAGTGCTGGTGTGGTGTAGGGCAGCAAAGTGCAGACCCTGGGAGGCATTTGCAGCCGGGGACATTGCAGTCTTCTTACAGCCCATCCTACCTACCTTCCCATGCCCAGAAGTTGAGCCTTGCTGTTCTCCCTAAAGAAAAGTTCTCATTTACAAAATACATCTTTTGTGGTGAGTTGTACCTGCTGTGGTGAAATAATTACTGGCATGTGGGGCTGTGTGACACCTATGAGCATTTTGCTTTGGCTCACAAGAAGGAAAAAGAGGTTTAATGCCTCATGGAACACTGATTTTTCTATCTGTGTCCTTGTTATCTCAGAACTGGCTCCTGAATTAAAGCAAAGGCTTTGTCAAATATCACCTAATCAAATGCACAGTGAGTGAAGCTTGCAATGCAAACATCAGAAATGTCTTCTGTGTTAGGAGTATATGAAAGTGTGTTGTTGTTAGAAAGAAAAATACACTCTCAGGAGTTCCAGACTAGATGAAGCCACAGGTCCAAGAG
>NW_009952796.1:937275-943040 GCF_000747805.2 Chaetura pelagica | reverse complement strand
AGGGTTGCCTATCTGTGTTCCTATAGTCAAAGCTCATTCTTTCTGTGCAACATAGGTCATCTCTCGTGCAATTATTGATATCTGTAGAGCACTTGCCCTACTGCTGTGATGTTTAAAAATATCAGCAGTGTAGTTAGAAGAAATTACTGGAGTCTTCTATGTTGTATCTCTTGCAATGTCGCATCTCCCTCTTTCTTTAATTGAGTACACATACTATGTGAACACGTGAGCAAAGATGGAGAGGGGTCTGCATAGGAAGAGATTTCAAAAATGATTCTCTTTTCCCAGTATTTTAAAAGGTATTTTAACAGTAGACAAGCAGACCACCTCAGTCTCAGTGTCATTCTTTGCATAAATTCAGTAACACTACACTGAAAATCCAGGTAATTCATAGTCATTTTAAACTACTCCAGAATAAATAATGTTAGCTCTTTTCTTTTCTTTTCTTTTCTTTTCTTTTCTTTTCTTTTCTTTTCTTTTCTTTTCTTTTCTTTTCTTTTCTTTTCTTTTCTTTTCTTTTCTTTTCTTTTCTTTTCTTTTCTTTTCTTTTCTTTTCTTTTCTTTTCTTTTCTTTTCTTTTCTTTTCTTTTCTTTTCTTTTCTTTTCTTTTCTTTTCTTTTCTTTTCTTTTCTTTTCTTTTCTTTTCTTTTCTTTTCTTTTCTTTTCTTTTCTTTTCTTTTCTTTTCTTTTCTTTTCTTTTCTTTTCTTTTCTTTTCTTTTCTTTTCTTTTCTTTTCTTTTCTTTTCTTTTCTTTTCTTTTCTTTTCTTTTCTTTTCTTTTCTTTTCTTTTCTTTTCTTTTCTTTTCTTTTCTTTTCTTTTCTTTTCTTTTCTTTTCTTTTCTTTTCTTTTCTTTTCTTTTCTTTTCTTTTCTTTTCTTTTCTTTTCTTTTCTTTTCTTTTCTTTTCTTTTCTTTTCTTTTCTTTTCTTTTCTTTTCTTTTCTTTTCTTTTCTTTTCTTTTCTTTTCTTTTCTTTTCTTTTCTTTTCTTTTCTTTTCTTTTCTTTTCTTTTCTTTTCTTTTCTTTTCTTTTCTTTTCTTTTCTTTTCTTTTCTTTTCTTTTCTTTTCTTTTCTTTTCTTTTCTTTTCTTTTCTTTTCTTTTCTTTTCTTTTCTTTTCTTTTTCTCTTCTCTTCTCTTCTCTTCTCTTCTCTTCTCTTCTCTTCTCTTCTCTTCTCTTCTCTTCTCTTCTTTCTGTCCATTCTTGCCTTCTGGACCTATTTTGATAACTTCAGCTCTATGGAGGAAAGTATTTCACCAAGTCACAATGTTTTGGAGCTACCCACAAAGGTCCATGGGGGTTTTTGAGGGAGAGAGGAGTGATGCCACGAGGAGCTGCCTGAACTGGGTCTGCCAAGGATAAGATCACGTATAGTCAGCCACTTGGCAGGCAACTAATACATTGAATAACAGTAGCACAGACAACTAACTAGTCTTTGCCTACTGCCAAGACAAGCACTTCTGCTAATGACATCAATGCATTCCTTTATATCTAATAAGGCTTATGCTCAACCTGATGAAGGTGAAGACAGAACTTCCTAAAAAGTCTGATTTTAATAGCTGTGTTCATGCAGAAGTCCCTTTTGCCTCATTGGGCAATGCAAAAGGCTTAGAGCATAAAAGAGATTAGTATCTTGGACAGAGGGATTATCTTCATCACTTTGTACAGCATATGGCAGGTCACTGCCTCAGTTTCCCTGACTTCACAGTGTTGCTACCTTTCCCCTAAAAGAGTTGTCTGGCTGAGTTCAGAAGCATTAATGAGGTTCTCATATGCCACAATGCTTAAAGCCAGAGCAATAACTGTAAATGTATAAATGAGAGATTTGCTTTATCTTGGGAAGGGCTGGACATTTCCTCAGGAGACTTTCTCTGACTTTAGGACTGGTTTCAGTAAGCACCCTTGGCAATGCAAAATAGAAGTGTGTGAATAAATGAACTGGAAGAGTTAGATACAGATCCTGCCACTCCCCAAATGCCCCTCCCAGCTCTGAATGCAACCCAGATTTTAATCATGGAGCAACAGATGATTGATGGATGATTAACAGCTAATTTGTGAGATTCATTTGACTTCATTTTACTTATACACCGTATGTAGAATTAGTTAAGGCTTGTACAGGAGAGGAAGTGAAGAGCCATTGTTCCCATTAAATTATAATGACAGCCTTCCTCATCACTGTATATTTATTATGTAAGAAAAGGAAATGTCTAGTAAAAGTCTGTATAGGTTAATAACACCTTCATAATATAGTCCCTCTTTTCTATTGACTTGAATAGCCCTCCTACTGACTTTTACTGGATTATTAGAGTTAATTACATCAATTGCAATATAATTGATTCTTAAATGCTATGTAGGAACCTCATACAATTATGGAAAAAACAAAAGTCATCTAGACATCTACGATCAGAAAAGATTTGGAATTCCTGCACATTTAATTCCTGATAATCACCAGTCAGTTTGGACATTAAGATTGCAGGGTTTCTTGTTTTCTTTCTGTTAGGTTTTGACAGAATTGATAGTTTTACAACATTTAACTCAGTGTGCATGGAAATATAAGATTAAAGAGACGAATGTAATTTGCTAAAATCATTATTTCATCTCCTAAAAGTGAAATGTATTACCTGCCTGTCCATATTAAAATATAACTTATGTTCATGCATGCATGCTCAAGAGGAAAAAAACCCCACAACCCACACTAGAATTATGTATTTATTATTCAAGGTTGAAGTCCTTTATCCACAGGTGCAAGCGTTCCTACAGATCTTGCTTGCTAAAGTCACAAAGGGCCTTCAATGTAGTGACATGAAGCAGAACTGAACACTGATCTCCAGAGGGTGGAAGATCTGTGCATTATTTCCCTGAGTAACTTTGACATAAAAACAGTGTCTAAAGGATGGTCCGGTATTTGAGATAAAGATTACAGACCATTGAAAAGAAGGTGCTTTGAGATAAACCCTCTGAGGCATGCTACAATATTATTAAGCAACAGTTCAACTTTAAAGCCAGTCACACATAACATTTTTTGTGAGTCTGTTCATGGTCAGAGCCCCTGTGGTACCAATGTAGGAGATGTTAGTAGTTTGTTGGGTTTTTTTTATAACTAGCTTTGTTACAGTTCTCCAGTGGCCTTCTAGGAGCCATACAGCATTTTGTGAGAGTGAGTTTACTTTGTTTGTGGCTAGATTGTGCAGCTAACTTACTCACAAGGTAAATTCAATACTTTATGTTGCTCCATTAAATGTCCTCAACTCAGTTCAGTTGGTGTGGGGATATCACTTCAGAGTTCCAGCTGAGCAATATGTGAAAGTTATTATTAGGTGAAATAATAACTTCTGTTACAGTCATTATTTTTAGTATTATTATTAATATTTCTGCTTTACTGCTTAATGCATACATTTAACCACATCACAGCAGCCGGCTATCAAAGGCTTCCCTGAGGAAAAATTAAGCACTTAGAGCAATAAATTATGAAAAGACTACGTCTAAGGGCACCATCCACCTTGTTCTCACACCCGCTTTAAGTGTTAAATAAATCATAACATCCTGTTCATCGTGCCGTCAGTAGGGGTTAAATAAGTCACTGTAAATGAGCTCCAAATCATAGGACGTAGGTGGCTTCCAAGTTTTTGTTTGCAAGGAGAAACAGCTTCAGGCCTTTTCATAGTCTGGGTCTTTAAGGAAAGCCTTTTTTTCCATTCCAACTACTTCCTGTTAATGTGGAAATGAGAGGAAATGAGCATTAGGCAGAAGGATGGACTCACCCTTTTCCAGTCGTGTGCCTAATTTGTCAGGTGCAATATTGGCACCTGGAGGCTTGTTTTGGCTCCTATTACATCCTTGCTGGAGAAATATCATAATACTTGTATATAACAGCACAGGACTTCAAAGCATTTTTGTTGTAGGGAGGAAGAAGAAAGGAGGCCGACATTAGAGAACGCAGCATTGAATGGCCTGATCTGTTTGTGAAATGTAAAGGTTATAAACAGCAATAAATTAAAAAAAAAAAAAAAAAAGAGAAAAAGTGTGTGACACTTCATTCTAAACCTATCTGTGTCTAATAAGCATGTAAGGAGGTACACTTTGTAAAACTGCCTGTTAGAAATATACAAGCCTTGAATGTGTTCATCGTTCTTTTGAGACTTTGTATAAAAATACCCCACTGCTGAGGGGTTGTCAGCATGTACGTGCTTTTCAGTAGGAGGCATAAGTGATTTGTGATAAAACTATTTGTGGCCTTTCAGTTTCAGAGATGGCAAAGCTGCTGTAAGGGGCTCTGGATCTGAGATAAAAATCTACAAACTAAAGCTGCCAGAAACTGCCCAGTGTCTGTGCCTCATGCTGAATGCCACAGTCATACTTTCTTCTGTGGGACCTTACTTGAATCAAGGAGCTGCCCAGTATGAGTCCACCTGCCTGGCCGGTATTTTAGTGATGCATCTCTCTAGCTAGGGTTGGTTTGAATTTTTAGAACCAATTTGTGTTTTGGACCAAACTAACCATTCATGTGCCACTTTTCTCAGTCATGAATCAGAATTAATTTGCATTTGGGGGTGGGACGAGGGGAGACAGTGTAGCTAGTAATTGTTTTATTCAGGTAAACCATGGCAAATCAAGTAGTGGGTGATATATATATAGATCCATAACTGTTCTGAGGGCAAATCCATTCAGATCAGTGAAATGAGATAATAGACTTGGGAAATCCAGCTGCTGTGCAGATGTTGGGTGGAATTTTCCAGGGAAAAGCAGTTATGCCATTTTTCGTGCCTGATTCTGCCATGCTTGCTCAGGAGGTCTCTCCTGCAGGAGGGCAAGTTACTGCAGAGCAAGCAAGTCCCGTGCTGAGGAAATATCAGTGAGTTCAGGATTCACTGACCTCTTTCTCCCAGATTAGTTCAGTGTTTACCTGGGTTAGATAGAAGTCTTGAGGTCAAACATCCACAGTCAGTTCTTCACTGTGAGAAGACAATATGCTATGACTCACTTCAGCCATCCTGGACTTGCAAGTGGTGTCAGTTTGACTGTAGCAGATGGCTGTGTGCTTTGGAGTCACTGTTTCTTTCTTCACCTGAGCATTGCCAGGTGATCAATCATTTATTTGAAGGGCACTGTCTTTTGCAGCCAACAGAGATTTCTGTTTTATGCTTCTCTGACTTACACTGAGCAGTAGACCAGAGGAGACGTGAGAGTGACTTGATGGCAGTTCTATCTTGGTGTTGTGGGCACTTCACCACCTTTTTTTGTCAGAGCAAGTGATTCTTGGCCTTCGTCTTCTTGAGAGTGTGAGGACTGACCTCCTGTCCAAATCCCACTAAGGCTGCTTTGTCGTAGAATCATAGAATAGTTTGGTTTGGAAAGGCCCTTTAAAAGACATCTAGTCCAACTCCCCTGAGATGAGCAGGGACATCTTTAACTAGATCAGATTGCCCAGAGCCCCATCCAACCTGACCTTGAATGTTTCGAGGGATGGGGCATCTACAGCCACTCTGGGAAAGGTTTTCCAGTGTTTCACCACCTTCTATGTAAAAAATTTATTGCTTATATCTAGTCTGAATCTACCTTCTTTCAGTTTAAAACCGTTATGCCTTGTCCAATTGCCACAGGCTCTGCTAAAAAGTCTGTGCCCGTCTTTCTTACAAGCCCTTGAAGTACTGAAAGGCCACAATAAGGTCTCCCCAGAGCCTTCTCTTCTCCAGGCTGAACAGCCCCAGCTTTCTCAGCCTGTCCTCATAGATGAAGTGCTCCAACTCTCTGATCCTTTTCTGTAGGGA
>NW_009952796.1:934073-937257 GCF_000747805.2 Chaetura pelagica | reverse complement strand
CACAGTAGCTCATTTTGTATGATGGCTTCAATGCAAGGGCTCTGCACTATTGTACATTGCCAGCACACAGTGGCACTGCATGATCTAGGTAATTGGCTTTCTTGCTTTGTAGTTTTTGAGCTTAATTATGTCACCGTCTACAAACCCAGATGTCATGAATTTTAGGGAATAGGTAACTCAGGTTTTTGTGGATGGGTGAAAGATCCTTGCAGGGAGAACACAGCCTTTCTCTGGGGACATGTTCAACTTTGTGCTCATCTCTGAAAGAAAAGCAACTTCTAGCTTTGGTCCATGTCTGGGGATCTCCTTTCCTATTGTGTCGATTACTGGATTTCTCTGCAGCTCCAAGGAAGACAAATAAATAAATCAAATAAACAGGCCTTGGAGAGGGGTTCCTTAACACCTACAGCAATTGTCAACTACTTGGATTCCATATCCGAGAGTTGAACCAGGATGGGAATGCTCCTAACATGCCACTTGCATGGCCCAGGAACAGTAGCATTTACCACTTCCTTTTCCTTTAGTTTAGAGAACTACGGAACAGGTAGTGCTGGTGCAAATATAGCTGGTTGCTCTCCACACTGGTATCTTTCATGCCGTATGTATAGCTTTGATAAGCAGCACATGTGTCTGTTTCCCGGCTATACAGTGTTTCCACTCTGATCTCAGGAGTGTAGCTAAATCAATATATCCTTTGTGATGTGCAGATGGAAATAATCTCCAGAAAGATGCGTTTCTGAGCTTTGCCCAGTACGTATTTATTTGAGAGGTACAGCTGCTTTGTGGAAAGGTACAATCCAAGACCATATGGGAGCACGTTGCTAACACTGCACAAGCAGCTTTACGCTGCCCTTGTGGCCCCCCCATGACCATCGGTAGGGCCTCTTGAAGGCTCCTTTGATGTGAAGGGAGGCAGGATTTCTGCCCAAGGGGTGGAAAGAGGGGCAGCCTGCCTTTGCAGCCCCACATGCTGCTGGCTACCAAACCTCCCACTGCACCTCAGGACTTTGCTAGCTGCCCCAGTATCAGGTTGCCAAAAGGTGCTCTCTGTTCCCAGAACTGGACCAGGTGCAGACAGGCCATTTCCCTCTTAGAATGCCATAGGTAAGGTTTGCTGGTGTACTTCTGTGTACCTAAACCCACATTTCAGATCTGTAATTAGGTACAAGTCTAAACGTCTCCATATTCCATGACTGCAGTGGTGACACTTTGATTCAGGTTCAGTGTCCAAAGATCTCTGACAGACCCTAAGCCTCTCAGTCTATGATGGAAGAAAGCTGTCCTTCTCATAATTTTGCCTGATTCAAGCTCCTTTGGCTGCTAAATGAGTAACATACATCCAGTAAACTTACATCAGCGATGTAAAAACACTTTTGTTTCTTCAAAGGCTTCCACTGTAAAAAATGACATGATGATTTGAATCAGGATACATGAGGATCTGGCAAATCAGTCACACCTGTAAAAACACAGGTTCAAATCAATACCTGCATCATAAGGTTCAATAATGAAATGCTACTAATAAAATATTGCACGGTGAGATTCAACTAACCAAAGAAGCTGACAGCCGTTACCTCCCTTCACAGTCCATGAAGGGAAACAGGCATTTTCTGGTGGGATTCCTCTCAGCTGTTAGGACAAGGCAAATGGTGGCCCATTTTCTCCTCATGGATTACAGAGCAAACCAAGGGCAGGGAGTGCTGTGCTTGGGGTAGGTGGTGGCGGCTGCAGGATCGTGGTTGGGTGGTTACAGGTGTCTTGACCTGTCAGCCCCCTCCGAGGGGAGGAGAGTGTGGGACTGACCAACTCCATTGTGGATGAGGGTGCTGTGGCCATTTGCCAAGAAAGCTCACGTCTGTTTGCTCAGATTTATTTGCAGATGTTTAAAAAAGTTGTTACCTTGCACAAGTCAAGCTGTGAACACCTGAGTTTTGGTGCCTCCCAGAGCAGTTTCGCAAGAGACTGCTTTCTTTCCCAGAGCAGACATTTTGCATAGGGAGACACCCATCTAATTCTACAGCCCAAACTCCTAATTCCTGTACATACTCAGATGTTCAAGCAGACATTTCTTCATGAATAAAAACTGTTGTGATTTTAGCTCACAGGTAAATACTGAAAGCAACCCTGGAAAGCTCACTTCTGCCCTCTTAATTTGGATAAATACTCCCAGAATAGTCCTTTCTCCATCTCATTCTGTTCTGATCACCATCTTCATGTTAGCAAGGGCTAATTTTAAATCAAGTCACAAATGCTTTCAAAGTACAAGAACCCATTGGACTGTGCTGGGGTCTGCCAGGAGCTGTTCCTCCTCCTCCTCAACAGCAAGGTGAGGTGAGGCAGGGAGGCCTAGCACTGCCAATTGCCTCTGTGAGGCAGGCTGCACAGCCCACCAGAAGCCCTGGTGCCCACATTTTGTGCCACAACTGGGGCCTTGGAGGCTGTGCTCTCTCCCATATGACATGCTTGGGTTGTTGTGTGTGTATCTACAACTTGCATTGTAGGATTCCTCAAATATCCTCCACAGACCCTATGGAAAGTGTCTTTTGCTGTGTGAGGAGCCCCTGGGCCCCTTGAGAGGACGAGCACACATGGCAGTAGGGACCCCAGCAGTGACTCCTGCAATGGTCCCCATTGCAGAGGCAAACATGTTGTAGTGTGGCACGGTTAAGTGGGCTTTCCTAAGGTCAGGCATCAGTCAGCAGCAAGGTTCTGGCATCCTTTCACAGTTCTGCTGTTTGTAATATGTATTATCAGTGCTGCGATAATGCTCGAAAATGGCTGCTTCTTTCTGAATAAAAGGAAAGTCGCTGCTTGTATCTCAAGGATAAAAGCCTGTCTGGCTGGAAATCAGTGCAAGGTGCTGGAAATGGTCAGAGCAGCTGAGCCAAGCACCGCACTCTGTGTCCTTGGAGAGCAGCACTTTGGTTCCCTGGAGCAAAGATTGCTACTTTGGCACAGAGATGGACCTCCCCTTCCCCTCACCACCACAAGCAGCTGAGGAAAACCTGACCCACTCTCCAGCGTGGGACCACCTAGGCTAGCCAAACGCTGTAGTGCCTGGTCCTGGCTGTGATGATAACCAGCCATATGTCTTGTTTTCACACCCTTATTATTGTAATGTCAGCTCTGACTCCTCTACTGGTCCAGCATGCCAAGTCTTCTTCCTTTACCTGCATTTATTTGGCAT
>NW_009952796.1:904476-933957 GCF_000747805.2 Chaetura pelagica | reverse complement strand
CATTCCTGAAACTTGCCATCCCATTCTCTGCATATTACCTCTGATACAGCAGGAGGAGGTTTCAGGAAGTCTTCAGAAGGTTTTAAGATGAGGGCAGTGCAGTGATGCTGCAGGACAGCCCAAGAGGAAAGCTGCCTGAGAGAATTCAGTACTCTGACCCAAGAGGAGAAACCTGTCTGTTTTCATGATGGAAATGGACAGCCTGAGATGGTAATATTTTTTATTTGTTGCCAATGTATGCATTTTGGAAAATGTGGAACCTGCCCTCTGAAAGGTATTTCAGTGTCCTTCAAGATGCCATTTCAGTGTGCTCAGCCTCCCAGGACTGTGTCCACACTGTGCATCCATGCATGCACACTCCACCAGCACAAATAAAAAATCCTTCCTTTTAACAAATTCACAGAGCCTCACAAAAACCTATGGGAATATCTGATTTTGCATGCAAATATTTACCAAGTAAAAATGGATACTTTTCCACAGCTCCTAGTCCTAGTCTTCTTCTGCAGAGAAACTGCCAATTGTACATGCATGCTGGTTTGGCACTGGGACAGCACATTCCCTAGGGTAGAACGAAACCATAAACTCCTTTCACTTGTGAACCCCTTTCCACAGAGCAGGTGAAAGCATGCTGAACTCACCCTTGCCTCCTAGCCTGGCTCTTTTCTAAATGTCATTTGAAAGTCTCGCCCCCTCCTCCCTCCTCCCCCTGCCCCCAGTTTTATCCCTCTTTCAGGAGGCAGCCATCAGCAACAAAACCACAATGCGGGGCTTGGCTGGCTGCGTGCATTCAGCAGCTGCTCTGTTCCATTTTCTGGGCAAGCCACAGCTATCCAGATTCCCACTTGTCCTATGTCTTCTGCCTCAGTTGCAGTACAGCATCTTGAGCTAGAAGGACCACTAATTGACCAGCCTGAACAGGTTGCCAGCACTGCAGTACAGTCAGCCTGCTGTCCCCAGTTGTCTGTGCCTTTCCCCCCTTCGCTACACTTCCAGCCCTTCCTGATTCAAAGCTTGTGACATCTTCCAAGTCCTCCTTGCATTCAAGACTCTAATTCGGCATGTGGTATGCTGTGCTTTTCCAGCAAGCTGCTTTTTGTCATTATCTCTCCACCCAAGTGAATGTTCAGGATGGGTATGTTCTTTCTTCGATTATGGCAGAGAATGAAAATGTAAGCAATAAATGCTAAAGCCAGATTTTTCTAATAGAAAACATCGAGCAAAATCTTTGTGTTCTCATATAATTATTCTGAAAGAGTTACAAGCTTGGAAATAAAAATACAATTCTTTGTCTTAAAATATGAAGCAGTGTTTTCTTACAGGATAAGAATATGAATTAAGTTTGCTTTAGCTCATTTCTTCACCATGTTGCGCTGACATTGTTCAAAGAAATTGTGCTTTTGGAAGGAAAAGGTTAAAGTTTGCTACTGATATTCATCAGGAGATGGATATTTAATCTTTAATCTCTTGTTCTAGGCCCCTACTTCAGATCAACTCATTATCCTGAATAAACGATGTGTCATTCCCATTATTTATGTTTCACTGCAGCCAAAGTATCTGGACCTTGTTTTGGTAAGCACCATTCATTTTGACCCATTCAGTATTAATCTCCCTGCTAACATCTTTCCTGTCCTATGTGCTGTCCCCTATTTGCTTTTATGTTTTCCGCAGAGTGTTTATAAAAGGATAATCTTTTACAAAGCAGACAGAATTTTTGTGTATAAACTGCTCTGTTTGAATGCCTCATTGATATACCATCTAAACTGAAGTGTTCAGCAAGATTAGTGCATCCACTGAGCCACTGAACTGGGTAAAAATATGGGAACTGCTCCTTTCTTTATAGCGCGAGAGGGTAACTAATGATGCCATCTTCTTTTAAATAGGATACTTTTAGCAGATGGACCCTGAGAGTATGAATACATTTCACAAATAAAAAATAATCAACAAGGGAGGTGGCTTATTGTGACAAAAGGAGAAAAAGGCACAAAATGTATAGAGTATGTAAACACCCTGAGCCAGCTTCCATCTTAGTGAAACTGGTGTGATTGTAGAAT
Organism: Chaetura pelagica; assembly: GCF_000747805.2. Taxonomy (NCBI): domain Eukaryota; kingdom Metazoa; phylum Chordata; class Aves; order Apodiformes; family Apodidae; genus Chaetura; species Chaetura pelagica. Next base: position 931,906 of record NW_009952796.1, on the reverse strand, counting down.
AATTCAGCCAAAATGATGCAAATTAACGCTTTTTTTTTTTTGCAGCATTTTCTCTCAAATCAGGATCTGGTCTGGCTGTATCATAATTTCCAACAACTGCAGCTAATATTGGTACCTGCAATGCCTTGAAGTGCAAATTATACATTTTTCTCTTTCCTATGCTGATATTAGTTCCCAGTGAGAAAGTTTTGAGCATGATCCCCTCCTTTTTTACAACAAACAAATAAATAAAGACTGCCTGGCACACTTAACATACACTTATTTCAACTGTCTTTTTTGAAATGTGTGTCTGGTGACATCGGGTGCCACTGACACACCCTCCAAGATGCTGACACTTTATGTTAGAAGAACACAGTATGCAAGCGAATCTGCGCCCATATTCCCACATTTAGACGGGAAAATTCCCAAACAGACATGTGGTAGTATCATTTGAATGGCATAGATTCTTAAATACATTTGTCACTTTGTACACTTGCCAGCTCTTCTTTGAAGATATAAACCACCAAAACACTCCAAATTTTATCCATCATGACTCCGTCAACATGTAGCACTGTTTAGCATGTTATTTTAGTTAAATTGCACTATTGTTGTCCGTCTATTATGACATAAACTAGGACTGGTGCCCTTGCATTAAAATCAAATAGAAACTGTAAGAAAGAGTTGGGAAAAAGAAAACATTGAGAAAGTTGTGCCATCCTTTCAGCAGTGCAGGAATGTGAGGAGGAGTATTAGAGAGGCGAGAAGCAAAAAAGTATCAGGCACCCCTAGTCCCAGCTTTAAAATGGATCACTCATGAATTAGTGAGGGGTTGCATGCTGGGCATGGTTCAGTACCACCTTTGTGGACTGTGTAGAGAAGGATGAGACCCCTCTGGATGGCTCCCCTTGTCATTTTTTATTCACCTCCCCCACTGATATGATCCAGACCTGACTTGTAGTAAGAAAACACTAGACATGGCTATTTCTGGAGTCTGTCAACACCACTGCAAGGTTAGTGTGAGCAGTATGAGGGTTGGGGACAGAGGTAACCCAGCTTACGTGCAGCTTACTGAGTTGTGATTGCTTTTTGGAGATAGTCTGTGTAATTTAGTACACAGAAGTGGTCTCAAGGAATTGATTGCCTGTTCAAGTCCTAAGAAGACTGGTAGTAAGAAAAAGAATCTGGCACTTTTTAGTTGCCACTAGCTGAGGTTGAAGACCTTCTATTATAGCTGTTATCTAGGACCCTGTACATAGCGGGTGGGAGGTCTCAGCAAAGGAGAGAAAAAAAATCATTGCTGTCTTTGGCACAAATTGGCCTACTTACCAGGGAGGATCAACACTGCATTGGTCTAGAGAGAGTTCCTCTTTCAGTGTTAGGACCGATGCTCTCCAGAGCTCTGTACTCAGACGTCAGATCTTTTAGAGAAATGAGTGAACTGTGCTGCAGAGGAACCATGGTATAAACCAGAAGAGAGTTACCCCTGACAATTTCTGATGTTTTTCACCAGTGGAAATATGATCTATATAGTACATAAATTGAGCATTTTTTTTCTTCCAAAGGTGATCAGACATGACCTTCCTGGTCTAAAAGTTTTAGTGAAACAGCAGAGCTTTAAACCATAATTTATTACCTCGCAGTTTTGTGTGATGAGCCACCCAATTCCTGGGAACTCACAGGAAAGAACATTTCTGGAGGTCTTCACACTCACTGTGCCAGTAATACAGAAGTGACCTGTGCCACTGCAGGGTGTCCCTGGCTCGCGAATGCGTCGGACTTGCGGTTCATGTGCAAGTCAAGTGCATGGTGCATTGCATTAGCTCAGACCCAGGATGAAGCAGCCCTGTCACTTCTGGAGTCATCGTGTTGGCAGGTCTGATTCAGACACATTTTTCCCAAGCACAAAATTCAAGTCAGTGAAGACCTAATTGGAAAATATTCATAAACTATTCTAGGTACAGCAGTGCGAGGATATGGGTCATTTTTTTGCACTTAAGAAACCTACTCTTCTCACTTAATCTCTACAGGGGAATTTCTCTCTGCCTGACTACATAGTGGGACTGGGATAAGCCCACCAAGTGTTTGGTAGACAAATTTGTGGCTCTAGCTCTCTAGCAGAGCAAGAGAGAAAAAGAGAGGATAAGTGAGAGAGGACCAGAGGGAGGGAGGTTCTCATGCACAGGGTGTTCATGCAAATTAACATATATAGGAAAATCAGAATGGGCTGCAACAGTAAGACCAAATGAACATATACTGAAGAGGAGAGGTGATACCATATGATATGAAATAATGTATTTCTTTGGCAGCAGACACTGGACACACTTCCAAGGCATGGAGATGATTGGAATAGTTTTTGCCACAAGGAAAAGATCATGCCAAGCACCAAGATACTCAGATGGTGTACCTATGTCCTCCCTGCATCTCTCTCACTGCTGTTTAATTGCCTCCATGCTGCAAAGCAGGAAAACGAAGAACTGGTGCGGGTGAGTTAAGTCTTTTTTTTCCACAGAGTCCCTGTCATGACTACATAAGGAAGTGAGATGCCCATGTGGAGGCTGCGTGCCACCCTCCTTTTTGTAAAGTATGATTGAGGATAGCAGGAGACAGACCTGACTGTCACTAATGAAGATTACTGTGAGTGCTTATTGCTCCTAATCTGGCAATACGTTCATATAAATGCTAAGCAACGCCTTGATCCAGAACCTGAAGGGGGCCTATAGGAAAGCTGGGGAGGGACTTTTAGCCAGTGTGTGTAGTGATAGGATGAGGGGTAATGTTTTTAAACTGGAACAGGGTGGATTTAGGTTAGACATTCGGAAGAAACTCTTTACTGTTAGTGTAGCAAGACACTGGAACAGGTTGCCCATGGAGGTTGTGGAAGTCACGTCCCTGGAGGTGTTCAAGGCCAGGTTGGATGGGGCTTTGTGCAACCTGGTCTAGTAGGAGGTGTCCCTGCCCATGCAGAGGGTTGGAACTAGATAATAATGCAAACAATTCTGTGATTCTATGATCCTTTGATTTGATTCTGACCTGTACTGGCTTCCCTGGTGCTACTGCTGTGAGTTGTATTGATGCTTGGGATGAAACACAGTCTGAAACAGGCAAAGGTGCAGGCAATATGTGGGAGAAAAGGAAGGAAGAGAGAATGCTGGAGTGGCAGTGGATTATTAAAGAACCAGGCTATTCCGTGTCCTCTGAGGCATGACATCTGTCAGAAGATAGTGTAGTTTTAGGAGATAAATGTAGACATAATAACAGTATATCTTGTTGGTTTAAGGGCACAGAAATATAGGCACTAACACAATTAATAATATTTTTCAACAAAAGGGATTTCCCACATTTATGTTGTTCAGAAATAGCTTTCCATAAATTTAATGTGAGTACTTGGCTAACGGAGCAGCCATGAAATGCCAATAAAAATATGTTTGTGATACCTGCAATATACACCTAAAGGACCAGAGAATATTTATATTCTAGAAGGACTCTTCAGGTACCCATAAAAATCAGATGTTACAGAGACTCTGTCAAGGCTAAGAGCTTCAAACCTTAACTTGATGTAAAAATTGCCTTGTAAAATTTCTTATTGTGAAAAATCAGGATTTCACACTAGCAGCATTGTTACAGTGAGTGCTGACTGACCAGGTGGATCCAATATGCCTGGGATGCTTTTGCTTTTTCAAACATGTGGAAACCCTTTCCTTGTGGATTGGTCTGGGTTTTTTGGCCGTAAGAGCCCAAGTCCCTCTGGCTCCCAGAGGGAGAAGGGTGCAAACTTTCTTTATATGCACGAGGCACTGCAAAGTGTTGCCATGCACTCAAGAAAATCTCTTTAAACAGTATTCCTTACAGGACACCATTTTTTATCTCCCCAGGCAGTGGGGCTCCATTTGAGGGTCCAGGGGCAAAAAAGTGCCACTTGTTTTAGTGATTGCCAAGCGGAGAAGCTGCACGGGCTTCTACATTGGGATTATATTTTTATCCTTTTTCCTGCTCCCTCCAAGTCTCTCTTCTATAAATGAGAAGAAACTAAGCTCTTCCGGGGGTTCTGCCTAGGATAACCACCCCTGACCACTTCACTTTAAGAGAATGGTTGGGAATGTTTCCTACAGATGCTGTCTGAGCACACAGAAATGCCAGAGTGATAGACACAGCTTAAATCCCTAGACTGCCAGACAGATAATGATGGTCTGTCCCAAAACCTGCCTATCCCTTGTATCACCATGTCAAACTGAAGCAGAAACCTTTCACACGTCATCACTTCTGTTAGCTTAAGTCCTGATCCTTGCACCTTTACTCATGGTTAGTAATGCCTTACTGCACATGTAGTGCTAGTGACTTCTCCAGGGCAGGTCTTGGAAGAAGCTATTTAAACCTGTGACTGGAATCTAAGTGTCAAAGCTGCAACAATTCCTCAGCAACATTTAAGACAGCACTATGTTGTATTTTTAATAAATTTAGGAGTCAAATTCACTAAAAGAAAATTGTACTTTTTACTTAGCTGTCTGTTTCTATGGCTATTAGTACTTTGAGGGATCGGATAAATAAATATGAGAGCTCTAATGGCAATTTTATTGCCCTCACCAAAGAATCCTGTTAGGGCTGGAAGGCATGTTTTTAATCCAGAACAGACAGTTGTGATTCTGCTGCCTTATGTACATAGCCCAGGTCACTCATTTTGCACCCACCATTTCACTTCATGGTATCATTTCACTTACAGGGACATTTCTGAACATTTGAATGCCTCCCTACACAAAATATTTTGCCAAGTGAGGTTTTTTGGACCTCATTTGGAAAGCCCCCAAAGACCTTGCTTTCGGGTCTCTTCTGAGTTCAGAAAAAATTTCTGATGAAAGCTGAATCAGTTAACACCAAATTGGGTTGATAGGGGTATCCTTGTCTTCTCAGCTAACGGTATGAAACCAGATAAAGGGGTTGATTTGACAGCTGAATAGATTTCCAAAGAGAGGTCATTTTCTCCCATGACCAAATAATATGATAGAGATATGCAAGGGTATGCATGTGCCTTTCAACAGCAGGCAGAATCCAAGAGCTTACTTATCTCTAAATGTCTTCTCTGGTGTCTAAAATAAAGAATGCAGAGTTCCTGAAAAATCAGGTAGCAGATACTTTTTCTGTTTTTCCTTGAATGACCAACCACACCAGGAGATCTTGGGTTCTCATTCGTGCTGTGTGCTTTCATTGGGAATAGAAGCACTTCAGCTTTCAGAAAGTCTTCAGCACTGTGAAAGATCAAGCCTTTACAGTTTAATAGTGTAATCTTCATGGTGCCTTCACACATACTCCATTGGACTCCTCAAATTTTATTCATTCCACAGTTGTTGAAACATCTTGATGCACTATTGTTCTTCAGGAGTTGTCATTGTCTTTATGGAAGTCTCTGGGGGAAAGAAATTGGATGGCAGATGTCTTAGGGCTCCTTTTTGGCTCCTTTGTACTACTTGATGTGGAGAAAAGTCTTCAGTTCTTCTAGACAAGTAGTTTGTTTCCAAAGGACCTGATGACTTCACTATATATTTACTATTTCAGTTTTATGGCAGTGTTGTCATCCTCTCACTCTTTTATTTTTCAGCAGCTGCAATATGAAAGAAGGGTTATTGGACTGTATTTCCATGGTGATCTCCTTTTTCTTTTGGTTTTGTTTTCTCCTGTTCCTCATGTCATTTTTGGCAGATAAGAAGTTTTTGCACTTTAGACATCACCTAATCAGCAGTGTTGCTTTAGGTCTGGATGTGGAGGCTGTGACCTACCAAGGTTGAATGTCTTAGGTACCTCAGTCTTTTTAAATAAACTGAATAGGCTAACATTCACTGGGGGAGATGGAGTTGAAAACCAGTTGATATATTGGGATATACTGGCATATAAGGTTATTTAGCTCTAAATTGGTAGTGGTAGCAACAGATAGCTATTTCCATCTGATGGTGGTTGTTGGAGTGTGAGAAACAAGTTTGTGGTTTCCATTCAGTTCTTTGCAAAAAGCAGCACCACTGCATTCAGGATCACTTTTTTTATTCCCTCACACTATTTCAGCAGAAAGATAGATGGGAATTATTCTGACCCAGCTTTTGGCAGTCAGTGAGTGTTCTGCCATCAATTTCAGTGGCTCTGGATCATGCTTGAGTAGGCAAGGAGCCTGAACTTCTCAAGAGCCAGGGAGGAACCTCTAGGGTCAGGGACAATGCCACAATGCCACAAAACATTGCACTGCTCCCATCTGCATTCTGGGTAACAACCTCAGTGGTTTTTAATCTGGCTCTGGCACTCATTTTAAATATGTTAATAGATGCTGGAAGTGCATTTTTCTAGTGGGTTACTCACAGTTTAAAAAGTTCTGGATATCTGGAGACCCAAACATCACAAGGGAGTCCTTTCTCCTGGAGACACATTTTAACACTCATAAGCAGCAAAACCACTCCAGAATTACACAGATGAAAAACAGGAAGGTAGAACAAGAAGCATAACCTTCTGATTAATGAAGAAACTGTATGTTCTTTAAAATTATGTAACTTCTGAGGCTTTACTTTGAAACTGAAGGCAGTGTTTTAACATAGCTTGCATAATCTTTCCATGTGTTCTTATGCTGTGCCATTACAGGACTCTGCTGTGATGACTAGCTCCTCTAGTTGAAATTGTTGACCTGCACACTTTCTAAATAGTACCTCATTTCTTCTACTAGGATTAATCAGGAGCTTTTCTGCACACTGTAAAGTTGTGCTACATCCCTATACCTTTTTCTGAAATTTACTACTTATCTTACATTACCACCACTGACAGCGTGCAAATTATTCAAGTAAATAACTAATACAAGGCTGACATAATCAGCATTATTGCATTCAACTACATTACCAAATAACATGCAAAAGAGCTGAAACAATCTGGAATGACTGAAGTAGGTAAACGACACCCAGAACTAAGTAGGTGACAAGTGGAAGCAGGTTCTCTCTCTCAGTGGGTGGCTGTGTGATTTTGAACAAGTGTGTAGCATGATTATATTGCTGTTTTCTGTGGTGCACAAGAAGCTGGTGTGATGTTGTCCAGCATCTAGGAGAGGAATATGGACCTTGTCCCTATAGGCAGAGCCCTGTTCCACAATGAATTTTACTTTCATTGTGACATTTTGAAGGTACTACATGGTAATGACACGTTGCTCCAGTAATTTTTGTACAATGTCTCTATGAGCTCTCCCCATCTGTCATGACAGCATTAGTCTTGGCATCTCTGATGAAAGAATCCAAATTAAAAGGGAGAACAAAAAGTCAATTTCTAATGGGTTCCAAATACCCATATCTTACAAGCGTGAATTAAAAATTGCTCTCATCTTGCAGCTTTCCAGCCATATTACATGGATAAAAAACTCAAAACTATTTAAAACTAAAAATCCTGTTAGAAGTAAAATAATATTCAGCTGTTTAAACTAACCTGTTGATGGCTATCAGCTGTCATTTGCTTTGCATATCATTTGAATTAATAAAAAGTAAACCATAAGCATCATGATTTACAGTAATATAAAAGCTATTACAAAGGACCTTCATCATAAGCTTCTTTGTCATAAATCTATTGTATCTTACTTTCAATCACTAAATACTGTTAAAAACATTTCCTAGTACAACACTGGCTGATGCAACATACAAATTGCATATGAATATTGTAGGGACATGACTTTGAGTCTTTAGAGAAATTGGAAGATCGTTATTGAATAAATAGTATTTTTTAAAGTATTTTCACTGATGTTCATCTTTTCTTGAGGCTACATGCACAGACACACAGGCACACACACCCCAGCTCAGGTTTACCTGCAGTTATTGAAGTACCTTTATGCCTTCTGGTTTATTTTAAATAACCCTTTGTCCAACAGCATCTAGTTACTCAAATACACCAATTTGTTTGCTCCTGTGAAAATTGTCATGGACTTCATGTTTACATCAGTTTCATATCTCCTCTTAAATACTGTTTCTCCTTCTCCCCAGTTTGCTTCTTTTGGGAGTTAATAATGCCATGAAGAGCTGGACTTGCTGTATACGTAACGATAATTCCTTTGGGTTTCCTCACCCATGGTACATGAATAGTTTCCCTGCCTCTTGTGTATCCTGTCTGGTCATGGCAGTGTCAAGATTGCTCACAGGAGATACAATTTGGCCCTTGCAGCACTCCTCAGGTGCCCACTGACAGGGGTGCAAGGAGAGACCTGGGGAGTGCCCAGGCACCACAACATCTCCAAGACACCCAAAGCACAGGACATGCCTGTGTGCCCACACCAGAGCTGCTAACATGTGTCACAGTTGACCATCTGGCACTGACCATAGTGCTACACTCTCACATTGCAGTCAGCAATTCATCCCCACAACATCCCCAGCAGGTGACCACCCAAGCTCATCACCTCAGCTGCAGCCAATGAGGATGAGGTCTGTCCTTCCTCAGGAATTTTCTCCTTGAACTGATCCTGGGCAGAAGAGCTCCTCTAATGTCACTTGAGAAGCAGAAGTAGCATTCTGTTTGATCCTCTCCACATGTTGCCTGATGTCTGCAAACAAGGGCGGTAGCAGTTCCCAAGAGGGCAATGGAACAAAGGAGGCAAAGGAAGGATTTGCTGCATTCCTGAGCTTAGACATAACTCTGAGTTCCTAAAAGGGATGCTTGGCTGTGCAGCATGACATAGCTTACAGCGTGTGGTTCACCTGTGACAATGGGAGCCCATGCACAAACAATCACTGCTGTAGGTCTGCTTCATGGGTTTGACACCACAAGTCAGAGGACAGTGCACCTCATCTCCTTGCTCCAGAAGGACTGATAGCCTTATCCCGTGCTTTCTCCATTGCATGAATAAAGATTAAAAGCAAGGATAACCAGGGTAGGAGGGCAAGAAAGTTGAGTGGTATGCCACCACTGTGTCCTAACTGCAGTGTCTCTTCCAACAGGAGGCAGAGGACTAGTGGTGCCAGAGCTCCCATTGCAGGAGGCAAGAAGCAAGAGCAGCCAGCATGAGAGGAAGTACTCTAAGCACCCAGCCCATAATGCCCTGGGAGAGGACACCCCCATTCGAAGCACTTGAGAGCCCCACAGACTGCCCAGTTGAGGAGCTCTCTGGGCCTGGTATGTACAGACTATATGGACGTACATGGGCCTATGATGGCAACTTACACAGCCTAAATATTGACTGTCAGCACCCATAGCCAGAGGTACAGGCTATATCTAACATGAGCGTGGTTAAAGATGGAGAGCAGAGGTGCCTGGCAGAGAAGGGCAGCAGGATGACTTAAGACCATGGGACTACTTTTTCCCTTGTGTGCTTTTAAAAATGGTGAGAATGTACACTTTTAACAAGAAGATATGGTCCTTGACCTGGAAATGAGGCTAAGAAACTTGCTAGGCCTCACTCTTGTTCAATGTATTTCTACAAGTGTTCCTTCAGTGATGCTCTTGGCTTTTGATGTGCCTTCAAGACCAGGTTACAACCTGGCCTGTGTTTTTTGTTTTTAATATTTCTTTGAGTTTTCTGCATCATGGCTCACAGAGGACCTTGAGGTATCTTTAAGTTAAATGGACTGAGCTTGACTTCAGACAGCAAGAAGAAAAGAGGGATGTCTTCTCAGCACTCTGTAACAAAGCTGTGCTGTGTGTGTACCGGTCCCAGTGACAAAGCCTGGCCCACATACAGATAAATTCTCTTGCTTTTCACCTCCCAGTGAGTTGCTTACGACAAACTGAGTGAGCTCAATGGGACCACAGGAAAAAGTTCTACATTTGGGAACACTTAAGTGTGAGCAAAGGTTGGACTAGATGTCTTCCTGACTTCTTCCCCACCTTGCATCATCCTGTGATCCTATCTATGTGTCACAGTACCATGAACCAATACAAATTTGGCTCCATTAAAGTGAAGAAAACTGTCCAAACCCTTTGGGATGTTCTTGGGTCTGGAAATGGAGGTGCAGCTGCTCCAGCACTAGCACTGCTTCATAGTTATATTGGTGGTCTTTTGCATTCCAAAATTAGCAGTGACTAGTTGATCATTCACTGCTGAAGGTCAATGTGATTTCTCTTGTAGGAACTCATAACACGGCTACTGAAACATAAAGGACATAGTTTTGGTCTCTAGGAGTTTATCTGTGCACTTAGTGCACCAGGTAGTGGTTCAACTCCTGAATCACAGAATATCAGAATCACAGAATAGTCTTGGTTGGAAAGGACCTCTGAGATCACCAAGCCCAACCATGGAATACTTCTGAATTATTTTTGTAGAATTAAGTGGGATTGTGGTGTGACTGCCTACTGTACAGGTAGTAGGTAGTACTGTAGGTAATGTAGGTACACAGATGTACCTACAGTACCTAGAGTATAGTGGTGGGTTGACACTGAGGAGTACCTCACTGTCTTGCCAGTGAAGCAGTGAGTTTGACCCCCCTTCATTTGATGCTCCCCAAAGCCTCCTGCTTCTTTTCTTGTCTGTCCTCACAAGTCAGAGCATGTCACGTCACAGAACTGATATAGCTGGGTATGCTACTTCAGGGTTTCAGCAGATCCTGTATTTGGAGTAGTTTGAAAAGTGTCTAGTGGCTTTGTCACATGATTTCTCTGCAGTGTGCGACCAGCCGGCAAAGAGCCGTGAGCTCACATGTTTAGATGGCTTAGTGTGTGCATGCAGATAACGTGAATATCTGCTTGGCAGTGTTTTCCAGCAACTGAACATTCCTGACGCTGCCTCTTTTCATCCTTCTGCTCCCCCTTCCTTAACAGCAGAATCAGCAGCTGTAACAACACATGGAGGACACTTGGCAGCTGCAAGACACAGATGCTGAGCTCTGTAATAAACTTCTCCTGTAGAAGAATATGAGTGCTTTTCCTGGCTGCTTAAAAGTCCTTATTGCTCTCTGACTCACTTGCTCAACAAGCAGTTACAGTGTGCTGATGGCTGTTGGTAATCACTCTTGGGCTTACAAGGACCAATCTAATTGACCTGCTTAGTCCTTTAGGATACTGCCATAGCCCAGTTTGAACAATTTGTAAGTGAATTGCAAGCTTTCGTGGTGGATATTTAAGAATAAAGTATTGTGCGATGTTTTTAGTGGGCCATTGTTTTTGTATCTAGAGATAGGCAATAGGCCTGGTTTTGATCACAAGTCACAGCAGTGCAAACCAGAAATAACTTCACTGTTGTTAAAGGGGTATAAGCTGTTATAAAACAAATGGGAGTGAGGTCAGGGGCTAAGGAGAGCTCTAAAAGAAGTCTGCATTGCCTGGTAAGGAAATGGCATATCTTTAATGTCTCAGAAACTGGTGTTTTTTGGAATTGGCCTGTGATAAGGATGTGGATAAGGAACTCATGGCAGCAGGCTAGTTATAGGAAGGCTCATTTCAGAAGAGACATGCAGAACTGTGTTTTAAGGGGGCATTTGAATTTGCAGAGATCGGCCAACTTGGAAGGTTGTCCTGGAGTTTAAAGAGCACTGGGAAAGAAACCAGAAACAGACACTTGTGGAGATAAAGGCAGGAACTGGGCAGCAGGTCTGGAACACGGCCAAGACAGAAAGGAGGGATGCTAGAAAGAGATGGTGGGAGATGCAAGCAAGAGCTCTAAACACAAGGACCCATGGCTGTATAACATGAGGGGAAGTGCTGAAAGAGAAGGAGCAAAGAATGGGATGGTCAGTGATGGAGGGAATGACCATTTGGGGCAAAGTTTATTCCATTTCTGTCTAAGGAAAACTGAATTCATAACAGCAGTGAAGATATGGCACCAGTGGGAGTGGGAAGTGAAGCACAGGCACTACAAAGGCTGCAGGGTGAGGTGGACAGAACAGACCTCGTATGCCATGAAACAGAGCTAAAGAGGGGCCACCTCAAGCATATGGACACAGGCATGGAAGTGCTGCGAGGACAGGATGGTAGGGCAGGCTCTTGTACTTTTTCTGGGATAAGAGTGTGACTGGAGGGATCTCTGGATTACCTTTATGCTACGACATGCAGCATAGCTAACAAACAGGAGGAGCTGCACGTGCAGTTTCAGGACTGCAGACTCATTGGGGTGACAGCAGTGTGGTGGGATACCTCACACAACTGGGGTGCTGCCTTGGAAGGATACAGGCCCTGCAGGAAGGAAGGGCTGTCATGGCAAGGACAGTGAGTTGCTCTTTATGTGAGAGAGCAGAGGGGATACATTTGAGCTCTGCCTGGGCATGGCTGGTGAACCAGCTTTGAGTTTATGGGACAGAATTAACAGGTACAACATTGTGATGGGTCACTGCTACAGACCACATAATCAAGAAGTAGGTGAGGCCTTCTTCAGACAACTGTAAGAAGCCTGGCATTTGCAGTCTCTGGTCCTCCTGGGAGACTTGACCACTGTGATATCTACCAGAGGGGCAACAGAGCAGAAGACAAGCAATCCAGGTTTCTGAAGTTCATTAATGATGACTTCCCGACTCAGGTGATTGAGGAGCTGATGAGGGCAGGCATTCTACTGGACTTTAGACTTAAAAACAAGGAAGAACTGGTCAGGTAGGTGAAGGTTGAAGCAGCCTTGGCTGCAGTGACCTTAAGATGGTAGAGATGAGGATCCTGAGGCAAGAGACCAACAGCAAAAAGTGGCATTAAAACCCTGGGCTACAGGAAAACCAAATTTGGCCTATTCAGGGACTAGGTTTGAAAAATCCTGTGGGATACAGGTCTGGAGAGAAGAGGGGTCCAGGAGACTTGATTGATATTCAAGGCTCACCTGTCCAAGAAGATTCTATTCTGATGTGCAGGAAATCAAACAATGGTGCTGCAAATCCTGCCAGACTGAACTCCTGATAAAACTCAAACATGGAAAGGAAGCATACAAGAGGTGGAAGCAGGAAGAGGAATACAGAGACTGTGCAAGAATGGAGGGTTGGGGTTAAGAAAGCCAAAGGCCATTTGCAGTTCAGTTTAGTGAGGGGTCCGAAAAGTGAAAAGCAAGGTTTCAGTTCCAGGTTCTCCAGTACATGGGAGAGATAACATTTTGGAACTAGTCCAGCAAACAGCCAAGATGGCAATAAAGGGACTGGAGTATATTATGTAGAGGAGAGGCTGAAAGAGAGCTGGTACATGTAGCCTGGACAAGGTGGGAGAGATTATATCGATGTGTAGAAATACCAGTGAATAGGAATAGAGAAAATGGAGACAGATACTTCTCCGTGGTGCTCAGTGAGAGGACAAGAAGTAATGGACACTATTGAAATGCAACAAATTCTATTCAAACACAAGAAAAAAACTTGTTTACTGTGAGGTTTGTGAAACACTGGCACAGGCTGCATCAAAAGAAGCATGACCAGCAGATCGAGAGAGGTGATTCTGCCCCTCTACTCTGCTCTTTTGAGACCTCACCTGAAGGCCTCAACACAAGAAGGATATGGTGCTGTTGAAGCAGGTCCAGAGGAGGGCCACAAAAATGATCAGAGGGCTGGGACACCTCTCCTACGAAGACAGGCTGAGAGAGTTGGGATTGTTCAGTGTCAAGAGAAGACTCTGGGGAGACCTTATGGCACCCTCCCAGTACCTGAAGAGGTTACAGGAAAGCTGAGGAGGGACTGTTTACAAGAGCATGTAGTGATAGGCTGAGGGGAAATTGTTCTGAAACTAGAGCAGGGTAGATTTAGATTAGATATTAGGAAGAAGTTCTTTACTATTAGGATGATGAAACAATGGAACAGGTTGCCCAGATCAGTGGTGGAGGCCCCATGACTGGAGACATTCAAGGTCAGGCTTGACAGGGCTCTGAGCAACCTGTTCTAGTTGACAGTGACCTTACTCACTGCAAGGGGGTTGAACTAGGTGACCTTTAAAGGTTCTCTCCAACCCAGCTCATTCTATGATTCTGTAGGTTGCCTACCAAGGTTTTGGAGGGTCTGTAGATATATTCAAAACTCAACTGAAAATGGTCTTGTGCAACCTGCTCTAACTAACAGTACTTTGACCAGGGCATTGGACTGGAACATCTCAAGGGGTCCCTTCCCACCACAGCAATTCTGCAGTGCTGTGAACGAATACTAAAATGAAGATCAAGCTAGTGGTAGCTGATGGGAAATAGTTCTTAAAGGGCACATCTCCATAGAAGGTGAGATACACCTCCCTGGCAGGGGAGAGGGATGTAAAGTAGACAAGGGCACCAGCACTGAATAGGCAGATGCTGCATCTCAGCCAGCGCTAGTGTCACCTTGGCAAGAAGCTACCACCTAATCTATGCCTGAGGAGAAGACTCCTGTTTCCACTTCAGTTAGTCCTGCCTCCTTCCTAAGACTGACATTCACATAAACATTTTTTAACTGCAAAAGGACAGCTCTATTTCTAGTTGGCACAGGAGATATTTTCCTGTGACCTTTTTGCGTCCTTGTATTCTAGCATTTTAAGACAAACAGCAGTCCCAAGGTTCAGTTGGAGGAGGAAAAGGAAGATACCATCAAGCACAAATGTTCGTTAAGTCACTTTTCCTCTCATTGTCCAGTATATCTAGGATGATTTTTTACCTTAGAAGCAATCGCCTCTCTGATCCTCTTACACTTGATATTATTAACTAGTTTTGGACATCAGTATTTAAAGATTCCTTCTCAAATTATGAGTCTTGTTTCTCATGATATACATTGGAAACTGATCTTCTCTGACAGCTGCTTGGTAAGTGTTTTGGTAAACAGCTATCAACATTGAATTTTATTTTATGTAACAATTGGTATACCATAGTTTTATGATATTATAGGATTCTGGATCTAAATATACAACCTCTTAATTTAATATATTACAAAAAAAGTCTAGTATTACTCAAAACAAACCACAGATTAGGAACAAGAGAATACTAACCTTCAAATAATAGGACTTAAATACTTGTTTTCATGCTGCTTTGCTTTATTGAAAACATGTGAAGTATTTATTTTTAATTCATATTATCTCATTATTGCAGGTTTCCTTTACAACATAGCTCATTTCAAGTGTTAAAAAAAGCTTAGTGATTTTTATCTCAGTTTTGGATTTTCCAGTAGTGATTGCTTACATGTGTAGTGCTGGTTAGAACTGGTGCAGCAATCTATTTTTGTTTTTTCTTTCATACACTAGTAGCCCAGGAGGCAAAATGTATTGTGACAATTGTTGCCGAGATGCAAAGATAAATGTGAAAAGGATACAAGGACTATTGCAGCTAAAATATTGTGCTAAGAAGGTGAAGGTGACCATTGAGAACTTCTAACTCCTACTTACATTACTAGTGATAGCTTTCCAAGCACTTCCAATATTTTACTAAATAGGCTCTGATTTGACAAATACATTTTGAGGCACATTTTTCTGCATGTGAGTAGTCCCACTGCAATATCAATGCCACCCACCAGCATTAAGATAAATACAGGAACAGGATCAAAGGCTACAGGTGGAGAAAGTTTGGAAATCCAGAGGATTTACTCACCAAAATCAGATGCTGCAGATGTCCTACCTTTAACTGGTACCATAATGCATGATGAGAGCAGTGATATTACTGTTCTTTCACCTTCTAGTCCTGGGGATCCTATCTAAGCTGATGGGTCCAGGTGATGGCAGGGTGCTGGGTCATAGTCCCTCATTGTTCAGGAAGTCCTGGCTCTCCACTCCTTCTGGACACTCAAGACTTACACTCCTTTTCTGTAGAGATCTGAGTACAGCCTGGGAGGGTACTGAGACCTGGAGGAATGTTCTGGGTCCTTCAGCTTAGATGTAGCCCTATCGGTCAGTTTGCATTGCATGGATAAAAAGTGATGAGTGGTCCATGCACAAAGAAAATCAGTTTAACCCTCTGTGGATTTCAAGTTCAATGAGCTTTGAGTTCTCATCTTTATTGCCTGTCATCACACAGAAAAGTAAATAAATAAATGAAAATGAGAGGTTAGCAGTTTTTTAGCTGTGAGAAGAATAACAGGAGGGTGATATTAACTGAATATGAATAAAGGAAAACTGCAAAGGAAGTAATGAAAGGGGCTGGTGGTACAGAGAGACAGGTCTGAGGAAGGGGTGTTGGGTGATGAGATACCATAATGAAGGGAAGCTGTTTCATCCCTTGTAGCTACTGGGTCAGTAGCAGCTGCACCTGCAGCATCCCTGGGCTCTTTGTGCGCTGGCCAAAGCAGTGGCTGATGGTGTCTGCTGCTGTGTGAACACGAGCTGCCCTTCTCCTGCATATCACTGCATGAGTCAAACATCTGGACTCCAGAGATACCTTATTAGTGCTAAACAACCTTGATTCAATTATACTACAAGATGCACACAAGATGGTATCTTTTATACAGTCCTGCACTGTGAAAGGCTTATAGGAAGTATGTGTGATGAGCACAGAAACTCATATACTCCTCAGTTGGCCCATACTAGTGCATGAAGGGGTGGAAGTTGAAGAGTTTGTATAGCCTAATTCCAGGGATAAGTCGAATAATTCCATGTTTGTAAGATTCTCAGTTTGATTTGCTCCACAAGCACCATGTCTATATAGAAAAAAACAAAAAGAAAAAAAAAAGGACATGATTTTCAGGGCTGGAGTTGAACATAAGCACTTGGCTACGTGGCCAGAGCTACTCAGTTTTACATCTGCCACCTCTGCTGGTTTAAAACTCACTTTTCTTTCCTGACTTTAGAAAATGGATCAGCACAAACGCCAGCAGTAAGGCTTTCTCAAAGAGCGGGGGTGCGAACTGCACTGCCTGGGCCAAATTCCACACCAGATAATTCCATTGAGGAGATGGTTTCAATTGGGCATCGTTATCTTCACTTCCTGTCTCATACTGCAGAGTCGTGCTACTGAGCAGCTGCTGATTTCCTCCTCCCTGGGCCTGGCTCCATGTCACGGTGGGGCTGCAACGTCTCCTCCCTGATTTTTGCTTCACTCACAGGAGTTGTGTGGAAAGGAAGCAAATGATGGAAACTCCTTTGAATTCCTCTGTAGAAATTTATGTCTTCTAGTTTGATTATTTTTTTGCTATTATGGAGCAAAGCCGTATTTTAAAAACTTTTCTGTTATTTCTGCAGAACTGTCACCTATTTCCATGGATACATGAGTGGTAATAAGGTAGCCAGAAGCTGTCAATTCCAGCCACTCACCGGCTGCCCAGTGAGCAGAGAAAAGCTGCTGAAGTCATTAGTATTTTATACTTGAAAATAACACAGTACCTTGAACTTTTCTGGTACTGTTCATTCAGCAATCCTCAGGTCTGGTAAATGAGCCACTACTATGAAACTATTAATTAGGCCTTATAATGGCTTGGTGAGTGTGTTAGGAGGACATGGAGGCTGGGAATACTGAAGTAACATGTCTAAGGCCACCCCATGAGCTAGTGGCATGGGCAGAAAGGCATTCAGTTCACCCACTCTGGCTTCCAGCTCCCTGGGTTCATCCCTGAATGTTTTAGGTGCAGACTACCTGCAGATCAGGTTATGGAAATATACCCACCCTCATCTGCTTAATGACAGAGCATCAGTCTCTTTTTTTTTTTCCCCAGAAAATCAAAGACATACTTGATTTGGTGAGTTTCTGCAGCAGCAAGTGCCATCAGATAATAGACGGGCTGAATTCCTTCAGGATATGGCATATGGTATCTGTTCATTGAATGGGTTTCCCTGTCCATCATGTTGAATTCCTCAGTCAACTTCTTGCTAGTTCTTAAATATGAGACTTCTGCCACTCTGACAGGGAGATTATTCCACAAAGATGAGACATCATGTGTGTCATTGTTATCTCTGATTACAGAGTTCTTTTTGTAGATATTTCCGACATAAAATATCTCCTAGTTGTGTTTCAGGCAACAAAACTATGGAGTAAAATAGAGGAAGGCTTTTTTTTTTTTTTTTTAAACATAATGTCATTACAGCATGGTCTGGTTTTGCATGTTCTATTTTTCAGTATAGTTGCCCTGTTCTTCAGCTTTTAACTTCTACACTGCAAGGTTACTGGTAGCCCCCCAGTACCGACTTGCAACATGCACATTAAATGATTATTCTTTCAATCTTGTATTCTTACATAATCCACTGAAGTAAACAGATCTTTGCGTGTTAAACAACTGTTCAGAGTAAATTAGGTAGGTGGAACTGGGCCTATCATGATTTATCTTCTGTGAATCTGTATTTTCTGGTCTTGAAAGATGCCACAGGTGAGTGATTGTGTGTGTATATGGAAAGATTTAGAGAGCTTTGACAATATGCACTGCTCAAGTCATCCTAACTTCCTTTCTCTTTTTTTTTTTCTTTCTTTTTTTACTAGCAATTTACCATCAATGCATACACAGTTCTTCAAATTCTCTCATAACTTTTATTAACCAAAAGTAAATTCCTACAAACGCTGTGGGGACTTTGTAAATAACTTTTACCCACAGCCCACCTAGGTTTGGTGTTTTTTTTTGTGTGTGAGTAAAGATTACAGAGCCAGGCCCAACAAGATATAATGGCATCACCCAAGTACTCCCAGTCCCTCTACATTGTCTCCTTTGACTCATTCACATGTGTAGTCAATAGAATTGGTCCTAACACAGATGTTAATGGTACTCTACCATTAACCTCTTTCTCTTCTCAGAGGAAGCTCTTTATTATGAGACTTTGTTTTCTGTTACTTAACCCATTTCTAATCCTTAACAAAGACTTCCCTGTGTTTATTTCCCTTACTAGTCTTTTATAAGGGACCTTATAAAAAACATGCTGAAAATTCAAGTAAGTTAGTATTTTGCAGATCACCTGTATCTACTGGTTTATTAACTTCTTCCAAAACCAAAATGTTGTGCTTTCCAACATGATTAAATAGCTTGCGGAAGGCAGGAAAAAACCCCACAAAACAGATGCATTTTGACAGCTACTATGGTGGTTTAGCAGAACTGTTCTTGGATTTGCACTGTCTGTGCTTAAGAACTCTATTTCATTTCCTGGCATCTTCAGGTCAATCACTGGTTCGAGGTGGAAGTGATAAGTCTGCAGCATCTCAAGTGTGCTGGTGTTAGCTCTTGGGAAGTCGAGAGGAAGGAAATAACAGTCCATAAAGTTTTGATTGCTTGGAAAAGAAGAGATGTTTGTTGAAAGTATTTGCAAGGCCAGCTGCAAAGAGTTCAAGAGTGAGCAGAAGTAGTCCTGCATTGGCTGCTCATTCACTTCAGCTATTAATTGACAGTATTTCATACTGGAGATTGAGTAGAGGAAGACTATTTTTCTCAGGTCTGTTATGGGGGCTATCTTGTATAATGCAGTTTTTAGATAGTGGAGGGTTCACTTTAAAGATGGATAGAACAGCATGATCCAGGATGGTGTGGCAGGGAAGGCTTTGGCAAAAATAGTGGCACTGAAGATGAAGAATAAATGTGCCACGCTCTATTCCTCCCCCAATTTTAAAATATCAGCATTTTGCTAGCAATGGGCCATATGCTCCCAGGGCTTGCAAGCCAAAAAGTACAGCAACTTACTACAAAACCGCTCTCCAAATTCCACACAGAAGCCAAAACCTCCTACTTGGTATGCTGCCGTCATGCCAACTTGCAGAACAGAGATTGGGCCTGAGCAAGGAGATCTGCAAAAGAATGGCAGGTTACACACATGCACACATGAAGAGGGAGACAGGCTGTGACTGACTGGGACTGGAGTCAGGACACTTGTCCTACAGACCCAGCTTGAGGAGATAAAGCAGGGTAAACTGCCACTGAGAGCAAGCATGCATTTCCAGGCCAGAATAGCCCCTGCCCCATACACACACAGAGGGAAGGCAGCAGTGTGTCCTTGGGTTGGTCCTGCAGGGCTTTTTGTGCAGAGGAAGGAGAAGTGTGGACTGCAATGCTGGGCCCATCCAGTTTGTTCTCTGGGAGATGCATGGCTCTTCAGCGTGGACACCGTGGCAGGGTGGCTGCAGCAGCTCAAGTCCTGTCCTTTGGATGGAAACCATCCTGCATGTTTGTGTTGTTCAGAAATAGTTAATACTAAAACCAGGTTCCTGAAGATTATTTGTGCTGCCCAGAGATGTACAGGTGCTCTTCACCTGCCCCTCATAGGATTTTCTGTCAGTTGGAAGCAGTGAAGGAGAGGTCTGTGTGGCAAAGCAAGGCAAGAGTTAGTCCCATCAGTGTAAATTTGCTGTCAGCACAAATCTACATTTCACTGTGGCAAGACTAATAATCTAGGTATATGTAAGTACTGGGGAGTGCCACACAGATGATGGACTTGCTGGGTGCTCAGACCTCTCAGGTCTGTCCATTTCCATGTTGCCTGACCCTTTGCTACAAGGCTTTCCTGTTCAAGACAGAAGATGTGGATAGTACTTTGTATTTCTCCAGGAATAATCCCTGCAACATTTTAGCCATTGGCTGGCTCAGAGCTCTCCCCTTCTCTGGCTGGTACAATACATACTCTCTGGCAGAGGTTTAAAGCAGTACAGATACTCAACTTTTCTGGGCTTAATATGATAAAATAGAGTTTAAAAATGCCTGTTTGAGGACCTATACTCACCACTATAGGCAGAGTGAATTGGGGTAATAAAATCATAGGATAGGATGTATGGAGTGGAGCATATGCTCTCTGTCCACCAGGAGCAAGCCAACTGCTGCTGGGAGGATGGGGCTACAAATGGCCTCCGGACCAAACACTTGCTTGATTTGCATGCCTGCATGGCTGCTGGTGGATCCAGCTGCTCCTTGCCCTGGCTGCCTTACACAGTCCCAGGGATGCTCCTGCCTAGGCACAGAGGGGCAGAGCAGCTCCTCGGGGACCTGAAAGCAGGCAAGAGAAAAAAAACTGGTCTGGGAAAAGCATATTTTCTGGCCAAAACACTGTAGGTAAATCTGAGACACAGCAGGCTGCTACTTGAATGAGAAGTTTCTGAGAAGTAGCTTATGCCAGGTACTTCAGAGCGCATTTTTCCACTTTCAGTAGGTGGTAGTTTCTACCTCTGTTATCACCCCTTTGAGGCTGGCCAGAGGTAGTTGTTGGGAGAAGTGATGGAGTCCATTTCCTTGAGTAGGAGTTACATTTGAGCTTCTGATGAATACTGATTTGCGCCCCGAATGTGTCATTTTCAACAAGGCAGTCACTTCTCCACACCCAAGGCAGCAACCTGTGCTCTCCTGTCCTGAGGGGACAGCAAATATCAGTTACCATGACTTTATGGGACTGAAATATAATTATGCACTTGTTATCAAGTCTTAGAGTAAAAGGCAAGATGTACTATTTTAAGTGTGTAATGTTGACAAGAATAACAATCATTTTCTTCAGAATACCTTTTTTTTCTTTTTTTTTCTTTTTTTTTCTTTTTTTTTCTTTTTTATAATGTTGGTTTGAAGTAAACTTTTAAGAGCAATGAGAATATGTATGGAATTTTATCATCCTAAAATTTATAGTAGTCCATTTTCGGTAACAAGTGATCAACAGTCTTGTGCAAGAGTACATGAAACAAGGTTGCTCTTTTTTTTATTTCTTGGGAGATGGCCATCATTATGTTAGGCCAGAGCTATGAGTCAGGGCTGCTGTTTCCTATCCTGAAGTGAGGAATCTCTCTCAGGAAGGTCTGTGTTGTGCTAGAGATCAGAGCAGGTGATAATGGTCTCATCTGGCTTTGAAATTTATGAGAAGGAGATAGAACATGTAATGGAGTCATTATTTTGCTTTAGTCTATTCTTCACATTGTAGCACTCGGAGATGTGAAAGCCGTGTGGTGACCAGATGGAAGGAGCCAGGACAGGGAAGAGCAGCAGGACAACTTCCCCATTACAAGAAGATCCTGAATAGAAGGGAAAAAAAAAAAATACCGGGAAAATACGTAAGTAATTTTATCCATACAGATGCTTTTAGAAAGAAGTATAAGTTATAAGAATGTAGGCCCTAAACTGAGAAGAGGTGGAAAGAGGAGTGAAAGTTCAGAGAATATAGGCTGAAAATGGGAGAAAAGATGAGTGCTTGCATCCCCTTGAACCTGAATCAACTCTACTTGAGGGATACACATCAGCAGAGAACTCTGAATTCTCAAATGAAAATGGAAAAATGCTCAGGGGATCTGAGCTTAAAAATAAGATACTGAAGGCTGAGAAGAAGGAAATAGATGTAATTTATCTGATATTTTAGAAATATTCCAAATTGCAAGAGTTATTAAAAAACCCTCTAATTTTTCTATAATCTTCCACATGCTTCATTCAGATCTCTAGGGCTTAAATTTACCAGCACATCCAGGTTCAAGTTTTGGGCTTATTTTCCAAGGTTTTGTTTTCTTTTTCTCCTTAATTCCATTCCTAAATACCTATCTGGTAACAGTTTCTAGTGGTTTCTGTTTGGAACTAGGCAACATAAATTCTTCCACCAATTCTTAAGCTTCCAATCTACCTTCTTTTGTGGCCATGAGAGAAAAATGTATTTTTATATCATTAGAAAACTCTATCTGCTTCAAAACAGTGTTTATTTCATAAAATTAGCTTTAAGGTAATGTTAAATAGTTGAAACTTTTCAAGGTGATCTGCACTAAAACTACATTTTATGAGGAAATTAAATTGCTTACTCCAGTAAAACTAAGACAGAAAGGAGATATGATGAGTTTTTATGAAGACATTTAGGAGGTAAACTTCAAAGACAAAAATAACTAGTTAAAGAATAATACTGGCATGAGATCAAGTGGTTGCAAGCCAATTATTAATACTTTTAGACTGGAAATTTAGAGAGAGACTTCCATCCATCCATCCATCCATCCATCCATCCATCCATCCATCCATCCATCCAAGTGGTATTCTGGTAATAGGAACAGAGAAAATCACTGTTATAGGCTGCTGAAACCGATTGTATCACAATTCCTAGGGATAGAAAATGAGGCTTGTGATGTGGATCAGTTGGTATCTGATGTTTAGGTGTCAGCAGCTGAGTTTGAAAAGAGACTTGGTTGTTTATTTGCACCATTGCTTTATTCTATTAATCACATGCTTCAGGACTTTTGTTTGCAGCCTGCGGAGGTCAGTGAGGGTCATTTTCACTTCTCGTTTGTGCATTGCTAGACTTCCAGGTTTGTCTCTTTTGGACTTCTGAACCATGAACAAGCAGGATGTAGGCTAGGGCCCATAATCTCTGCACGTATCTCACTCATAAGATCAAGTTTAAACTGATCACCAGATTAGGGGGAAGGAAGGAATTTCCCTGTTGATCACATTACCAGAAACTACTGAAGAAGGGGGGATTGTCTTAATCTGTCTTAATTTCTTTGGATTTGCAGGAGATTTCATCTAAGGACCTGGGCTATTGACAATGCTTTGGATCTTGCCTTTTTGCTTCCTGGGCCTCATTAAGTTTGCAGCTGCTTTATGATGAAGTGTAAAGTTTGTTACAGACTTCTGGGGAGCATCCTGGGGCCTGTGGTGTGTGGGAACATGTGGGGCAGAGTGCCTGTGGACTCTCCAGTCTAATCATCTGTGAAAGTCTGCACTTGCTGACCCAGCTGACCCTCTCTGGCCTTATTTCCTACATCCTTTATACTTCTTTTTTTTTTTTTTTAAATAAGTGCTTCCAAATGTAAATTTTAAACTGGACAATGACTAAAACACAATGAAAAACACAGGAGCCCCCTCATACCCTGGATTCTTCCAGGGCCTCAAGTTAGATGTAGGAGCCTATTGGCAGCATGCACACAGCAATCCTTGTGGATTCAGAAGCCAGAAAACAGGCTGGAGAACAATATCCTGTCTCACATTAGACTGGGCAGCTCAATGGGCTGGGTATCTGGGCTTTCCAAAATTTGTCTGGTATAGATCAGAAAAACTGTTCTGAACTGGGCCAGGGAGGAAGGGAAACAGCTGTTTTTCCGGGGAACAATTTTGAGGGCAATATAGGTCAAGCATTGCTGCTGGTTTGATGCTCAGGTGGAAATCACCGTCAGCCCTAAAGCAATGCTCAGGGGGCGACTCAGACCTTCTGCTCACCTAAGGAATGGGGGCAGTGCTCTGATAAGGGGACAATGTAGGGATTCAGGATATGGGCAGCCAGGAGAGGACCCAGCTCTTCTTCTTCTTCTGACATTACTCTCACTTGTGGAGCCACTTGCCTCACCAGGTGGTTCTGATACAGGAAGCGTCACAGAGCTGCTGGAGAAGTCTTGCTGATGAATTGTTTTGAAGTTACGGTTGTGTAGCAGCTTAGCAATGAATCAAGAAGAAAGGTGAATCAAAACTACAGTGGTCTGTAAGATCCTGGAACTCTGCTTTGTAACTTGCACATGCTAAAGACATAAAATGGGTATGATGGCTTCTTCCTTCCTTTCCAGCCTAAAGATAGTAAAAAAATAAAATCCTCCCTTGCATAAAACAGACAAGCAAGTGGCAATAATTCCTGTGGTGCACTGTTCTAATACATAGTGTTTAATTGTACTTTTATGACTGGGAACAGGTAACAGTGTTCATGCTAAAAATATTTAGACATATGGGTTCCCCTTGTATTCAGAGTTGTTTTCGTCTACCAGACTCATAAAGTAGTGAAGCTACATGATAATGCCATATGTATAATAAAAGCACATTTTTTCGAAGGCCACATAAATGCACACTACTAAAATACACATATTTTGTTAAGGAAATTAAAAATGAAAGATAGGTTTAAAACATTGTTAAAGACTATAATGGGAATGGCAAGTAGCATAATGGGAATAATGCCATGGGATTATCCGTGGGCAATAGGGAATAACCAGAATGAGATAGTATTAAGGACAATAAGTCCAATCCTGCAGAATGTGACCAATCCTGAGAAGTGCTGAGCCTGCTCATCTTATGGTGAAGTCAGTGGGAGCTGAGGGTGTTGAACACCTCTGCAGGATAAGGCCCGAGTCAGACGTACAACTCAAGGCTGTCAATTTTAGCCTGGATTTTTATGAGACGCCAATTTGGTTTTCACGAGATGCCAATTTGGATGTCTTAGTGGGACCCTGGCACACTGAGAACCACTCAGAATAGCAGCCAGATTTTTCCAAGTGGGCCTGATCCACCTGCCACTTAAACTGAAGGACAGATCCCCACTGCTGTCTCTGGGGTTTGTTTCTGGCCCTGTTATCAGGAGGCACCCTAAGTGTGTTGAAAATTGGCTGAGGGAGGCATGGAAGCAGCACATCTCAAAAATCCTGTGCTGCTGGCACTCTGGTTAGGTGGAGCCAGCTTAACTCCATTTTCAATTGTGACTTGGCCAAGTTGTGCAAGTGCTTCTGCCCATTTCATTCCTCAGCACAATAAACCCCTATTTTACATGCCTCAGATAGCCAAGGTTACAGAGCTGTAAGGACAGTCAGAGTCACGTATCTTGATTTCAAACAAACAGTTTCCTTGGATGGAAAAATAACATTTTTGATTCCCTGAGTGGAAAAAACCTGGAAAAGCTATCTTCACCTTTCCCAGAGTCCAAGCAGAATTGTTTTAATAACCTTATTAACAAGGTCTATGCGAAATACTAGTGACTATGGCCTCGATCATGCAGTTTTAACACGATTGTCCATGACCATGGAGTGAAGGTGTTTGTGTGTGAAGTGTTTCCAGGACTAGGAGCTATGACCATGTCTTGCAGAAATCATCAGAGAGTTACCAAATGCTGTTGAGTTTGGGGGTGCAGGATCAATCCACTGCCAAACCCAGTGTGCATTTCCACAGGGCAGGGCCAAAAAAAGCCTACAGTTTTTGGCTGGTAGAAGTGAATTCAGATCTTTACCATGCTCCTTCCTTCCAGCCATGCTGTGAAAGCTGCTGTCAGAATAGGACACATCCTGCCCACATAAACAGTCTCAGGGTGTCTCCTGGGGCTCTTTTTTTCTCTACCATGCAGGGATGCAGTGAGCCCATTGCCTTGCAGCTGCAAGTTGAGAAGTGTACAGGTTTTTTGCAACCTGACCCTAAAGCCTCATTGCATTTACTTTACGCCACGCCTGTTTGGAGGTCTATTTTAGCTGCTACAGCAAAATCATGCTTGCAGGATGAGGGGAGACAGAAGAGCCCTGCTCAGGGGGCAGTTACTTGGTTTGGTTCTGTTCGGGCCAAAAATCTCCCAGGGCATGGAAGCAGCTTCTGTGACACATTGTCTGTGCCCACGCTGCATAAGGAAACCAACTCAGCTGCTGGGAAAATGGCAGGGCTTGTCTCTGCCTGCTGTCACGCTTCTCTGGCCCCAGCATGAGGAGCTGAGGTCCCACCCATGGGTGCTCTTTGGGAAATCTGGAGCAGATGTCCCCAAAGAGGGCAGCCATGTGTCTTCAGGAGGGCCCAGCCACCTGGCCAGCTTGCCCTTGCAATGCAGACTAGCACTTTCATGCTGCATCTCTCACCCAGACTGTGTCACACCTGCCTGGCCATTGGCCTAAGAGCTCTCCATCAGTGTAGGAGTGAGGTCAATCTCAGGAGAGGACTTTCAGGAGAAAGTCACCCATTATGAGATATTTGTTTCTCCGAGGCTGAGCTAGACCTCAGGCTGCCCTTCCCTGGATGTTGAGTGGGGAGAGCAGTAACTCTTCCAGGAATAGCTTCTTCAATATTCAGGTACATCTTCAATATTGACAGTTTCCACAGCTGCTCCTCAAATGCTGCTGCTGCCTTGTTGCCTTAGAAGGCACCTGAAGGTAGTTCTCAATTCTTCAGTGCACCTTCAGGGCTTTGAAACTACTCATAAATACCCTTGTTAAAACATGTATTTCAGCATAATCACAATGAGCGTAACTGCTTAGTCCAGCCTTGCAGGGAGGATGGCACTTACCGCCTTAAATGTATAATATAGAACATCCACATTCATATTTTTAGTAGCATATAACAGTGGCCCAGCCTTTAGTGTACTGTATGTACTTTTAATAATCTCCATAAAAGCCTGATTTTCAATCCCTAGGCTCAAGCTGACAGTGTAAATAAAATCACCCAAATCCACAGGGTAAGAGAAATGAAAATGACAAGGATTAAAATTTTGTCAAACCTCTTTCTTTTTAAAATTCTGCTTCCCTTCCAATTGGATCATGACCCTCTGTGTGCACAGCTTAAGACCAGACGGTATGCTTTCACTTTTATTCCGCTCTGCAGCAGGCTTACAGTATTTAGTGAAAGTCTGTAAAGAATGTGTGCTGTGTAGAGAGTTAATACCATAATCCCCTATCGTTAGGGTCAAATGCTGAATAGAGCAGAAGAATTAGAAAATATGTTACATACAATGGCAGAAAAAATGCATCAGCATGCTGTTCTGTTAACACACGCATGCATTACCAACAAGTAAATGACAATGAGGTAATAGAGTATATAGAGATGTGTACTTCAAGTCTAGTGCTTGTGTTGTTATGAGAACCTAAGACTTTGAGTGAGAATCTAACTCTGTGGATGCACACACATCACAGGGTTCTTCTCTGCGTGTAATTGCATCTTTCTAGGAAACACTTTGATGCTAATATCAGCTTTTAAAATTATTTGGCAAAGATGAACTTTGAATACTCCTTTTTTTTTTTTTTTTTTTTTTATTTCCTTGTGAAGCACTCTTTTTA
>NW_009952796.1:903734-904262 GCF_000747805.2 Chaetura pelagica | reverse complement strand
TTTATTTTAATATCAACATTTAAAATTATTTGGGAAAGATGAACTTTTAATACTCCTTTTTTTTTTTTTTTTTTTTTTAATTTCCTGTGAAGTGCAGTATCTATATTTAACTAACCAAGCACAACAACACGTCTCTCTCTAGAGAATCGCTGAGCATGAATTGCAGCAATTTTAGCTAAGGAAGTATTCAGAAAACTATCCTAGTGTTTGCCTTTTCAAGAGATCCTTAGGGGACTAGCTACTTAGATCATATAGGATAGGCTTGGGTTTTTCATTCCCTTGGGTTTTCAGGAAAAAAAAAAGAGTCAGTATGTGCTGGACAAGTGACAATTTGCTAGAAAGAGGAGAGAGAAAATACATCTATACGTATATAGTATTACCTGATACCAATTGCAAAATACAAGCATCTAAAAGTCTTTTCATGATGAATTAGCACATCGTGTTTTCCTGTAAGGAAAAAAAAGACTGAGCTTCACAAGAAGGAGGGTGACCCTATGGAATAGGAAGAGATACAGAAGTTGTTTGGCT
>NW_009952796.1:898321-903683 GCF_000747805.2 Chaetura pelagica | reverse complement strand
GTTATTAAGGGAGAGAGACAGTGCTGAGCGGGAGACAGGATGAAGGTACTTAAAAAACATCTTGCCATAGCTGGTTAATGACAAACTGTGGAAAGCACGGCAGCAACATGTAACCTCAAGACTTTGTCCAGTGCAAGTATGTTATCTTATCTCATGACTGATCGGTTGTAAATAGTACCAGGAGGCACTTTACCAAACTGACCATGTATGGTTTTATGTAGACATATGTTCTGGCTGTGCACTGTCACCTGCACAATGTTTACAATTCTGCATTTTTTTTTCCTACAGTAGGAGCTGGGAGTGGGCAGGAAATTACTTTTATCTAAAGCAGGGGAAAAAACATAATAAATCTTTAATTTCTCAACAGATTTTTCATTTTTTTAATAAATTCAGAAAATTCTTTGTTAGAAATCAACACTTCCCATAAAAGCTTTTTTTCTTCTTCTTCTTCTTTTTTTGTTAGGAGAAAAATTTTCCTCAAAAATTGTTTGACTTGTAATTGAAGATATTTCAATTTTTAAATCTTTTAGGTGCCTGAAGGGGGAAAAAAAAAAAAAGGTAAAATTCAGCTGTGCTGTCCAGTCTTCATCATCTCAAGTATACATTTCTTCCTACCCTTGGGCAGTAAATGTAGAGAGCTCGATGTAAATTCTGGATATTCAGTTTACTTAACCACACTTACTGCAGTGTGGTGGACAACCAAATTCGAGCTGTGCCAGGGTGCTGCCTAGGTAAAACCTGGTGAGAAGATTCACAGAGACTGAGATGCGTATATCTGGCTGCAACTCAAGGTAGAAGGAGTGCTGCATGTTTTCTGAAGAAGGAACATATCACCTGGAAACTGCAGACTTCATGAACTGATATTATTTAGATCAATAGACTATGGGTATTGGTCTTGCCTCAGTTTAATATCTAACTGAGTCAGTAGGCTGAAATAATTAGAAATTGTGACTAGAAAGAGAGATGGAGTGTGATAAATCAAAGAAACAAAACCTGTTCTTTCTTTGGTGACAGGATAATGCTCAGCAGTAGAAGGTAGCATATTTGATGGGGAGTTCATTCTCTAAGACAAAATGAAAAATACACAAGATAAATCAGGTAGATGAAGGATTATTCAGGTTGGTCCTTGTCATTCAACAAATGGTTCAGCTCAAGAAGTGAGCCAACAAGAGCTGGATAATAATCACTGTCATGGATAATTTTAGGGCTAAAAAGCCACAAAAGATGACCTTCGTGAGGTGGCTGATGGTACTACCAGGAGGAGGAGGAGGAGCAGGGCAGGCTGGGCCAACAGGGCACTGAGCAGAAGCCCTGGCCCTGGCCCCCGGTCTTTGCTTTCCATATACCTCTCTTGGTCAGGCTCAGACATTTAAAGACTGTACTGGTAAGCTGCTCACATTTTGTGCAAGGACAATTAATGTCTGTTCACTAGAGATGCCTGGATTGCGGTTGATTGTCTTAGAGATGGTTATTTTCTGAGATCTGGTTTTGGGTTCAGCTGAATGGACTCGAGCCGTGGGTCTGGCTACTGAATGTGCAAGTCCACGCACAGCAGATGCAGACATTTTTCAGACAAATTAGTGAAGGGACCTCTGTGACACACACAAACTGCTCTGTAATGATTATGGATATTGCTTGGATGTTTCAGTGCTCCTGATATTACTATATGGGGTTAAATCAATGGTACTGTTGGGAAAGCAAGCAGAAAGAATATAATAATTTGCTTTTAAAAGCAAGTAGTGTACACTCCACTCACCAACATTTTGCAGCTTCTCATGTGGCACCAGCCAAGTCCTTCTTGTGGTTCAGATTGGGATTAACTCAAGTGAATCACCCAGGATATATTCTCCTCTTGCAGAGACTTTCAGTTGCCTCTGCAGTCAGTAACACACAAGTACCAAGGAACAAAATTTTTCATTACCTGATTAAGTGCAGCCCTCTTTGGGATGAAAATTATTTGAGAAGAAGGGGAACAAACAACACTTTCTGGCTATATCCAAGCCCTGCCCAGGTCTTTGGGTGCTTTTGGAAAAGATCTAAGGCCACCTGGAGTGGTATGAAAGAAGTGATGTCTGCCTTATTTCTTAGTATGGTGTCTGAGCACAGAAAACTAAAAATGAGTGCTTTTGGGTTAGACCTGAAAGAATTGAGTCTTCTGAAAAAGAGAGGTGACAGTATGTTTTGCAGAAGTTTTTAAGAAGTAGTTCTGCTGTTTCTTAGCTTCTACCAGCACAACATCTGACTATTTTCCAAATACTGAAATATGCCAGTGTCTTCAATTTTTCTTTCTCTTTTCAGCCTGTAGGAAAAGTTGCTTGATTAGCATGTTTTTGTTTGCTTTTGTTTGTGCTTAGATGTGGTTGTACCTGGCAACTGTGTGTGAAGAAATTAATGAGGCAAAGTTAATTCAGAGAGATGAGTTTTGCAATTAATGCTGAATGTGATGAGATCTATAGTTATTCTCATCTCTTGTGAAAATGCATTATCTTGCCATAGGAGAGTTGTGTCTCCTACCTTGAGGGCTTTCTCTACATTGGTTGGCATTTCTTGGTTTTGATAACACATAACAGCTTCAGGATGTAATGTGATGCAAAATCTGTCCATGAATAGAGAGTCAGGAAGACTGGATGATCAGCTACTCACGCCACTGCTCCTTTTTTACAAAAAAAAATTGCTGCAGATGCACCATTAGCAGAGAGGAGAAGCTTCATTTATTTCAACAGAAGGATTCTGACTGATTTAGAAAATGCCCAGCAAAACCTAAAACACAGCATGCCATACTCCTTTGCTCATTTGCAAAGAGCAATCATTCTCAAATCAAACCCCAAATTTACAGTTCAGAGATAATAAAAACTTATGCCTACCTTTGAAAAGCAGCGTAAAGTTTTCTTACACCAAGTGTGCAATCACAGGCAGAACTCATTGCTGTCACCAGAGAACACACTACATTAGTTTTGACTTCCATGGTTTTCATTGCTGTGTCCCTGATGATGGCCAGTTTTTTTGCCTTGAAAGCTACAGTCTGAGTGCTTTGTTAAACCTGTCTTCTTACAAGCTGCTTCTCTGTCCTGTTTTGCTTTGGTATTGGAAAACACAGCGTAAAGCTATCCTTTGTGCTCAAAGGAAACCACTGTAGTGCAGGACAAAGTATTTTTTAGGAAACGCTGAATTCACAAAAAAACCCCACATTGTTGCAAGGAACTGACAGCAGCTCTTGATAGTATTCAGTGAATAGTCAATTGAAATGTGTATTTGGTGGAATTTAGGAGAAGTCAAGAACAGGTTCATCTTTTCAATAAATTTCTGGCCTCTCTTTTCAATGAAAATGTGTTATTCAATAATGTAAAACAAAACACCAGTGTCAGAAAGCACAAGTCTGCTGCAGAGAAACACTTTGTGCAAAAAAAAAAAAGAATTTTAAAGCATTTTTTTTTCCTTATTGGTTTGTGCATCAAACAGAAAAGCACATTAAAAATATGTCATTTTGACAATGCTACAGCACCTCCACAATTTTGGGACCATAGAATGCCCAGACTACCATTAATGGAGGACTGGAGCCAATCTCAAGACCATCTTTCATAATCTGAATTGTTCTGCAGTTTCTGGCTGGTTCAGGTTCCTTTACAGTTGCCTTAGGTTCATGTGGATCCCCTGGTTATTGTCTGCAAAAACAGAAATTTAGGTCAGAGGGTCATAGGCAATAGAGAAAGGGAATGCATAAATAACTGGGGTCCCTGATCCTGCGCAGTGTTTAACTGTCTTGCTACTCTAGGTACTTCTATTTTTAGGGAATAAACACAATTCTGTAATTTAACCCATTTGTAGTCTGCATCTGTATGGAATGAATTCTGACCTTTTACAGGGGCAGAAGTCCCATTGGGACACCTGTGAGTAAAGTTTGCTGCAAAGAATTTTGCTCATTTTTGTGTACAGAGTTTTGCTTCTTGTGTTAGAAGCAGCGTGGGTCAAGGTTGCTTTGCATCACCTTGACTGTTTCCAAAGGAAATCTTCAAATAAACCGGGATTATTGCAACATTGTCTGTTGAAATATATCCTAGTAACTCAGCATGACTTAATTTTGGCAAATAAAACCAAGTAAACTTATATCCATCTTGCACAATTCATCTGGGGTTTGCTTCCTGCCTTCTGTGCAAGATGCTCACAAAGCACCAGAGGATTCTTCAGGTAGTGCACGCAGCATAGAGACTGTCATTATATCTTAACAATTTAGGAGATGAAGGGGAGAAATGTTAATGCTTTGCATTTATTTACTTTTACAGCATGCCATAAAGATTAAAAATACATTGTACACAAGTGCAGTATTTAGTGTAGCACTTTAATTACATTCAAGTGTGTTACTAAATAGTCTTGAGAAAACCTTAATGACCAGCTGTTCTACCCTCTTCCCATATGTCAGAAATGGTTTCAGAAATCACATTCTGGGACAGTAAGGTTGTATAATTAGACAGTGTATAGTTAACACTTCTAGATTTTCCTCTTAAACTGTGGGCCCTTTTCACTAACATATCGTGGTTCGGTGCCAGTTTGGCACAACACAATTATGCGATGTGCCAAACTGCAACTGAGATGTACAAACTCTCAGAGACATGTTATGATTGCACCATTATCTTTTTATATCTTTTTCATCATTGGGACTGGACGCTTTTTATGTTATGTAAGATCCAGCTTTGTATGGCCAACAAATAAACTTAGTAAATAGGACTATAAATTTTTAATACTTCTTCCATAATGCCGTTTGTCTAATCAGAATTAGATGGTTACTGCAACCCCACATCAGTTTTCACCAAAAAAGGCATCATTCCAAGAACAGCAGCTATGGACACAAATTTCAAAGGGGGTACCTTTTGGCCCAGTTCAGGAATGTACTTAAGTACATGCTTAGCGTTAAGCACGTGAGTGCTTGTATAGAAGCATGTGCTGAAGCTGGATCAGAAAATGATTTATGCCAAACAAATAAAACAAACCCTTTCTGGAAGTAAGCAAGTATTCAGGCAGCTCAGCCTTTCCAACAATTATCATCCCTCTTCTTGTTAGCATCTAAAAATGACTGTTTTTCTGGGACATTTAATATTTTGCAGGACGAAACACATCCACAGTTTGCAAAGTGTGTGTGTGTGGAGAGTTTGTGCAGATCCATGAAGCACAAGCCCCAGCTGAGCCGTCAGCACGCCGCACACACACGATCCATCCTGGCTGAG
Source organism: Chaetura pelagica (assembly GCF_000747805.2). NCBI lineage: Eukaryota > Metazoa > Chordata > Aves > Apodiformes > Apodidae > Chaetura > Chaetura pelagica. The sequence goes on along the minus strand of NW_009952796.1, from coordinate 898,464 downwards.
CCAAGGGGGGGGCCACAGGAGGCAGCAGCTTCACCATCCTGACAAGAGAGGTTTATGGCAGGGTTTGGGCTGTTTGTTTGTTTGGTGAGGATTTTGTTTGTTTGTTTGTTTGTCTGTGTTTTTTTTCCTTTTTTTTTTTTTTT
>NW_009952796.1:790268-898102 GCF_000747805.2 Chaetura pelagica | reverse complement strand
TTTTTTTTTTTTTTTTTTTCCCCCTGAGCTTCAAATTCCAACGACTTATTTAGATGCAAGCAATGACAGCTGTAATAATGTTTTAAATCTTGCTTTGTATCCTTAGTTATAATGTTGTTCAATTAATATTCAGAATAATGGAAGTGATGTGCCCCTTTGAAAGAGACTTGAATGCAGGCCAAAGCTTTGGGAAACTGATTCTCAAGAGGATTAATCAGCATTTAAAACTTGCATTAATAAAAATCTGATCTTCTACTGTGTGGCATGCATAATACTTTTCATTTTTAAGCATTTTATTTTAATAGTGTGGTATCCTTTGTCCTGATTTTTAAAGGGATTTTAAAATCTAACTCCTTCAAATCAATCCTGCTTTGACCTCTGTGCATTCTTTTACTGAATATAAAAGCATTAAAGAAATCATTAGTTCACAAATACCTCTGTTACCAAGAATGAGCAAAATACAGTGCACAAGAATGCTTGTAATAGAAATGATATATAGCTTCCACAGGAATTTATGTTAGGCAAGGCTCACCTTTTCTTGTAAATTATCAATGCAATAAAAACACAAATTTACACATAATTACTTAAAAGTTTGAAGGTAAATTATACCCTTAGAACACACAAAGAGTCCTGGTAGGCTTGATAAAAAGTACTCTTCGTTTTTTTGTGACTTTTGACTCTGTTATGAGGAATATTATTGTACCCTATGCCAACAAGATTGAGGCTGTATCTGAAAGACAGACTTAATCTATGTTTTCTGTTGTTCTCCTGATCTTATTAGTGGGTTAGAGAAACAAGAGGATTTTGTATAAAGTTTCACATATATATTCAATTCTAGTAAACCAGCTAATTTCCATGCTACACAGCCAGCAGTTGGTAAGACAGTTCAGTTTCACGTCAATTGCAGAAGTTAATGTATTTCATAAATACTGGAAAACATTATTTCTTCTGAAGAGGCATTTTAATAGCAAATAGCTCACTCAGATCTTCTATGAAGCAGAGAAATGTAATTGATAAATTCTTGTATCCTTACTCATGTTATTGAAAGGCAACAGTTTGCACTCTGAGTATGAACCATCTGCTTTTACTTTGTTTCATACCTCATGTGATGTTTCAGTTCATCATAAATGCAATCAGTTTTCTAAATTATGCCAGAATTCTTAAAAGATATTTTCATAATTTTGCTTTCTAGAATTAGAAGGCAAATATGTTTTGTTTAAAAATGGTAAATATAGAATGTATTGTATCCATTTGAACACCAAAAACTGTAGTCCCTTAGGCACTGGGCAGGATGACTAGGCTTTGACATACTGCAGAGAAAAATGACTCACACAAAACATGCCTTCCTTGCCTTTAGTGGACAGTGTATCCAACATGCTCTATTAAGATGCTCTGTTTCTGAATTCACAAGATCTAGGTCTGTCCCAGTGACACACGATGATCCCATCACTTGCATAAACATAATAGGATCAGGTCCCCATTCCTCATGTACTCTAAGAAAAGGATGAGCAGGAGTTACTTTGGTACCTCCTTGTTATTCCATCAAGCCCCACCTGCCTGTTTCTTGTTTCAGGGGGTCACTCTAAGACTACTGCTCACAAACCAAAGTTTTTTTCCCATGAGTGAAACCCCAGCCATAAGAAATCTATGACAAAACATACAGTCAAGATTTCCAGCTGTGCTAGGACATTCTCTTGAGTTGATAGACACCAAGATTGAAATTCAAAAGGCTGTATAAAATGTTTATGAGCCTTCTACCTACTGGATAATACTCAGACATTGCCTGTCTCTGCTGTCCTCACCATCTCCAAAGGACTTCACTCTTGCCTGCCTTTGGTCCTCCCTGAATAGAGGTAGGAAAGTCCTTTTGAAATTCAGTCTGCAGTGTCCAGATCCACAAGCATAGGTCCATAGCTAGCATATAATGCTGCATCTCATTTGAATGCAAACTAGATGGGGGCCTGTCCTCTCACTGAAGTATCATTGCTCAGAGACAGAACTAAATTTTCTACAAATGGTGGTTCTGTCCAACCTGCCTACGGGGAGCAGTGCCTGGGGGTGAAGATCTTTTCCTGCTCTCTGCCTGAGCAGTGCCTCAAAGCAACCTAGCAGCATGTCCAAAGTGGGAGACACTGCCACTCCCCAGCAAGGCCAGCAGATAGAGGGACAGCTTTTGGGTCTCTTGCCAACTGCCTCATACAGGGATAAGAGAGGCAACATCCAAAATGATGGTGAGCAACTATTACAGCTCAGCCTGAGACTTTGAAGTGTGAAGAGGGCAAAACACTTGTTACCCAGGGTGGGATTTTTCTGTAGAAGTTACTAAATGCTCTAAACTCATCCAACCCCTACTAGAGAGAAGCAAAGCTACAGTAAAATGAGAAGGAATAGGTCTGATGTGTCTCTGCAGGGAGCCTGGGTCCCGTTATTCTCTGTTGTTGGACCACAATCTCCCTTTTGCTTTCTTCCACACTTATTTTCTCTTTTTGGGCTCCTAATTGCCATGAGGAACCAACCTCCTTCCTGTAGTGCAAGCTGCTATCACTCCCACCATGGCTTCAGACTTTCCTCCTTGCTTCTTGGGGCTCTAGGTGCCCCTTGCCCTGCTCCATCTCCCTGCTTCCTTTGCTGTTGCCAGGCTGCCTTGCTTGGGTCTGTGCCAGCGCTGGATTAGGCTGAATGCAAGTCCCACATTCTTTATTACAGAGTCAGCATTTCTTCCTTGTTCCTTGCCTGGCTGCTGCCCAGCAGGTTATTTTGGGACCTACGCTAGCTGGCCCAGAGCACAGCCATGCCAGGGAGGGTACTAACAGCTGAATGCTGCCAATGATTGTTTGCTAGTGCCTGAGCCTAAAATGAGGTGCTGCTTTATTTGGGACATAGATGTAGTGTAAACATCTCTGGAGGGAAGGGCTGTAGAGGGTAAGGTTTGTAGAGGTCCAGCATGAAAGGGCTAGCTGGGGAAGTGAAGGCATGGCCTGGCAGAAGCCCCTTGCAGTGCCTTCCCTATAACTGGCAGTGCAGCAAACCTGCAGGTTGGAGGCATGAGAAGGATTTAGCTGTCTACACATTTTCCTCCCCTTCCATCTAGTCACAGACCAGTCCTCTCCACTGTTGTCCCAAGCTGGGGTGAGGCCCCTTCTCCCAGCATATGTGATCCCCATAACTCCTCCTGGATCAAGGTGAAAAGCAGCAAAACTATGGGTCTTGGTTGGTTGGGATTGAGAGACACTGGTCTAGCAGCTAGGTCATGGTTCAGCTGTCTCTTCTCATCATATGCCTCCCCTGCCCCTAGCCAACAGGCATTGCAAGCCCATGGTGTGGAGACTAAGCTGTAGGTCATGCAGAATCGGTGGGGGGGCAGGAAAAAGGGGGACAGGAAAAGAGACAGGAGGTGGGATCAAAGAAGTAGGTATAAAAACAGCATCTATGAAATGGTTGGGGAAGACAGATGTGGTTGAGCTTTCTGAGTAAGAGTTGAACCTCTGTGTGCTCCCTTAACTGGTAAATAATACTGATGTACAGATATAAAGAGGGATTCCATGACTAGGTACAGACCCTGCAGCATCTTAGTTGCCTGCCCTGCCTATGATGTTTTATTTGGAGCCAGAAACAATTTTACCTTCCCTGGTGCACCTTCTCTCCTTGTAAAACATTTAGTTGTACTTTAGTGGCCCTTGTACCTGTGGAGCCAGATGGCCACCAATGACTCATACCTCCTTTCCTGGGAGCCAACTTGGAATAGCTTATATAGGCCTGAATTTCTGCTCTGGAGAACAACCCTTTGAAAATGTCTTGTGCTGGGCAGCTTTCAACATGTGCCATCTGAAGGCACATGATAACATCACACCTCCTCAGCCCACTCTGGTGGTGCAGATCTTGGAGGAAGCCTGAGTGCCAAAGAGCAGGTGCTATGGGGTTGTCGTGGTGCCTGAGCTGCCTTATTTGGAGCCAGGGTGAATCTGCAGGAGCCAGAGTATCTACCCTTTCAAGGTGCAACTGGCTGTGCCCTTAAGAAACACCAGCAGCTACCAGGCCAATGTCCTGCCTCTAGTGGACAGCAACCATGGATGCCTGGAAAGCAGTGTTAAATCCTGTGGCAGTCTCATGACATGTTACTTGCTTGTTTCTTAACTGTTCACTCTCTATTGCAGTGTTTGTTGGTGGGTTTTTTTGGGCGAAAGTTATTGTTATACTTTAATTTAGCATGCAGTTCGAGAGCACTGGGCATGACTCAGCCTTGAGGCAGTAAGATGGACAAGATGAGCTCTTGAAGTACCTTTCCAGACCTATTTCTACAAGTCTATGAGCAGAACAAAATTAACTCAAGATGTTTTCCCAGAAGAGAGCAAATAAAGGAACCATTTCTTCGAATTCTGCACAGATTGAATATGAATAATATGAATCCCACATCTGGTCCATTCTTCTTTTTCATTTCTTTAAAGAACAGATACAATAATGCCATACACACACAAAAAGTCCAAGCAGGGGAGATCAAGTCGAGTGTGTCTCAGATTTTACTTTCTCTCTCTTTTTGAAATGCAAAGGATTAAAATAAATAAATAAAACAAAATATCTGCATGCACCTCATGCTTAAGTAAAATGGCAGCTACATCTCAACCATTGCAGTCCCTGTTCTGAGCATTAGAAAATCCAAATCTGACAGAGGAAAAGAGATGGCAGTAGCCAGAAAGGGCTGTCCTCACAGGTAGGAGGACTCAGATTTTTTGCTTATAGGTATTGGTGATATGAAAGTAAGTGGCTGGACTCCCTACACAATGTGTGAAAGAAGTTTGACCCCTGATGAAGATGACTAATAAAAGCCAGAATGCTGAGGAGGGATTTGCATGTCCAAGCCAGTGGCAACCACTGGAGAGAGTGATTTGCCTGTCACCCCATCTCTGGCAGCCACTCAGATGCCCAGCTCAGGCCAGAGAACAGAGAGGGTGTACAGCAGCCCCACCAACTCATGAGTAAAGAACACTGTCACCTGCCAGGTATTCTGGATGAGCCCAATCTTCCATATGTTTGCTCAACTGAATTATTTGCCTTTTCTGAGTCTTGCAAGGCTACAAACAAACAATTTACATTGGTCTTACAAATATTTATTAATTTCCCCCTTGCTAGCTAATTGTTTTGCAACACAAATTACTTTCTTCATTAAACACATTGCTAAAATGCTATTCCACAAATGCATTTATTGTTAATTCTCTAATTAGTTAGGAATGTGTGTGTTTTGGATAGTGAAGCAATTGTGCATGTTGCCTGACAGGTTAGCTTTTAAAATTAACTTTCCTGTAGGGTTTGAATGGTCAGCAGCAAGGAAGATACTCTTTAAATGCATTTAAAAAAACAACCAACCAACCAACAAGCAAAACTATTAATAAATATAGCTCATAATTCATGTAGAGTCAGAATACTGCAATTTGCTTGCACATTACCTTGCACCTACTGTATCTTCTAATAACATTTCTGGATCATATTTGTTGTACTAAGTTTATCTCTTCCCCAGATAGCAAATTTTTTACATGCTGCAACTATTACCTTAAGTTGCATTTTGACGGAAACTGTGTGAAAATCACATCTCCTATTTTGTGCATCAATTTGTTTTGTTAATTTTTTTCCTTTTGCTGGCCTCTTTTTGCCATTTTTAGTTCTTATTATTTGTGTGCTTTAGAAATAACACATCCACATCCAAGTGGTTAATCAAGGGGAACTAACCAAAATAATCACTTTCTAGTACTTCAAAATATTCTAATTTTTTAATGGCAAATATGCATTCTTAAATTAAATATGCATAATAAGTAATAAGTAGTAATAAGAATAAAGTGAGCTCTGTAAGAATGAATGTTATGTTTTAAGCAAAATGCATTTGATTTGCTGGGTTCAGTGTTGCTTTGAATCAGTAAGAATCAGTGCAAAAAAAATGTGGTGAGTAGGATAGAGACTCTCATAATGTTTATAAAAATGTCCATAATTTTATGTATTTTAAATATAAAAGTTAAGAGTGACAAAAGCTAAAAGCCATTAAGAGAGATCCTATTGTGCAACACATCAATAATCGTAACTCATAATCTTAGGGGAAAAAACCTGAGTAGAGTTTTCTAAAATTTTCATAACTGTACTTGAGTCTTGTCTTGATGTTTACTACAATGATGGCATTGTTCAGAATGACATAGTCTAATGCATATATGAATCCTGTTTGAAAAGAGCTACTAATTAACATGAATAGTCTTCTTCTCTGAAGGTCATTTACTGCAAAGTTCATTTTTCAGCCGAGCATTGCTAAAGTAGTCACCCCCACTAACAGCCATTAGATTAAGAGACTTAGGTCTGTTCTCTTCCTGACACTGGGTCAGAATTTTCAAAGAAAGAAGCTGTTCAAAATAATAGTTGAACAGAAAAAGAATGGATGTAATTACATTGTAAATATTTCTGTGGTTATTGAATCAATGAAGATAATTCTGTTCATTTTATGCTAAAAAACCAAGACAAAATGGAACAAAACAAAACAAAAACAACAAAAAGCCCACACCAAATTTTGCTTATCTGATTTTCCTTATCTGATGTTCCAGTGCAGCTCTTCCCCAGGGGACTTTTAATTTCTTCTGTCGTAACAATTCATTAAAACTGAAAGATACTGAATACTGAGCATCTGATGTGTGAGCGTCTTCACCTATCACCAAAATATTAGGCACATGAAACCTCAGGTGCCTCTGCCTACCCTTTGGAGGCCCCAGAAAGGCTTTTTGTAAGGCTTTCTTTGTCTGCATGCATGCCAGCCACTGCTGCTTCTCCAGTGAGATCTCTGAATCTGATGGGGACCTACTTATCATTGTTAACGAACTGCCTCTTCACCAGGACTTTGATGCCATCTGAACCATGTACAGTTCCAGTACTGCCAAGAGCCCCATTAAATACCATTGTCCCCATATTCATTTGGGTATAGGTTTAGAAACTGCAGGGTCAAAAAATTAATGCTTGGGCTAATGGACATCTCACCTGATGGTTTTCCTGGTGAAGGCTGTGAACATGTGGTGGTAAAGGAGTTAAGGGTCCTTGCTGTGGTTGCAAAAACTTGTTCACCCAGGTCAGTTAGTGACAAAAAGGTTTGGGGTGTTTTGGACTGGGGTGGGACATCAAGTACAGTGCTCTCTTGCATCTTGATGGCTGCTGGAGTGAGTGTACTTGTCCACACTAGCTCAGTACACCACTGAGGCTCTGATAAGCCTTTGCTCTGATTTTGATGTCTTTTGCTGCTCCTTTGAGAAGGTCAAGGGTGGGATCTTTTGTAGTCAATTGGAGGCAGAGTCATTCCCAAACTGATCCCTGGTTTAGGGTTACTTCTCTCAGTAAAGAGGAGGTTCTGCAATACAGTTAGGTTGTGGGTATGGAGAAAGATCAGGAGCTCTTAAAAAGAGACAAGAAACTCTTTAAAGTTCTTTGAGATAATAATTTTAAGTGACAAAGCTCCTCACTGACAGCTGACTTGCAGGAAAGCCAGCTGAGGCCATAAGAGTAGGAGGGAAATCCCACAGACCATAAGGCACTTGTAAAAATCTTGTTCCTTGACCCATAGGATTTGTGTCCCGTTCTCCCCTGGCCATGCCACTGGAGTGGCTTCACTGGGCTCTTGGTGGCTACAGCCAGGCTGCTGCATGTCAAAGCTGCAAGCAGGAGAAAACCCCTCCAAGACAGGACAGTAGCACTGAGAAAGCAGCAAGGTACCCCTCTGCCTCTTCCACTCCTCCCTGTCCTCTCCCCTGGAGCAGAAAGGTTGCAGATTAGACAGAATGGAGCAGGACACTTGTGATGTGGCTCAACTGCTTCTTCCTGCCAGCTTCCACAGGGCTTTTGCTCCTCTCCACTAGCGCTAGCAGAGGGGAGCATATGGGCCTTGGAGATTTAATGTTTCATGGCTTACTTGGCTGTCAAAATGTTTTACATTATTATTTGTTGCGACATTCACGGTGATCATCTTTAAGGAAAAAAAAAACCTGTGTGGCAGGTCCCTAGATGCCCTTGCTGGGAGCAGATGTCGGAGCAAGAGCATTGTTAAGCTTCTCTTGGATTTTTCATTTCCCACCCTCTGTACAGCCAACACAGTGCAACGTGGTACACACAGCCTCTGTCACTGCCCAGCAGGACCCACCAGGCTGGTTTTGGAATGATGGAACAGGGAAACTTGCAGATTTTATAGGGTGCTGAGATGGATTCGTAATCTGTATTGATGGCATCATCCCTGACCATGTGACGACCAAAGCAGATAAGCCTATGATTGTACTGAAAAGATTTCTTAAAGCTGGTAATCAATATTGAGCAGCTCAGTCTGTCGAGCTATCAGGTTTGGAGATCTCTACATGTGTGAGGAGGGGGTGGTGATGAGCTCTGGGAGTGTAAAATAGGGAGATGCTGAGCTGCTACGGAGCCACAGCCCGGCACAGCCCTGTAGGTTACCCACATCTGCTGCTGCAGCAGCAAGTTCAGCTGAGGAGGGAATCTACAAAAGCCAAGGGAAAGTTTTGTTTTATTAGGGAGGAGAATCTAGAAGCAAAGGGTTAGTGAGTAAAGAACCTGAGAATTACTGACTTAAGGCCTTGAAATTTTGTAAGGAGTGAAGCTCTTCAAGGGTGCTGCTTGTCATAACTACTCCAGTGCCCCAAGCTTGATGATCAAACTCTCTAGCTCATGTTGAAAGTTTCCATAAGGGTTTCCTTGCTCAGGTTCTGACAACCCATTACCCATGTTTCAAAAGCAGTTCCAAATCTGACGGACTTGATGGAGATGTCTCGCTTCCAGGGCTCCTGTTGCAGGCAACCTGCTTCAAAATAAATAAAATTATTTAACTCTTTGTAAAAACATAAGGACTTTCCAGGAAGCAACTGTTCAAGCCACCTGTTGTCCATAGTCCACAATAAAAAGTTAGCTAGATGGCCTGGGACAGAGTTTCCCCCAAAAGTCACTGCTTGCCTCTCCTGTCACTTTTCAGACAGGAAAGGGAACTGTAGCCTGTCTAGAGAAGTCATGTGTAGGTAGCATCTCCTCAGAAGCAGCATTGCCATGAAAGGGAAAAAAGTTGTCTTCAGATAATCAAGCCTTTTCCTTTGCTTCCATGAGATGACTGGAAACCAGGACTGGTTAGACTGGCATGTAAAGATGAAGAGAGAAGCTGAGCCTTTCTATTTGGCTGGATTTATGGGGCAAGACAGCTGGGGTTCAAACACATTCTGTATTATGAAGCACCTATTAATACTATCTCCTGATGGAGAACAGGGTATTTTTTTCTTCTTAAATGGTTAATTATCAGACATTGTGTTACGTTGTTACTTCAATAAATTCTAGTTGAGAAAGATTTTGGGTGCACATGTGAATGAACGCTTGTCTTGAAAGAGAGAGCAAAAAGAAATTAATAATCATGTTTCCCTTGTTGTATTTACTGTTTTGCTTCTAAAGGGAATATTGCTCCACTAAGAGATACATAATTAGGAGGATGCCAGATGGGTTATCAATGTGGTTTTAAATTTTTATACGTAGAGTGCTTGCTTTTGCAGGGGATGCTTTGGTTCCATGTACAGTAGTTAAACACAAATGTCTTCTATGAGGGGATTGCTAACTATCCATGATTTTGAATTTTCTGTTTATTTAATCATTCTTTCCCTGACAACCCCCCCCTTTTTTAAATGTCTTTTAAAATTATTATTATTATTATCATCATTATTACTATTATTTATTTTATTTTATTTATCTATTTTTCCCAGCTAGTCCGGTAGGGTAAATTAACTGAAGGGACTTACCAGGTGGAAGAATAAAGCTTGGAAGAAGAACTGAGACTCATATATCCAACTGAAAAATCGGAGAGCTTTAATCAGTAAAACGAAGTGAAGGAAACGAGGACTTTGGACACCTTTCCAAAATGCCAGAGAAAGGTATTTTTTGGTGGGCTGAGTGCCTCAGAGGCTGTTGTTCCCTTTGTGCCATCACCACAGAGAGGTGCAGCAGCCTAGTACCAGTGAGGAGGATGAGACTTGAGGTTGGTGCATTCCAGGTGAGGGATGATGTGGTCATGAGACAAATTCCAAAGGGAGGTCAAGAAATCTAAGGTGACCAGAAAACTGTGGTGTAACAAGGCCATGCACAGGAGCCAACTGCTAGAATTGCTGTCCCACAGAAATTCTCCACCTTCTTGGGAAGTAGGGACTCTTCCTCTGAAGTTTTTTGTTTTCCCAGTATGATCTGGATAAAGCAGCTCTGACCCAGACAGTGGCAAAGTCCTGAGATCTCATTATGGAGCAGCTGCTAGAGGGTGGGATGCTGGCACACGCGTGTGCACATACACACACACACAGACAGACACGCATGTGCACAGGCACACATGTACATTTCATTTTGCTCAGTGTACTTTGACCTTCAGCACCAAAGTAAAACTCTTCTCTCTGCAGGATTTATGGCATATCTTCACCACTCACTGGGGCTTTGGATCAGACAAACAGATCATGTCACCTTTCCTCTCTTCTCTTCTCTGTCCCCTCCCTAACATGAGCTTTTGGAGATGTGATGCACAGAAGGGAGCCATACACTGTACAACGATAACCCAGATGACAGTGTCAAATCTGCATTCACTCCATGTGGAAGTGTTACTGAAGGAGAAGACACTTATTAAACAGTAGGGAAGGGTGATCAGAACTGGCAGGAAAAAAAAATATTAAAAGGGCAACAGCAATGGAAGTGGAATAACACTTAACCAAAGTCCATTAATGTAACAACCCAGTTTATAAAAAAAAATCTATATCAGATTAGGGACACACCCAAGCCACAACCTTAGACTAATCTTAAAAAACTTTTATGGGTCACCTAATAATCTTTGAATGCCATTTTGAGTGAAAAACCTCACTGTAACAGGGCATATTGGTCCAGAGAGTCAGAGCCTTGAAAACTTTAAATCTGGAGCATGGATCTGTTACTGGGACAGAGGCCAGACTGAAGGCCAATTGATAAAAACAGTTTCCCAAAATTTACTATGGACTTTAAATTCAATGGCAGCTCATAAAATACATTTCCAAGGGAAAAGAGAGGACTATGTCCTATATGTAAAAACATGTTGGTTTAACGTGTTGTAAACAAGTACTGATGTAAATTAAAGCAGGAAAATGTTGGGTTATCAACAGAAAATTCCAATGTTTAATGATAGGGACAATTAGGAAAATGTCACTTGAGAGCATTAAGTCATATTCATTAGAGAAGTTTAAAATTACTTTTGATTAAATGCAAGAGAGATTTGTGGAGAGGAAGCTCTTGCGTGTTATAGAGCTTGGACCAAGAAGAGAGTTCATGGTTTTCTGTGGACAAAGACAAAACTTCATGAAAGATAATGGTTGGGATTTTATTCAACTGAAATTCAAGACCTGCGGATACTGGTTCTGTGGCTTTCTACTGAGTGCCTGGCCTTGTGTTCTCAAGTTGATTCTAGTGCTCTCCATCTCCTCTAGGGAGAGATTTTATTGACATGATAGAAATTTCCTTCTGCCCTTCACACAGAGCATCTACACATTTGAAGAAGACTGCAGTACGGGAGGATTCATTCCGCTGTACCTCTTTTTCAGGTCTGTGCATCTGCAGATTACAGTTACGCCTGCATCCTGCACGCATAACCTGGTATGTGAGTGGCAAAATTTTCCTATATACTGTTAATTCATCCATCTCTCTACTTCTCTTTGGCTTTTCTCCTGCAGAGCCTCTGGAGGGAAATCCCTTCTTCCCAGTGACAGGGAGAGCTAGAGCAGGAGAAGGTTGGGGAGGAGGAGGATGTAACCTCAATTTCTGCAGCAGCAGAGCCAGGAGAGTTTCTGCGGTGGGGTTTGAGATACTTGCACAGTGGTGATAAATTTCACCAAATGCAACGGGAAATGTGATGGTATGTAGGAGAAATGAGGAGACACAGCAGTCTAAGTTCTAAGAGGCAACTAACTGGCCAGTGAAGGAATGGCTGCGTCTGTTTGGAGGGCTGCGTATCCCAGACGTGCTCTGCAGCTCAGGGGCTGCACTGCTCTGTAGTCTTTCCATGTAAGTCACATTTACTCTCCCACCAGGTCTGGCAGGAGCAGCAAAATTGGGAGTTTTTCAAACTTTGACCACACCAATGAGATGGGACCATGCAGTGAACATTACCCTGCCTTGTTTGACCACAAATGCAGGTGTGCACCTTCACTGGGCTTAGGGATCAATTGCCAAAAAATATTGTGTTGAACCTCTCATGTCTTCTTGACATGGATAGGAGGGAGAAACTGTGGAGAACTAAACCCCCAGAACTACTTGCATATAGAGCTACAGCTCCCTGTTCTCATTTTTCTACCTCTAACAATATCAGTAACCTTCTGCTAACATGGATGGGTGTAAAAGTTTTTCTGAGATCCCAGAACTGAAAGACTCTTACCTGTATCTTCATTTTCTTTCTTGTGATCATAACAGCAGCTATATTCTTAATAAAAATATTCAGCGTACCATGTTACGTCTGTTTCTTAAATTGTAATAATTATGTGACTAATCATAATAATAATATGGTATTAGGGGGAAAAATGTTGGAAGACATTCTCTAGAGGGATATGAATTTCTTTTTATCATCTGCATTAGTTTATTTCACATATTCATGACCCTTCTGGTATTCTTTCCTTCTTTTTTTTTTTTTTTTTTATGATGAGCCATAAAAATGACAAAATACATTAGCAAAGTTCTCCGTTTATGCTAAAATGACCATATTCAAAAATAATAACAGAGACTTGTATCAGCAATGCAAAAGATGCATGAAGTAATTGGTGCTTAATTTGTACACAAACTGTCAAGGCAGTTTTCCTCACGGCCTGCATCTTCTGAATTCATTAGTCTCTAATTAAGGCCAGTTGGGACCAGCAGTTAGAAGGTTAAAGAGGTTCTGACAGCCCTAATCATTGCTCAGGAAGCTGAAAATGTATGCAAAGTCTCGGCAGATGGGGTGAGATCTGCTTCTGCCAAGTGATAACTGTTATTCCTTTGCACCTCCAAAGCTGTCATCCTAATAGGCACATTTTAAATTTATTAATGCTCTAGTTACAATGCATACACAGTCTCTAATGGTATGTCATTCAGAGTATATAAACTGAGCAATTAACACATATTACCTGGTAATGGTAAAATTATTTGTTGCCTGTTTGTTGTTTTTTTTTCTTTCAGTTTCCTAAACCAGCAAGAACAGTCATAAGCAAAGTCTTTTCTTTGTTAAAAGGGGGATTCTGAGCTGCTTGTTTGTTGGCCACTAATTCTTTGTTTCTACAGACAAAAAGCTCACAAAGCATAACTAACTTTTCTTTGATTTCCAGTTCCTCAAAGATTTGAGTTTCAGGGATTATTAATCTTTCAAACTTGAAATTTAAGTGTGTGTGTTTTGGATACTTCAGATACAATTTTAACAGAAGATGTATTTTTTCCAAATTTAATGTTGTTCAGTCCTTTTAAAAAACAATGTGTGAATTGCTCAGAAAATTGTTACTGGCCTCCCCCCCCTTTCCCACTACTTCAGTGAGACGCTCATATTTTGTTCCCCTCCGTGGTGGTATCTCTATCCTTAATCCTATTTGGCTCAAAGCTGCCTAATCAAGAGAAAGGCATGTTCTTAGGATCTCTCTGTCCATCTGAAGGCTTCAGCCACGGGAGGCCTTTAATTGCATGTAGCACTGGTGCAACAGCGGGTTGCAGGGGGGAGCCTCCAGCAGAGCCTCTGGTGCAGGGAGCGGGGCAGCCGCTCGAGCCTCAGCTGCAGTGGGAGACCCAGAATTGCAAACAGTGCTAATAACATGATAAGATGTTAATGTAAGCAACAGAACAATTATGTACCCAGTGACTTATAGACAGGCCAGGAACCTATTCCTCTGTTAGAATTAATTGATTTCACTCTGTGTAATGAGTATAGCACAAATAGGGAGAGAGAAGGTAGTGTAATTGAACTGGGGGCCTGGTTCTACCCTCATCAGCCTGAGTCATGAATTACTCCAAAAACATCAAAGGATTTCAAATGGTACGGTATCAGCATGAGACACAGTTGCAGACCAACTTTTTGCTGCTGAGATTTCTCCAGGTTGCATTTCAGACCTTAGAGCCTGATGCCAGGTCATCCAAGATGAGACCCGGAGCACACCTGCCAGCCAGTAACGCCCATTCTGTGTTCCCCTGACACACCAGCAGCCCTGCTGAAGTCAAAGCAGAGTTTTCCTGCATGAGAGTTGTGTGGCCAGGCCCTGCGCTAAACAACAGGACTCCTTTGATGGCTACAAATAGTGCCAGCACTGTTTGCATGGGGAACTGCTGCCCAGGAGGTCCCTGCTGACAGCTGGGGTAAAACGACACTGCTAGGCTCCCTCAGTCTACCAAAACTCTCTCTTCAGTAGGTCTCATGGCAGATAAAGATCATTAGTACATCAGGTGAAGCTCAGGAACAGAATGGAAAATTACTTGTGTTGAGGGTGAAAAAAACAACCCTGGAAAACCTAGAAACCTCCACCTATGGAACGTGTAAGAGGGGAAGTGAATCACAGCTGATAAATGGTATAGAACAACTTTGACCTAAATGGCTTTCAGAGAATGGGTAAAAACCTTGATCACCTTGACCTGCATCACTGTTGTATAGAAAAGTGTTAATCTAATGATCTTCACTTTCTGATGTGGATTTACAGCAGAGCTCTAATCCTGACTCCTTTCAAGTTTGAGCAGTGCATAACCAGCATGGAGTATGCTTAAGCCTAAATTATAGATAGCCCCCTGAGTTAGGGTACCTTTATGCTCGGATGTTTCGTTTCCACTGAGACCTGTCTTACCTGAACAATCTACTTTGCTCTTAGGCCATGGCTAAGTGGTGCAACACCTCCTAGGCTGAGTTTCAGATTAAAAAATGTATCCTCTCCAGGGCTCTGGGCAAAAAAAGACATTTATTTTCTTCAAAATTAAACACACGTTGAGGCAGAACCAGCTCTCAGGATGCCCCTCCTCACACACAGTTTGATACACATTCTCACTATGGGGCTCCCCTCTCACCCCTGAGAAGGAGTAGCCTCACAGATCCCCATGAGAACCAGGACCTGTTGCTAGAGGGTCCTTACCCACACCCAGGCACTGCTCACTACATTGACCAAAACACTTTACATTTTGGATTATAGTACACAGAAGTAGGTGAGAGCTGAATTTTCTACACTGTTTTTACCTCAACAAATGAAGATTTTAAATTACAGCAGTATAATGTTTTGGGGCTCTGGTTTAGGACCATTTGAGCAGCCAGAAGGCACACCATGTCAACACAGAGCTAGAAAACCACTCAGCTGTGGAGACACAGCTTCCCTTTCCTTCAAGTACCTCTCTCCCAACCAGTCTGGAGCAGAGAAACCAGTGAATATCATGTGCTGCAGATGGATCCGCGATGGATGGCATAAAGCTAGCTGAGTCTGGCAGGGTCTGATTCCTCTTGTGTTTGCTGGCTACTTACCCAGCCAACAGCCAGACATTTGCGGGGTAAATCATTTCCAGTTGTTTCACAGAAGAAAACTGTCCAGCAGTATAAATAATAATTCTTCTCCAACAGGGATTTCAGTGTTGCCTGTGGCTCTGGTGCAGTGCTCCTTCTCTTCAGCCCCCTACTCACACACATCTTCTGCAGAAGTATATGGACTCCCTGCTACAGAACAGATGTGAACAGAAAAAAGAGGTGCCCACTATTTTATCTTACTTTTTGTCTCTATCCATACACAGGACACGAGTGGACAAGTTTACAAAAGGCAATAAAAATTCTTGGTCAAAAATAATGGAGGCAAAATTGCTTGTAAAATTGTGAGTGACAAGGTTGTTTGGTTTGTACCATTTATGATTTGTAAAATCTGAGGGACTGGACACAGACCGGTGCTTTGTCAGGGGAGAATTCAGCCCACATGAAAATCACTAGAAGCTACTGTGGCTTTTGCTGACTGGTTTGTGCTGAGAAGGCTCTGGGGACAGAGAAAGCTTAGCAGCGAGAAGCTTGTTTTTGCTTAAATTCTGCAGTTTATTGCTTTTTCCTTTCTCTTCTCCTCCCGGCTGTCCAAGGTGATGCCCCCTTCCCACCACCTGCCCAGAGTCACACAATGGCCACCTCCTGCCAACCAGCACAGGGATTTCTCTGCTACCTTCCAGCCTCCTGATGTTAGAGTAGGAGGGCAGCAAAAGGAAAAGGGCCATGCAGAGGATGACCCCACACTGTGCTGAGCCCCGGGT
Organism: Chaetura pelagica; assembly: GCF_000747805.2. Taxonomy (NCBI): domain Eukaryota; kingdom Metazoa; phylum Chordata; class Aves; order Apodiformes; family Apodidae; genus Chaetura; species Chaetura pelagica. The sequence continues at coordinate 881,839 of NW_009952796.1, read as the reverse complement.
GCCACCTCTGGCCCACTGGCATCTGGTATGGCATGAAGAAGTCAGTGTAAGCAGAAGGACATAAGGGGAGCTGTTGCGTAGCTTGGTGTCACTGCTTTGCCCTGGGTTGTGGTGTATTGTCCTGGGAGTACCTGCCTGCAGACCTCCCGGGCAGAGGAGGGTCTGTTTGTTGAGGAGCAGCTCAAGACACAATGGGAAAGGATCTCTGCAGCTGGAGAGAGCTGCTGGCTTCCCCACAGTCCAGTTTTGGAGTGGGAGGTCTTCCTTCAGAGAAACAGGTGACACTGCAGTGTCCTGCTTATCTTTTTGTTCAACAAAGCACCTGCCACCCAAGAGACCTTTCCAAATACTTATTTGTACCATGTTTTGCCCAGAGCCTGAGTTTGGGACCTGTCTTGCCCATTCAGTCATATTGCTGGGCTGCCATGCTCGGAAGGCGTTTCTTTCATGGGTGTGCTACCCCTCAAATGTCACTCAGGTGAGGGCACTTCTTGGCTGGGGCCAAGTGAGTCCTGTTTGGGTCAGATAGTGCAAGGATAAAGGGCCTTGAGAACAAGGTGAGGGCAAATTGATCACTTCACTGATCGCTGTGCAGTGTTTGCTGCAAGGTATGAGGTGAAACACGTCTGAGTCACAGAGCCTTGAAAGTGCCACAAAATAGAGGGCTAGAGCTAAGCTCCTTTTCAACAATAATTTACTCAGAGCAGGCTAAGAATGCAAGCATGAACACTCATGGATTGCTTTCTGAGAAGCTGCCCCTCTGATGAATCTCCTGATATCTGGTACCTTCCTCCAGGATGGGCAGTTTCTCTGCTTCTAGGCCGACCAGATTTTCCTTTCTACATTAGGGAGAGCTAGGGGAACTGATGCCATTATAAATATTTTTCTGCAAGGCTGGTGCATCTTCTGGTCCAGCAAGAAACTGATGGTTCCCACTTCATGCTCAGCCTTGCAGCTACTCAGTGATGGCCGCCACATTTTAGGATGTTGAGTGGGACCCAAAAATGATCTGCAGGTTGGAAACACAAGCTGTGCAATATTTATCATGAGCTGGTGGTCCAAACTTATGGAGCTGGGCTTAAGAAATGTTGTGGTTGGCTTAGAAAATTTTCAGGTGCATTGCCATTTTCTAGTTATTCTGTGTGTATCACAAAAAGCCTAACAGGCTAAAAAATGTTTGAGAGGGTGTTTTGTCCTCCTGATACGCTTTTCTCTCTGTCACAACTTAGAAAATATCTACCTTAATAACCACGGTGCTGCATAGTTTAAACCTCCTTATTTGTGTAACTGTTTTCTTGCATTAAATGGCCTCTCATAGTGCTTGCCCAGTGATTTTCTTGCAGTGGTGAAAAAGCTCTCTAATGCTAGATTGTCACTCTCTTCTCTCTATTTCTGCTGAGAAAATGGAGGTTCAGAGCAGCCAAGCAAACAATCCAGAGGACTGGCAGCAGCAGAACCAGACACCACAAACAGCCCCAGCTTCGTGCTGCTTTGATCTTGGGGTAGCCTTGGGTGCAGCTCTTCCAGGGTCCCACTGGAGCAAATGGGGTCCAGTTAAAAGCCTCCCTTCCATCTCCTACATCAGGTGAAAATTCTGCAAAGGTTTTGTTGTCAGATTCATACTCTCAGGTGTATCACTGGCACAGGGCTCAGCGTACAGCCAGGGAGAAGAATCATGTTCAGTATTTTATGACTGGGGCATAGCTTGTGCCACAAACACACCAGAAAGCACCCTGCAAAACGCTGCAGCACAGCAGGTGGGGTAACATGTGGCAGCCCTTACAACAGGACCAACAAGTAATGTATGTAGCAACCATCTCCTTGTGAATCGTTTGGTGACAGCTTGTTTTGGGACTGTAGTGTAGCACCACTGAGCTCCAGAGTATGCACTCTGCAGCTCTGGGGCAAGTGAGGTGGGATGTGAGGTGTAAGGCTTGCTTGCTGGACTGTCTCGGTGTGCTCTTACAGGCTCCCACACCACACTCTTCCCTGCAGTACTGGTACCTCAGTCCTTACCCGTGCAGCAAAATGTTCCATTGCCCATGGGACTGCTGATATGGAAATTTTAAGGCACCTTTTATGGAGCCTGGGCTCAGATCCTGATCATCTGTGCTGAGACCTTGGTGTAAAGAGTGGATGAAAGCCCTGACAGTGGTAGCAGTGTGTATTGCTCTCCGTGAGCTGCAAAGTGCACTTCTGCTTATGCAGTAAAACCATCAAATATGGACATCTTCCGTTCAGTTCATGAAGAAGACTCTGTACTGCACCAGTCCTTGTATTAGTTCATCTGTCAAGATCTCAATTTCATGTCTTTGACCTCAAGCACAACCTTAAATTAGCATTTTCTAGAAATCAAAGCTACCGCCTGCTTGTATCACCAGGCTTTAGTCAAGGCATCGGAATATGTCTTGCTTGCACAAAGGCTGGTTTGTAGCTGATCTCCTGTGCTTCAGTGCTTTTGCCTGAGCTGGGGTTATCCCTGTACTGGTGTTCCATGGTCTGCCCTGAACCGTATCTCCTGCCTGAGTCTGGCAAAGCAGGCAACCAAAGCTTGCCTCCAAATTTCTCAGCCAACCTTAACAGCTCCTCTATCAACCGCTCTCATTCCTCAGCATGGGAAAAAAAATCCCTGGGTATCTCCAATTTCCAGGGACCCCTAGAGGTCTTCCACCTCATTCTCTCCAGGCTCTAGATCTGCCAGTATCCAGCCCAGGCAACAGGAAGCCAAACTCTTTTTTTTTCTAGTGTCCCATTTTTTTTCAGTCAGTCCAGCTTGGTGAAACCAGCAGAGATCTGGTCCCATAAGCTTAGAGAGTGCTTCAAAAGTTTTGGTGTAAAACAAACCTCCTGTGATAAATAATGTAAATTGTGAAATAGAAAAATTGAGGCATTTATCAAACTACAGATAGTACTGAGTTGTTCTGCTGGAGCTGTCCTGGTCACTACGTGTTTCTCCTTGGATACATGTACAGTGATTTTAAGCAGATTGTATCTACAATGCTGCAGTCTCTGACATATAGTTATTACAACTGCTGCTGCGTGCAGTCAAAGCAAGATGTGACTTGTCTACTATACCATGCAAAGGTGAACAGCTCCATGAGAAAAGAATCAAGGAGCATAATCCATTAGAGCCCATTTACAAACTAACAGATATTTTACAGACATTCTACGGACGTTCAATCAAATCATAATCTCAGAAACCTGCCAACAATAAAACCCATAAATTGAAATCAAGTTTTATAAGCATGACATGATGAACTTGATGTAATCTGATGGCACAAGATGCATATCCTACATTAAGTAAGAAACTCCCCTTCTTTTATCCATTAGTAGTGGGGCAGAAAATGTTTTGTATCCAGCAAACCTGAACCTGAAGACTGTGACATTATTTTATAGGGGATTACTTGTCATTAATTTCTCCATAACATATCACCTTTTTATTAAGAAATTGATAGCTGGATAGACTTCCCATTAAATACAATACAACTGTTCCTTTTAAAGGGAATTATATGTGTGCTTAAACCCAAATAAAATGCTCTTAACTTCTGGGTGCAGCTCCACATAGGCAGCAGAGAGCTGTGTCCTGTAGCCATTCTCACAATTCAGATTTTTCTTCTCTGCTGGAATTTCAAACTCCAGCTGGGTCTCACTCAAGGGAGAACCGATACTCTGCAAACAGCATCATGGGTTGCCTCAAGGTTGGCTGCAGGGAAGAGGGTGTCTTGCAGGAATCAGGTATCTTTCCTTCATGATCAGGAATTACACTTTGATGCCATTGCCAGTGATGGCATAAATGCACACTGGAGACGATTTGTGAGTAGGTGTTTCTTAACCAGTTTTGGAGAGAAATCCCCATCTTTAAGGAATACGAGGGTACACAGGAGCCTGAGAGCAATGGTCAGTGAATGAGCTGCCTAAAACTGCATGTAAAAGGCAATTTTGGAAGTGCATGCTTATTAACTTGGTTGTATGGCTCATACACTTCCAGTGCCCTGTGCAGCAGAGGTCTGAAGGCTGCTATCCCAGCACTTGGCTTGGAATAGCAAATGCGTCCTGATCTTGGAGCAAATGCTCCATTTCACACCCTCTGCTGTCCCACCCACCCCACGCTTCAGCCTGGAATATGTGGAAATAGCTTTTTGAACATAACCAGGTAGCTGAGTAGACCTAATGGAGCTTAATTGCCACATGTTTATTACATTTGCAGAGTGGAGGGCACTGCAGTCTGAATGCTGAGATTAATCCTGCATTAGCAGGCCAGCTACCATGACATTTTTATGTTCCAGTATAATGCAAACGTAACAATTCATTTGATTTCTTTATATCAGAAGAGAGAATCAAACAGAATATAGAGGTCCCAGTCTTGACCTGGACCTATTAAAACAGAGACAAGGTTTTCTCTAAACTGAGGGCCCTGAAAGCATTCACAAGCTGCAGAGCTTAGGCAGGCACTCTGGCCCAGCCCCTGCATGGGGACAGCTGGGCAGGCCCTGGGCAAATGCAGCGTGCACCTTCCACTGACCTTTCCCTACCTAACCTCTGGCTCACAACACTTTCTAGCTTGAGGGCTACAGCTTTTGCAGGGGTCTGAAAAAGTGGGTGGTGAAATCCCATTGAAAGTAGATGTTGCATCCCTGTAGGTCTTAAATCCATCTGAAATGTTTGTTGTTGTGATGATGAAGCTGTTGAAATGTGTCCCACATTAGGGTGACACAGTTCTGCCTGACTCTTCAAGATTACACCTAAAAATATAACCCTCAAGGATATTTTTAGAGTAACTCTTTGCTAGGAAAAAGACAAGCTCCCAAGAAGAATAAGAAGAAACGGTTTGAAAAGTAGAGGAGAAGCATAATGCAATTTTATTTTATTTTTTTAAATTAAGATGCCTGGTTTTATCCAAGGGCAAGAAAGTTTCCTTCCTTCATGTACAATTTTGCTTGTCTTAAAAGGAAAAGCGTTTGTGACCTACATGAACTCTGCTCTATTCAAGTGATGAAAAGGCAGCCTTATTTATAGACTTATAAAATTATCTAAGTAAAAAAGTCCTGAGCAGTGCAAGAGGCTTTTTTCATTACCAGCATGATTATTTTCATTGGCATAGTTTTGACTCAGCGTATAAGAAGGGCAACAGGCACCAGGCAGACGGGGTCCTTGCTCAGCACTGTGGGAGAAGTGGGGAGTCCCATGGTCAGGGCTGGGCTGAGGACTACATGGTAGAGGCAGAGCATCCCTGCCTTACAGAGATAAATGGGCTAAAAGCTTTCCAAGTGTTGTCTAAGTGTGAAAAGAAAGAACAACTTTCTCTAGACATGTTTTGCTAAGGTGCTGCTTCTCTTTCGAGTGAGCAGCCTCTTCAAAGGGATTGGCTTTTTCATCTCAATGCCATAGTGAAACAATAGTCAATTCTTGGTACCGAATATCTTCAATTACCACAATACCTTGCAGGATATGACACTGGAAAGGTTATGCATAGAGAGGATAATTTTGGTTCATAGTGTCTAAATGTTCCCTGCAGCAATAGTGTGGTGAAAGAAGATGTCTTCCAAGAAGTTCACATTACTGGCTGTAGTAAAATAAAGTAGCTATATTGTTTCAGCCAGCAATTTCTTCCCATTGTCTTCGTTTTATAAACCATGCATACTCAAAGGCGAAGGGATGTGTTTCACTACAATTTGAGAACTGTACTGTAACCAAATATTATCTTCATTTTACTCCTTGTTTCATGTTACTTTTTGGTCCTTGAGTTCTCCAAAGTTCATCACTGTCTGTGACATTACCATGACTTGCTAACTTTGCCATTATTTCCCCAATCAATAGGAGAACAATATATGGTGTTATTCTGTATTTCAGTTACCTGTCACTCAGTGTTTTATCTCCATTGATACTCCAGGTACTGCTCACAGAAACCAAAGTAGGCTGTCTTGTCTTCCGCTAAACTTGAATGCCTTTTGTTCAAGAGGTGTTTTGTATTCATCAGTCAACTAAGGACTCATCCTGAAGAAGCCCTCAGTCAGCACATAGATCTCAGTGAAAAAGGGATATGCAGCTCGTGAAATATTCATAGCAAAAGGTACCTCAATCATTTTCACCTTTTGACCCTTTGAGGCTGAAAGGATTATCAGCGGTAAGTGGCAAATCTTATGGATGTGAAATTTTCATAGATGCCATTCCTCTTATCCACTTTTGGTATTAAGCCTATTCAGAAGGCACATTTATCTAACCACTCTATCTGCCACTACAGTTTTGTCAAACTCAAAACAGTTTTAATAAAAGTCCAAAGTTGAAATCATAGTGATCAAAACCTGAAAATAGCCAAGACACTTTGAAGAAAAGGAAAAATGTCGTGGATGTTTGCTGCTTCCCACACTTCACTGGGAACAATGAAGAGTCATTTAAGAATATCTGCAATAAATATAGCCCAGTACTATTCATAAGCAAAGCTGTAATTTGGGGAATCAAATGACAAGTCATACCCATTTGTGAAGTTAAAGTCTCCCACAATAGGTGAGATTTTCTGATGCTTATAGTCTGCTAAAGAAGGAAGTTGAATGCTGATGGCAAGCAATTAGCTCATTCAGGGATCTCCACAGCTATGTGCAGGCTGCAAAATCCACAACAGTGGCTTGAGGAATGACTAAAAGCAGAAACAGTCTACCAAAACTGGATATCATTTCTACGAAGCTAAAAAAAAACACAAAAAACCCCCAACATTTTACCTATCTAAATGGAAACAACTCTGATTTGGCACTATTCCAGGCAGTTCTGTCCACAGGCTAGATCCTGTAAGTAACAGGCTCTATCCTTTCTAAACAGCAGACTGAAAGCATCACAGGTGTGGTACAAGGCAATGAAGATGAGCAGCAAAAACAAGGTGCCCACCTGGGAAGAAACAGGGACAGGTTGAGACAACCCTGAATTCATACCCCCATGTGCAAGGGGAAAAGGAGAGGTGCCCTGGAGTGGCAATCCTGTGAGAAGCATCACCATGAACAACCCTCTCAGCAGGCTGCCAGGGCACACTGCATGTGCCATGCAACCCAAAGTGTTGGCGACTCTGTTGTCACTACCAAAAAAGCAGTCACCAGGCTACCTGCCAGTAGTGTTGGAGATGCCCTCCAGGTGGCTTTATAATCAAGCTGTGGTAGAAGCAGCTCTTCCAGTGATATTTCACTAATGAAGGCTTTAGTCAGATGTACATCCATTGCTTAGCAAGTTACTGTCCAAGTGAATACCACTGGCCAGGAGATAAAACAGTCAGAAACATGAAGTGCAGTTAAGATCCTAAAGGGTGAGACAACATTGTGACCTTGGGCCAGAAAAAGAACCAAGTTATAAATGAGTGCAGGAACAACCTGTGGCAAGTCACCTAGCCAGTCTGTGCCTCAGTTTCCTCAACTGTAAGCCTGAGTCAGCATCAACACATTAAAAAAAAGACATTTTAATAAACCCTCTTTTCTGTAGGGGAATATGGTTTTCTGTGTTCTGCAATGTTATTTTGCCTCCTGCTAGTGAATACATATTTGAAATACTTATCACCAGTTACCAAAAGTTCCTATTACATCAACTTTTACAAAGAGATGTGCTTTGATTTCAGTAACACATCTGCAGGTTCTTGCCATAACTTGAAAATTACATTAGAGTTGCCTGTACAATGTCCTTTGCTCTTAAATGCTCTCTGCCTTCTCTCCTTTCCTCCTAGAAGAGTTTTTGGTTATCCATTCCCATAAGAAGGACTCATTGAAACAATAAGGGAAAGCCAAGAAAGTGAGTGTACAGAACAGGCCAAAATTCTTGTGCCCTCTCTCCTAAATATTTTAGCTACTTCAGGAAACCGATAGCAGGATTTGGTCCAATGTGCTGCTCAGGCTGCTTGAAAAGCATACTTGGTGAAAATAGATGGCAGAATGTTTTTCTCTTTGTTTTCTGTTAGATGTATTCCTCTTCTAATAGACAGGTAGCAGATTAACAGAAGAAGACGACAGGTGGTTGAAGGCATCCTTCTGGATGTCAAAAGCATCCACCAGGTCAGTGATAAATCATATGAGTGCAGAAGCTATGAAGATTTATATTTCTCCTGGAGTCACCTCTTTTGATGGTAAAGTTATTCTCTCTCCCTATGGAAAATCTCAGGCCTACATTTTAAAAAATTAATTAAGAGATTTCCAGAAGCATTTCAACATTGTTTCTATTGGGAATAAATGAATGAATATTTAAAAAAAACTGCCTAGCAGGTTTATCACTTAACACCTGTGGATTTTTAATCTCAGTATTTCCAGAAATCTGTCCATCAGTGGCTGAAATTGGGCACCAAAAGCCTTATCTGGAGACCCAGGGAAGGAACCAGGGTCTGGAAGGTGCTGAGAGTCCAGCATCTCTCCCAGCCCCTACTGGGACTGCCTGTGTGACTTACATAGGAAACCAGATCATGTGTTTGGAGATTAAACACCTGAATTTAGGCATGTTTAGCCAGAAACAATTAGCCCTCTGAGGTCTGGGTCACGCATTAGAGTACATTGCTCCAGGACATTGGTCTGAGATGTGCCGTCTCTGAGCTCCCTGGCATACTCTAAGGAACTGGCATGCAGATGAAGGAAGCACCTAGCCCACACTGCCGAGCCACCAAGTGCCCATCTCCTTCAGAAACTTTAAAAGTAATTTTCTGTGCCTATTTAATTCTTCTCAGTTAGTGTCTGAAAACATGGGATAACTGATTACATTCCTGTGAAGGCTATTTCCATCACATACATGCAGAAGCCTGATACTCCCAAAGGATTTTTCCCCAAAACGGATCCTTGGATCCATATAAAATGTCCAACACCCTCTGGAAAACTTTTGCAATAGCAAATCTACCTGTGTTTCCTTCTCTGACCCCTCAAAATATTCAATGAGTAATTTTGAAGTCTATAAAAATATGGACAGGGAGTCATATCCTGCCATTAACTTCAAAAGAAAATTAACTAACAAGTGTGCTCAGAGGGGAACCCTAGGGCCTAGGGAGGGGCAGAGCAAAACAGAGCTTTTCCCCTTACGGTCACAGGTCTAAATCCAGTTGAGTTTGTAGAAAGTGGCAGTCTGTCTCGTGGCCATCTCTGAATGAGTTGTTAACCTCAGCCCAACTTCAGATGGTCCTTTGGCTGGAAAGCAAGTGGCACTGTTTGCTATCTCTGTAGATGGTGTCAAAGAGTTACAGGCACCTGAAGACTCAACTTCTGACCAGGCTTTTTAGCACTAATGTGTTCTGCAGCCACTGCAATGCAGGTACAAATTATGCCTATAAACAGAGGTTAACTCAGGACTGGAGACAGTGAGCAAGAATTCTTGAGCATGCAGGAGAGGAGTGGTCCATCTCATGCCTGGGGGTCCCAAATAACCTCAGCACTGAGCAGTGTTGAGTAAATAATCTGTACTTCAGCCTGGACTCACTGGTCTTTATGTGGATTCCTGATCCTTCTCCTCCAAGCACCAAGTAAGTACCCCCTGCTTTCTTCCAAAGCAGTGGCCAGAAGCTGCCCCTGGTTACTTTGGTGATGGGGCAGACAGTGCTACGATTCACGAACATCACAGTAAGGTTGGTTCATTGCCAAACTCACAAGAGATTGCAACATCCCTCAAGTTGTACCCTTTGATATCACTCCCGTGTCTCCAAGGTGACCCATGTGGGTGCGATATTGTTAGAAAGGGTTATGGCCTGTGCTTTATCTGCTCTCTGGGTAAATAAGCATAGAGACCTATATCTTACCAACACTTGGAAAGATGAACAGTGTTGAGGTGTATTTTTGATCCTGTTCATTTCATTGACTGAAGCTACACACTTGTTATGTGTCTTCAGGTCTAGCTCTTTAATATACTGCGAAGCTGAGATCTTGCCTGATCAAGTTCACTCAAAAGAACAATAATTTAATGATTGAAAACAGAAGTAGGAATCACCACAAATAATGAAAACCACTCGTTAGAGCTGCTGCTAGTAGGCACAGAGGGAAAATGTGCGGGATGGTATCTGCAAATCACTTTGTCCCCCTGAATCAAGAAATATCCTTAGAAACATAACAGAAACCACCATTTTCATGCTTAAGATGAACAGGTACCAGGGTGTGCAAAGAGATTTTCCTTATAACTTAAATTAACATAACTAATACAAAAAAGAAAAGCATAAGCAACACCTCCCTGTCACAAATCCCTCTGTATTAAAGAACAGCATTAACTAGAAATGAAACACTGCTATGCTGAGCATCCCTCTGCAAATGGGCTGTTTTCGTTTTGCATGCTGAACCAATAGAGTCATGAGGAAGCAGCAGCAAGATTTTAATTTCATATAGTACATCTCTACCTCTGAATGTATTTACCAAGTATAACATTTATTTAATGTAATTTAGTTCTAAATATTTAAAAGCTCACTTTGTTTAATATGTTTTCAAGTACAAGATGCTAAGTAATTATGTATGATGTGGTGGTCTTTTATTAGGTAGTTAATGACCATCTGGGAATTCAAGCCCCAAGGCAATGCCAAGGGCTTCTGAGTATTAGCTGGCCATTAACATAGTGGTAATGCACTAGTACACTCTACATGATTATGACTATTAACTAAGTATAAAAAAATAACATTCAAATTAAAATAGGAAATTCAGGTTTAAGGCTTCTCTAGCATCCTTAATTTAATGTGATCATACTGACCCATATGGCTGAGTCTTGTGTTGAACTGGATCAAATGGTGAAGAGATTCAAGCTAGCATCTTCTCTGGCCTTAATGGAGTTGGATTGCCAGGTCCCCACTGCTCCCAGGTGCCCTTGTCACAGCCTAGGAGCCTGCTCACCTGAGGAGTCCAGCTACCATCGCAGTCCCTTTGCATCACCTGGGTGTCAGCAAAACTGATGCATGGCTGGATGGTGCCCCTCTCCAGCATCACGAATGGGGCCAAGACGACATGGAGGGATGCCCTGACCTCTTACATGCCTCAGGGTCCTGGGGGCTCTTTGCTGGACCAGGCAGCATCTCGAAGACTGGCTCTACCTCAAAGCATTGTCAAAACAGGCTCAAGGCTAGGACCATATTTCCCCACTACTGCACACTTTGCAGTCATTTAATTTTTCTGGTGTTTTCTCTTTTAATTAGATGATGAAAACCAAAGATATTCTTTGTAAACAAATTGAAGATAAAAAAGCCTAGTGAATTTTAATATGCTCAGGCAGCATTGGCTCTCATGAACAACACTTCACAGAGGAGGTAAGAATAAAAACTGATTTTGTTTCACTGCTGCCTCAATATTGTACTTCTGTTCTCATAGGCAGGTATCAACATTGCTTTCCCAGAAGTTAGAGACAGAAAAAATCTATTAGATTATACTATTCTCTTGACATGATAATGTGCTCTGTATAGTCTTGTATTGAGTTTGTTTTGCCGTCATTTGTCATAAAGTCTCCACAGGCTTGAATTGCCATCATTTTGCCATCAGAGTGACATCTTAATATGGTCTCTGCTCCACAGAGTTGCCATGACATTATCATGAAATCATTAGACTATGCTAAGTCTCTTGCAAGAAATAAAAACATGATGTTACAGAAAACGGCTGGTGGGATTTGAAAATTTCATTTCTATTTCTTTCCTTGCACTACAGGTCTTTGGTCAGGAAAAAGAGGGATGTTTGAACACTGGTTTCAGTGGAAACCTGATGGATGTCTAGACACAGCTTGTGATAATCTGTGCAAGCTGTCTTTATTGTTACCACAAAATGTTACAACATTTTTGTTAAAAACCCATTTTGTTAAAAGAAAAATGTCTTTATTGTTATTACAGACTTCTTTTCTTTAAAAAAAAAAAAAAAAAAGAGTGCATTTTGCTCTGGTGCAGGGATCTGATTAGAGTTGGGTGTAAACAGGCTGACATAAATAATTTCAAGGAAAAAAAGAATCAGTGTCAAACAAATGTTTTTAATAAAGAAGTATAGCAGTACATAAAGGTATAGCTAAAGACTCTCTTTATTTTTTCTTTTTATTTTCTTTTCTTTTTTGTACAAAGATAAAATATTTAGAATTTTTTTACCCATTTCTTTGTATGACACAATATATTCCCAGAGGACCCATAGAAATCCAAACTCTTGATAAGCCATGTACTTTTGAGGTAACAGTTTCTTCACTGCTGAATGCAGCCACCTCTGGGCTGAAATACAGCGGTTTAATAGGAAAGTGCAATGCTACATAAAAGCAAGAGGCTAAGAAAAAAAAATGCCCAAGTTTTGTGTGGTTAATGCAAAATATTTGTGCCACTGTGTCACTGGAATACGCATGATCTCATGTCCAGGAAAAATTAAAAGGTTGAAAAAGTTACAAGCGAAGAAATAACCGGACAGTGCCAAGTGAAAGGTCACAAGACAAACGAAAAAACACATCAAATTGCACACCCACTGATGTGCTCTAATAGCAAAATTACCCCATTAAAATGTTCACCACAAGTACAGTATCAGAAACCCTCCAAAGAATGCATGAAAATGTTGGCTTCCTAAATTAATCAAGTTTTATAGCTTGCTTGGAAATTTTGGTCAGGACTTCTAAATACTAGTGTACCACTACAGCTAATATAATTTCCCCTTGAAAACACACCTTCTTTTCCAGTAATAGGAAGTGTGTTCATTGCCACCACCACCTCAATTTTATAGCACCGTATGTATTCGTGTGTATGGCCCAATACTAGGAATGATCTTGGCTTAACTTTTATGTCCATTTGCTTTAATCATTTCACTCCACTGTGCAAAGGGGAAAAAGAAAATAAAGGTTTAATGTGAAATCTGAAGGCAAAGGGACTGAACTTTCTAACAGTGTGCACTATGCTCATCCAGAGCAATTATTATTGCTCATTACATTTCCATGCAGAAATCATTACATTTTATATCACAATATGCATTTTTTTAAAGTAAGCTTTAAGCAAATTAGAATACTTAATATGTTTTTTGAACTTTTGCCAGACATGCGCTCCCAAGCCGATTCCTTCTATTTACATTGTAGCATTTATCCATTTCCAAATATGAGAAGATTTATCTATCAGATTCTGTGCAAATTCAGTACACAGATAATTCGTAAAAAAAAGCTTTCTTTTTCAAAATGTTCTGTGGTTTTTCTAATCTCATCTCGTTTCTAATTTCCTAATCATATAACCTTGAAGTCTAAAGACGCAGCCTGTGATAATCTGTGTAAACTGTCTTTATTGTTATCACAGACATTTATTAAAAAAACCCCAAAACAACACACACCCGCACACGCATTCAAAGCTGCCTTTTAAGTAATACTTTAGTCACAGTTCAATCAGATCCACATTACTGCTACTCATCAGATAGAAAAGTGTTCACAAGCAGGAGGGGGATATTGACTTTAAAAATTCACTGGCGAGGCATACAGAGCCTGCAGGAATGTCAAAACTCCAACCTGCATTTTGATGTTTTTGCCTCAGGTTAGTCTTGACTGACATGCTTGGAGCACTCTTGTTTGTGCTCCGGCATCCATTAACTGTCCTTGACTCAATGTTATACGGGCCTTTACGGTCAGCTCGGTGCCTAATGGTTACGGCAGATTAGATGCCACAAGGTGTAAGAAAAGCACACGCCTCACTTTAAGGGATCACATTGGTCGGCCCCTGCTTCATTAGGGAGTGTTGTTTGATCCTAAATTAATGAGAGCCTGTTAATTATTATTCGGATAACTCTGCTTCACGTGGGAGCATGCCAGGCGAGTGGTGCTGTAAAGAAACGGAGTTTTGCAAAAAGAAAACAAAATGTCAAGGTTGAGATGTCTTTGAGTGGGCTTGGTTTACGTGTAAGGCATTTCACTCCAAGGTGGACGTGGCTGGGTGTGGGGAAAAAAAAAAAGGAAGTCTTAGCTGTACTTTTGGTCAGTGAAATGACTGCCTTACAAAAACAGCTCAGAGAAGGCTTATCAGTCCAGCATATAGATGTACATACCCGTAATCCCGTGCCATGTCTGTTGCTGACTTTCCTTCCCTTTGACTTTGTCCTTCCCTCGCTTCCACAAAGTTTTTAAAAAAATGATGCAATACCCACTTGCACTTGGGTTCAAGGAAAGTCTCCCTTTCAAAACAGGGTAAAATGGGTGCTAAAGTGGTGTTAACATTAACAATCATTTTAATCATTCCGATGTCACTTACATTAATATATATATATAGAGAGAGAACTCTACAGTAAGTGCTGACAGGTAGAAATGTGTCCATAGAAATGTTTTTCTTTAACATCAAGTGCAGATAAGCTTCTGAGGTGCCTATATTAATTTACTGGGAAGTACTGAGATTAGACAGATGTCTCAATTTAAAAAGGGAGAAAAAAAAAATCTCATGCAGATGTGACACTTGTTCACCTGTGTTTTTCTGCCAGTCTATATAATCCTATCAGAACATAACCAGAGTTTTGATTTATATACCTCATTTGACATTGACTGGCAGCTCTACAGAGAGCACATGCAAAGAGATAGTAATTTAGAAATATGGAGAGCTTATTAGGCCAAATGAAAAGGAAAAAAAAGATAATTTCATTTTACTTCTTTGGAAATTAAATGGGGACCAAAGCACCCAAACTGAATATTGCCATGCTGAGGCACTGGGAGCATGAACCTGGACAAGGCCCAGGATGTGCAGATGGCCCCCATCCCTGCAAAAACACCAGGCGAGAAATACAAATGCCCTAAATTCTAGCATGGGAGGGGCTTGACATTTTAATCTGACTTAATAGTTGAGGGCAATCTAGGTTATTAAATTGATCTCTTCCACTCATCTGAGATATTTCACTGGAGAGAGAGGGGTGCTCCTCACTGCTCTGTGGCTTGGTGCTTTTCAGCTGTGGTTCACAGGAGACAATGTAGAAAGTGCCCGTTCAGTGCCAGGTTGCCATGACCATAAAGATGGCTGCCTAAATTTAGCATCTTTCCTTTTGAAAGCCCTTGCCTGGGATCAGCAAACTCCTCAAAGTTGAAAAGCTCTAGGAAAAAAAGGGCTCTAGATAGAAGCATTGTTTTTTCTGGTAGTGTCAAAGTTGACTCAAACCAGACAGTGTCATTGACAACAGCTTGGGGCTTGTGAAAGGGCAAAATGTTTGGAATTAGAATATCACACATAAAATAAAAACTGAGATGAATTAAGAAAAAGAAAGAACCAGATGTCCCCACATAACATGTTAGGATTTTGGTCATGCACTGTCAGGAGGTCACATAGTTGACTCTTTTTTTTACTAGACCATAAATTTCATTATCTTGAAATCATGTTTTTCTTTCAACAAATAAAAGCTAAGAAGGAACTGGAATCCTGTAGGCAGGATGGTGAGAAATGTTTGTGTATTTTTCCCACTTTTTTGTGTCTTGTGTTGCTGAAGCAACTTGAAATGTTTTCTGTCTGTTTTAATTTGGAGTAAATTTTACTGCTTGTGAATAGTTCTCAACAGACAGCTCTTGAGACGAAAAGCCTTATCCTCAGCAGCAGAATGAAGCCACAAGGTGCGGAGTTATTTGCAGCTTCCCCACAATGATAAGCCTCTCTGCCCTAGCCCTGATCTAGTGGGTAGCCAGTTTACTCCATGTGGGGTTTCCAAGTTTCATCAGTTACAAAGATGCCTGACTGTCAGTAGAAAAGGTAGTTTCCTGGTTGGTGTTAATTTGCCTTGAAATTTAAAAGCCCACATCGGTGAGTATGCTGGATTGTGTGAATCACCCAGTTGTGTGTTGAGTTCCAGATGGAAAACATCTGGTGTTTCCAAACTTGGGCTATTTTTCATAAAACTCCCAAGTGAACCTGGGACCGGTCAAGGCCTTAAGTGGCTTGTTGTTTTTTACCTAATCTGCTCCAAGTTTTGAGCTGCAGTTCTAAACAAAAAAGTTGAAATGAACAAAGTCATCACTTCTTAGCTTGATAATGATCTCAACATGTTTGGGGCATTGCTGAAAAAATTAATTCACCAGGCCCAAAGTCAGGAAGTTCCTCGGTCGCACCATAAAATCATAGAATGGTTTGGCTTGGAAGGGACCTTAAACATCATCTAGTTTCAACCTCCCTGCATGGGCAGGGACACCTCCCACTAGATCAGGTTACTCAAAGCCCCATCCAACCTGGCCTTGAACACTTCCAGGGAGGGGGGTGGCCACATCTTCTCTGGACAATCTGTTCCACCGTTTCACCACCTTCACAGTAAATAATGTATTCCTCTTCCAGCTTATAGCCATTAGCCCTTGTCCTTTTGCTACATGTCCTCGTAAAAAGCCCCTCCTCAGCTTTCCTGTTGACCCCTTCAGGTAGTGGAAGGCTGGTGTAAGGTCTCCTTGGAGCCTTCTCTTCTCCAGGCTGAACAACCCCAACTCTCAGCCTATTTTTGTAGGAGAGGTGCTCCAGCTCTCTGATCATCTTCACGGCCCTCCTCTGGACTCACTCCAAGAGCTTCATGTCCTTCCTGTGCAGAGGGTTCCAGAACTGGACATAGTACTCCAGGTGGGGTCTCATGAGAGCAGAGTAGTTGACCTGGGGGTTACAGTTCTGTCACCGTTTGACTCAGGTCCGACAACAAGGCTCTCGATCCCCTCCCCCTCCCACCCAGGTAGGGAGGGAGAGAGAAAAAGAGAGAGACTTGGCTGGATTGAAAACTAAACTAGATAGCTTTAATTAAACACTAATGATATAAGAAAATATATACAATTATATACAGATATATTCAGGTATGGGCAAAAGCCTCTCGCCTCCCCCCACCCCCAGCAACTCCCACACCATCTCCTGAGCTGGGCACAGTTCTGAGGAATCCCAGAGCTGCTGCTGGAGAGAGCACAGAGTGATGAGGGTCAGGAGAGCTCGAGCCTGGGGGTTGATGGTGATGGATGAACAGAGTCCTCCCCGGACGCCGGCCATGGACGGAAGAGAAAGGAAGAAGAAGGAAGGAAGTTGTCTTCTGTGATCTCTGACCTTCCTCTGAGCTTACGTAGATATATGGAATGGAATATCTCTGGCCAGTTTTGCTGTCTGTCTAACTCAGCCTCCTACGGGGGGGTCACAGATCTCTCTGTAGTGTCTGAGCTGGCAGAGTGAAGGTGCAACCTTGAAGCCTCAGTAGTTAGAAAAACATTCTTCTGTCTTATCAGCTTTAGCTAGTGCACACTGTTGCTAGTTAAAAGAAAGCTTGCTGAAGGAAAAAAAAAATCAGTAAAAGGAAAATTGGCTTCATCCTGGCTCAAACCAGGACAAGTTCTCTTGATGCAGCCCAGGATACAGTTGGCTTTCTCGGTAAGGTAGTATGTGGCACACACTATGCCTTCAGTCAGGTACATGAATCACAATGGGAGCTGAAGGAACAGAAGCAAGTTCTGCTTTGGCCACTTTCCTACAAATCTATTCTAGCTTCCGCTTTCAGGCACCACCACCAGTGCACTGATACATCAGGATCTACATCAGGGTGCATCAGGTCTGCTGGGCCAGACCTGAAGCTTCCTTTCATAAGCTTTGGGACTAGAGGCAGGTGAGCATGACTATGAGAAATTACCATTGCATATACTTCTCAGAGCAAATCCTTCAGCCTCAGGTAGACTGGTGCATACATGGGTGTGTTTGCAACCCCATGTGAATGAGAGGGGAAAAGATCTATTACTGATCTATCCTGAGGACAAATCACAATTGCTTTACAACCATACCTACTTGAAAAAGGGTCTCTGTGACTTCTACAGAAGCTTCATTTGCTGTTGACATACCATCTTCTTGAGGCTACAATAGAAGGCAAAACTTGAGGTTTCTGGGAATATCCTTTGAGTGCAGTTTTTTTCTAAATCTGTGAAAGTACCTATGTGGCCGAGAGCAAGAGTTGTATCACAAGGTCAGGCAGAGCCTTCCTCCATGCACCTTGCCAACAGCTGGCCAGTGCAGCTTGTATTTGCTGGGGGCAAGAGCAGCAAACTTTTGGGGCTCAGTCACCACATAATGGCAAGAAAGCACTTGTAGACATTGCAAGGAGACCTGGACCCTCACATCTCTGCTGGAGGGTAACACACAATAAGTTCATGTTGGAAACTGTCACACCTTGCTGTATATATGTATGAATTTTTGAATTATGTGTGTTTTACTTTGTTACAGCACAGAGAGCCAAATCCATTGTTTCATGGCAATCTCTACAGAAATCATGTGCCTGCTGGAAGTGTCTGTGTCCTGAGGATCACCTCCATGGAACGCATGTGCTGTTAATGGAATTTTTTAGTCCAGGGCTGGCCTCTTGGGAGGGTTTTGCATTGCTGTGATGGAGGGAAGACAGGGGCAACATGCACGGGTACCCCGTGGCCAAGAGGAAGGCCTGCGGGCCGGGCGCTGGTTTGCAGTCACTGGTTCTTGACATTTGATACTCCGCGGTCGGGTGACAGGAATCGGGATCTCCAGAGCATTGCACGTGTTCGTCAGCATTCTGTTTGTTTTGCTACGGAGTTTCCTGCAGTTTTCAGCTCAGTTGGAGCTGCTGTGATTGCCAGATAGGTCTGTTTGGCTTTGGGTGTGGCTGAGCCAGAGGAGGGTGCCATTTCGGAGGTTTTGCTTTGGGATATTTTTAGCTGGAGGAACAAGCATGTGGGTGAGGGAGCTCTCCTGATGAAACGCATTATTTCAGCATGCTATGGAGTTCACCTGGGTGTGAGATTAGATGTGCACAGCAGATGTGAGTAAAAACCAGAAGATACCTTTAAACTGGCCAGCATTAATGCTGACCAGGAGCCCAAAGCAGCTCCTTCTAACAAGACACACACTTATAAGTCCCCAGTGTAGTTACTCATGTGCAGTGCCCAGAAATGAGAAAGCAGTGTTTGATTTTGCCCATGTTATTTGACTCTATCCTTTAATGTATCTCATACATCTTGTTCTCTGTGGTGTGGTGCAGCTCAAATACCCCGAAGCATGGTGCTGGGGAAGGACTTGGAATTCTGATCCAAATGAAAGACCACAAGCACCTAACCCACTTCTGCAGCAAGATTTTAGACATGAAGCAGCAACTTGCAGCACATACCTCTACGCTTGCAGCCAGTAACTTCAGAAGCTCCTGAGCATCCCAGCCCTCCTGCTGCTTCCCCGGGGGTTTGCCTGGGGCTTCCAACCCACCCCTGTACAGACCTGCCCTGGTCACACCAGTGAGGCACCCACCCCATGTCCAGCAGCCATGGGCTTTTCAGCAAGGAGGGAGAAAGATCACTTTGTTTCCACAGAGGCTGGTACAGGTCTCCTAAAGGGGACATGCCCACACACTCAGAAGGCTGATCCACCTTTTAAGTAGTAACCTCCCTCTCTGACCTGTAGGGATTGAATCAATTTGATCTATCTGCCAAAGGAGTGGCCTATCACCTTGATATAGTGATGAAGAAGTAACCAATGCTAATGTTCTCTCTGGTTTCAAGCTGGGATCACCATGCTTGACATGGTGCATGGTGTCACTCTTAGAGCCTAAAAAAGGAGCAAAGATAACAAGCATGACACACTGGCTGAAGTGTGTGTGTAGGTGGTGGGAATTGCAGGGCTAGCCTTCTGGATTTTTCCTGTTGTCCTTAACCCATAAAATTAAATGCATATACAGTGTAATCCAGAACAGCTCTTTTCTTCCCAGCAGTCTTGGTCACCTGGAAGGACAACCACACAGTTCCACACTTGCTCATCTCTAATCCTATGAATCTCACCTTCCCTTCTTCACATGGACCCACTTTACATAGGGAGATGCTCACACATCATCATTAGCCTCTAACCTGGTGCCTGTGACCCTTTCCCAGAGTGAGGAGGTGAACTGACTTTGGTAAAAGCACTGAACAGAAATCTTGCATTTCTGGGCCACATATTTGTTAAGAAACTGTGAAGGTACTGCCTTCTAGGGTGGGTCCCAAGTTCTTGAAATAAAAAGGGGACATTAAACTGTAGAGATGGGACTCGAGTTTAGGCAAACATGTGCTTCATACTTTTCTTTAGAGTGAGGAGGAGTTTTAGAGCATTTTCTTGGAGCACTCACGTGGAGCACTGCTGTGAGCTTGGGTTTTCAAATTCCTGACTTGTTGATGACTAAACACTTAATTCAGTCTGGCCCAGACACATCTGCAGCAGAGAGAAAACTGAGTGAGGGAGCAATCTGTGTAGGTGCTTCATCTACATGATGATAAATGCAGAAGGAAAGTATCCAGAACACAACTGTCCAAAAGCAGTTGAAGAAGTAAACACATTAGCATTTTTATTGCTATTATAGTACATATCTGCTTATAACTTAACCCTGCAAACAGTTACTGGTGTCAGAAAAAGTGTACAATGTGCTACTTACGTCCTTCATTTACTGAAACTTCGACAGTCTTACACCATCCATGCAAGCCAACTAAAGCCAGGTGTAACTCCAGGTGTAACTCCATTTTTCAAAGGGTGGATTGAGTTACTCCTCATGTGTAGAGATGAAAGCTGGACTTCCAAAAGTAAATTTTGACAAAGGGGAAGGGCGATTGCTGCTTGAAATACTGATATTTTAACATATGAAATATGATAAAACTAGGGCAATTATTTTTTTAAAGTTGTATTTATACAAGACAAACTAACTGTCCACTTTTTAAATTCACTTGTACCCTGGGATTTTAACATTTCACTTCGTAATAAGTTACAAAATTTAATTGAGCAATCCATTTTAAAGCATTTAAAAGTAATTCTTTTTGATTCTGCTGCCTCCTCATTTCATGAAGTTAACTTAGTTCTTATGTTCTGGGAAATAATCACAGAATCACAGAATTATTGAGGCTGGAAAAGACCTCTGAGATCATCAAGTCCAGCCTATGACCAACACCACCACATCAGCTAGACCATGGCACTAAGTGCCACATCCAGTCTTTCCTTAAACACCTCCAGGGATGGTCACTCCACCACTTCCCTAGGAAGTCCATTCCAACGTCTGATCACCCCTTCCATGGGGAAGTGCTTCCTAATATCCACCTAAACCTCCCCTGGTGCAGCTTCAGGCCGTGGCCTCTTGTCCTGTCACCAGTTCCCTGAAAAAAGAGCCCAGCCCCCACCTGACTACAACTTCCCTCCAGGTAGTTGCAGAGAGTGCCAAGGTCCCCTCTGAGTCTCCTCTTCTCCAGGCTAAGCAACCCCAGCTCCCTCAGCCTCTCCTCATAAGAATTTCCTTCTAGTCCCTTCACCAACCTCGTTGTTCTCCTCTGCACCTGCTCCAACACCTCATAATTATAACCATCCCCTAGTTACCTTCTCCAAACTTTTTAGGATTTTCTAAATCTACGCCTTTTCCAAGGCAAAGAATTTTCATTGTTCACTCTCTTCTCTGGTTGACCTTTTTCACACTTTCCAGTTTCTACACCTATGCAAGTGAATTTTTATTTATTTTTTTTTTTGAGAAGGAGGAGCAAGTGGATCTGCTCTCCACTCAGGATGTCACCCATTGTTGTTGCTAGTGTTCCACTCACTTCTTTCCTCTATGATTCCAGACATTCTTCTTTTCCCTGTGACTGTCTCTGCATACTGAATTGAGCTTTTTAGGAAATGACTCTACAGTATCTGTAACAACTCCAAGATCTCCTTCATGAATAGCAAGAATGTATTTAGAGTTATTTTTTCCTATCTTCTTTACTTTACAAATACCAACAATGAATTTCATCTGCCATTCTGTCACCCCACCATTTAGTTTATGATTTTCTTTTGCAGTTCTCAAAGTCAGCTTCTGCTGCAGCTCTCCAGTAAAATTTTCTGCCAGAAAACATTGCCTTTTCAGAGTTCACACCTTTCCCTAATGAATAATCGATGCTGAGAACAGCAAAGTCCTCTTAAAACCACATCAGTAACCTCAATTCCCATTAAAATGATGATTGCTACTTATTCCTAAATTTTATTTCATACCTGTTAGTCATGGATTAAACCACAATATGCGTTTCTTTGGTTTCCTTAAGAGTTTATGGTGAAGGATGTTATGAACAGGGTTTTAAACACCCACGACATAATAATCATAACATAAACATTCTAGTGATATTTGTGATCCCCTTTAAAAATTCTGACAGGTTTGTGTTCACACAACTCCCCTCTCAAGAATTTATAACTCTTTCCAGATACATATTTGAATTCCGTTATTCATCTCATTCCTTATTATATTTGCTACCAATAAAATCAGGGTTATAGGATATTCATTCTAGTAATTGCTCTCAAAAATACCTTATGTGATGCCATCAGTTTGAAACAGATCCACAACCTCATTCGCTCTGAGGAAGCAACCTCTGCTTTCCCTGAAAGCAAGTACAGAGCAGACCATTTAGAAAGCTGATTCATACAGATGTATTTATATTACATTTTCTCATTCTACTTGCCTGGCAGTGGTTGCATATTGACTAAACTACTTGCGAATTTGCATATGAGTTCTTGGGCCTGACTGAATCGTTCCAATGATTCTGTTGCTTTTGATATTTGTGTATATATATTTTTTTAATTATTATTTTTTTTCCTAGAAGTAAAGACAAGCTACTGGGATTTTTCCATCCCCTTTCACTTATGTGTCTTTGCACATACAGAGGTACTCCCTCTGAAGCTATTCCTCCAACATCAGTAGTTTTCATCTTGAATCACCAATTCAATGTAATGCTCCTGTTCCCTTTTTTTTGCTTGTTCTGCCAGCCCTGGAGACCTTCTGGTAGAGACTGTGGGACTGTTTTAGTGCTGCACATCTTTCTCATTCTGGGAATTTATACTAGGCAATTTTTAGACACTACAAAAGTATATGTGTGATTTTGGGATTACATGTTCAGGTCCATCAGATGCTCTAACCTAACTGCACATTAAGTTTTCTTAGCCTGCCAGATATTTATCTCAGATTCCGTTGTCAGTGATTTTAAGAAAATAGTGATCTCAGTTTTCTCATTTCCAAAATCTGTCAGGGAAACTACAAGCCAAAATTCAGTGCCTATATGTTCAAACTATAAATAAATGCTGCTATAGTTATATTTATAATGATATATATATATGCTGCTGTATATATATATATGTGCTGCTGTAGATATCTGCTGCTATAATTATAAATATATTGAAAACATATGTAAGTTAATATACTGACCACATAGTGGTTAAATTACACAAATTAAATAAATAGATAGATTTAGATGTATGTACAGATCTAATATGGTCATCAGCTCTTTTCCTGCGTTCATCTTCAACCTTGCAGGGGTATTGATGCAATTACACCAACAGTTTCCTATGTTCTTTATCTCAGAATTTCTTGGGTTTGTGAGTAAAATCAAAACCACATCCCTGTTGTTCTCTACCCTGCACAGCCACATTGCTTCTGTTCCTCTGTGTTGCAGGCACTTTTAATAGGCTCAAACTCAGATTTCTGCTCGACCTGATATGGTGAACGTATTCTGGATTTTCGCTTCAAAAGAATATAGTGGGGAAAGATCCTTACTTAATTTTTTTGGTGATATCTTTATTTTGTAATTGGGTAACACATTCATTCATATGACAGTAAACTGGAAAAGAGCCTATATTCTAATATGTTCTAAGTCTGGAACAGATAAATATACAACATCTCACACACACACACTTCTGCTAGTTAGCATGTGGTAATTAACACTTGTTAAAATGACTTAAATTTAAAACATGAAGATGTTCTGTGAGAAAACCTCAGTGTGATTATGGAGTGAGCTTTTCCATCAGAAGATAATAAATATTTTTAGCAACCCTCTCTTACTTGTGTCTGAGTTTTGTCACATCTCAATAAAAAAACCCAAATACTCAAATATCTGTTCTGCCAATTCGGGCTTTCTGTTGATCAGGATATCAACATTTTCAGATTACAAAGAATTGCTACTTTGTTGTTTTCACCCCCATTTTAGCTAGAGACACTGGGAGTAAACCCCCTCAGATTACTGTAATGAAAAGAGTCTGGAGAGGGTCAGTGGGCAGAGGCAGGGACACCAACTGCTGAGATGCTGGAGAAAACATTTCGGAGCAGACATTTCCCCGTTGCCTTGCATTGCAGTGAGCTAGTGGGAGGGAAAACACTTCCCTGGGGACAGTGGAGAGAATACCTTTGGTTTTGCAGGCGTTTTCACTGGTTTTGCACAGATGGAAATATCTCCCAAAATGAGCAGAAGCAAAAGTGCAGGTTCAAACCTGAGTAAGGTTTACCTCATATAATTTATGAGTTTAGAAGGCACTGGTAGAAATTTCTCCTTCCAGGTACGTTCATTGTGTATGCCATTATAAATCAGCCAACAAAAGGGGTAAGGATGATATTCCTGTAGAGAAAGGTGAGGTGTCAAGTGAGAAAGTGCAATAGGTTTATGGCCAGAAAATTGAGTTTATTTAATTGCTTTGAACTGAACCTGGAAAATTGTGATGGTCAAACTGGCCCGATGAGGCACAGAGGCATTTCAGGTGCTGCCCTGCCAGCTGAAGATCAGCTCAGCACTATTGGGAAAGATGTCAGGGAAACATGGAAAGGTGTAAAAATGAGTCTGCCCTAGTAAGGCAGCTTTCAAGGCTCCACCTCAGCCTGAGTGAGAGCTACTGGGCTACGACAGCAGTGAAACAAGACTGGTAATTATCACTGGCACTTTTACAAGTGAGGAGCTTACGGTGCTCATGTGATAGCAAGTGCTTGTTGTATGCTGAGCAGTTTTTCTGGAAGCCTTGGCTTTGTTTTCCTTTAGCTCTGAGAACAAAAAAGAAATATTGCAAGGAAGGTGCAGAATGAATCCAAAAAGAACAATGGAATTGCACTTGATTTGTTTAATTCTGAAATCAAGGTCACTTAGAAGTACTGCAGCTTTTATTTGTTTTATTGGGGTTTTTTTTTAAGATTTTTTTTCTTTTTTTTTGGCAACATCTTCCTTTTCGTTTGACGGTCCTGTCATCCCAGAACTGTATATGTTACTGATCCTGCCTGTATTCAAAGCTGTTATTAAGTGGAGTCTTTTAGATTTTAGAGAAATGATAATGGTTCCAAAGATGACAGAAAGTGGCAGCTGGTGACAAAAAACCCCCTTGATAAGACGACAACAGTAAATCAAACTACTGCCACTTTTTTGTTTCATGTTTGTTAATACCACCTCGCCTTTTGAAGTTTAAAGCAAGGTTCAAAAGAGCCAGGTGCTGAATCATAATATTAAAGCAAGTAAGGAGCTCCATGAAAGAGAGGAGATCTGAGAGGGGAAAGCAACAAACACGGCTTTCAACTGCCTTTTGTCGGCCTTTCTGCAGATGTCACCAGTTGTTATCCCCAGCAGAGGCTTCAAGCTTGTAGCAGTGCCTCTGGCTGATTCCAACTCAACGTTTCAAGTGTCAATCAAAAAGGAAGGACGCAGCTTAGGTCCTGGTCATTGTCCTGTGAAAAGAGCCAAGCATTTAACATTGATTTAGCTCCCTCAATATACAAAGATAGAGCCAGCTTTGTGCAGCAAAAGGGCCTTTGGCAAGGTTGCTTGTAGAGCAATTCCATTGCATCCGATGCTCCTTGGTTTAGCTGTCACACTGCAGTGTCTGGAGTCCTATGAAAAGTTATTCAGGAATGAGTGAGCAAATTAAAAAGAAATAACATGCTCTCCTAAATAGCAATGCAAGCTACAGAAAGTGCTCTTAATATCATTTAGCCCTGAAAAGCATTTTTAATAAAAGTATTTTGTGCTTTTAAATGCCTTTTAACAAGGACAATAAGATAGCTCAGGACAGGAGAGGGTCCTTGTGAAACCTATCCCTGTTGGATTGGATAAACAATTGTACCCACAGTGTTGTTGATCAAGTGCTTGCTTATTTTGTTTTCAAGTCACTTACATTCACTGCCATCCACATACTACATTATCCTTCCATATGGGTGTAAAAAATGCCCCCAAGCCCAACAAGGAAAAAAAATGTCCTCTCTGAATGCCACAGATGCCCCCCACTCTGGCTTTCCCATCCTTTCTCATGTCAAATTTCTGCTGCCCCTCTCATAACTTTCTTCAAAACCCCTTGGTGGTTGTTTCCTGCTCAGGTGTCTCATTCCCCACCAGCTCTCATTGGTCACTTGGCAAGGTCATGGAAACAACAAGCCAGTGGGACTTGGACCGTTTTGGCAGAACCCTGGTGGGCAATTTGGTAAAACCACATCTTTGTCCTTAACAAAAAAGCAAGTGGAACTGGGTGAAACACAATTAAATTGTGCTTATTGTTTTAAACAAAGTTGTCGCAGGGTAGATTTATCCTCTTTATCTGGAAGTCATGTTCAATTAATGAGGAAAAAATAGCAATTACTTTCATTTTGCACCCTCTTATGGCGTTTCCAGCATCATTCCACTTGATATTAGTGTACTAGTGGTCTGTCTGAGCCACAGGCTGACCTGGTCCAACAAAATTCTTGTGCATGGGTCCAGTTTCAATCAGATGAAGAAAGGAGTTTAAAGATGGGAAAATGTTCCCCTTTTGCAGGATTAGTATTGCTACTCTCTTCTGTTTTGCACAGTTTTTTTTCCCCTGCTATTTTAATCCTCTCCCATGCAGAAATACTTGCTGAAAAAAACATGGAAAATCCCAGAAGAAATAAAACATTTCCATGACAGCAACTGTCTTCAGAAATTTGTTTCCCTTCTTAAAGGCTAGCTTTCTGGTAATACCTTCCCAAGCAAAACCACACTGACTGGGGGTACATTTCAGCTGCAAAGAAGCAAGGAAGACACTAAAACCTATCTGTACACGATGGTGCTTTTCCTGAGTGCAGGACAGAGTTACTCCTTGAAGGAACCACATTCCTGAAGGCTGCTCATGTACTGGTGTGGGTTGTGTTATCTACAATTTAGAAACAGTCGTATAGAAGAACTTGCAGGAGTTGGGTGCATTTTTAAATACCTGTATTATTACTGACACACTGGTGCTTAGGGACACAGTTTAGTGGTGGACTTGGCAGTGCTGACTTAACAGTTGGACTTAATTATCTCAAAGGTTTTTTTCCAACAAAAATGATAGTATGATTCTCTTCTAGGATTTCTGCATTCCTCTAAAGGCATTTCTAGTGGTTCCCATAGTTGGCACTTCAACAGACAGGTTAAGAAAGAAGGACTCATTGAGTTAAGGAAACAATGTACTTCTCTACACTTTCTTTGGGATTGTTAAACACATTTGATCTGATCTAGTCCATGTATTTTTTTCTCTTTGGCATTTATTTTCTGTCAAGCTCGCTCACAGATAAATGTGTGCTAGTTTACATCGGTGCAACAGCAAGGGCAACACACATTTACACCATGCACTTGGTCCTACAAGCTGACCCTTTCCTGCAGTCAGAGAATGGGTCCCTCTCTCTGTGTCCTTCCTCAAAGAGCAAGAGAATGGGAGACTTTTGCAAGGGAATGGGAGACTCTCTGCATGCCATTGTGCTGTGCTTCTCCCAGCGCAGAGAGCGTGCGCAAGGATGTCGTATGTAGAGGTGCTGCACCTCTCTACCCTTGCTCCAGGGGTGCTTCTACTTTGCCCCCCCTAGTGCTCCCAGTGGCACTGCCATGCCAGCCTGCTTGGCAGCACATGCTGTGCCAGGTACAATTGGCACAATTTGTGACAGGTAACTGGCACATTTGTCCTTCTCCCAGGCATTACAGAATGCAGGAGGCAGACAATGACTTCTTGCACAGCTATGCTGGTCATCCCAACATATGCCACAGGCAGCCAAACACACATCTTGGATTGGGGATCAATGAGATAGTAGAGAACAGAAATCACCAATAAGAAAGCTGAAATGTTGAATGCATTTTTTAAAAGGCAACAACCTGTGGAATTGTTAACAGTGTTGACACAAATAGGAACAGTTTCCAAACAGCATTTCACTTGGAGTCTTTAGAACTTATTTGGAAAAAAGTTCTAGGAAATTACATTAAAGCAGAAATTGAAGCATATGCACATGTACATGTGTATGTGTATGAAAGGGAGGGAGAGCATAACAAAGCTGAAAACAAGCTGAAATCAAGCTTTATAAAGAAAAACCTGAGGCCTCTTCATGACTTAAGGTCAAATTTGTTCATCAGCTTGCTGATACAAGACATGCACAAGAAAGGTATGGAGATAGTTCTACCATTTCATCACAACAAAATAATGAGGAGAAAAACAAAGGAAAACAAAACAAAACAAAGTAGACGTCAGCTTAATGCAAGTTTTGATCATGGCCAACAAAAGAAATCTCTCACACCTGCGTGTGCAGCTCAGAAAAGTGGGCATAGCTATCATTTATAGCTTGGTGGCCGAATCCATACAGGATATTTTTCATCCTGGCAGTCCCTGGCTTCTAATGTATGCTTTTTACTGTGGTCTCCCAGTAGCAGCTCTCTCTGCCTTGCTTTGTTGGGCCAAATTCAGGCTTAGCATAAGCAAATGCACCTTCCTTGGGGATGCCAGTAGAGGCCTGGCTTGTATAAGGACAAGATTTGATGGACCACCACTGGTGAATGGCCTGGTGAGACACTTTTAAAAACACCTTTGTTTAACTATTCTTGCCTCCGAGGGAACTAAAACACCTCTCCAACAGCTTTGCTGCCTTGTTTGTTATTCCCGAATGCAACTAAGCTTTCATTTGTCCGCCCACCCACAACAGCTTGTTTCTCTGTCTCCTTAACCTGTTCACTCCCAGTCCTCCTGCTCTTGACATGGACACATTTTCAAAGATCACATATATGAGTAATTCATTCTCCTTGGAGGTCAAAACAAAACAAGTGACAGGAGTCATTATCTATGAGCAAGTAGATGCAACTACATTGCAAACCAGTCTCAAAACTTTTTGATCAGCGGCGCCACATACCATATCTTTGGAGGTCATGAGATAATGCATTTGCACTCTTCAGTATTGTAAGAGTAATGTTTCTGGTTGCCATTGTGTCCGTTGGAAATAATGGCTTCTGGTCACCACAGGTTAGTCTGTAGTCTGCAAACAGCAGACTGCATCACAGCAACTTTGCTAATGCAGAAACCATTGTACATCCAGATGTTCCTGCCTTAATCAAAGAAAGTAATTGCCAAAGTGTTCCATTGGAAGAAAATGGCACACTCCTAGGAGAGTCAGGGATGTAACATTTATGAATCAATTAATAATTTCATTTTTATAAAGATGTAATTTTTTTACTGTAATAATAAAATATCATCTTGCTTAAGTGCCTGTTATTACCATTGTTAAGGGCCATGGCACAGAGAAACTGAGTTTAGTTTGTTTCTGTTTTAGACAGTGGAACTCTGTATTTGCACTGTTTACTCATTAGCAAAACCTCAGTGTACGTAGTCCACAGTGAGCATTTTCATTCACCTTTCCCACACAAATACCCTCTTCGGTCTAGTGATTTTCATACAACTTAATTGATGGCAGACTGCAAAATCTAAATTACAGGCATTGTCCTCTTCTTCATTTGTCAGGCAAGAGTTTTGTTACGATGCCTCCAGTGACTATTTTCCAGAGCTGGTGTAACTCCATGAAATACCACTACATTGTTTTACAACTGTTTTCAGTGCCTCTAATGACCATTATGGCTCAACTTTGGCTGTTATTTTCAGAGCTACCAGGAGCCCTCAATCCCAACTTGAAACATATTTGTAATTAAAAATATGTTCCAAAATTAACAGCCATACCTGGAGGGACCTTCTCCTGCTCGACTCTTCTAACTGCTATGCTCCCTAACTCAGTGTGTCTCAGTGGCAGGGTCATTTGTCAAAACAAGGAGCCTCCAGCTTCAGTACCAGGGCTGTCTGGCCTCAATGCTTGTTCTTGTCCTGGTTTGAGCCAGGATAGAACTAATTTTTATTTTTTTTTTCTTTTTTTCTTTTCTATTTTACTTTTCAGTTAAGTGCTTTCTAAGTAGCTGCAGTTCCTGAAATGAACAGCAGTTTTTCAGTTTCAGTCTGTCTGCCTTTAGGACGATGCCAAAAACCCCAAGGCAATCTTTCCAGGACCATCTCTGGGTAACTTGCACAATAAAAACAAAGGAAATCCCAAAGCAGAGGCATGTATTCACTTGGGTGGATAGATGCTAACCACTGAAGAGCAGATGCCTGTCTAACACCCATCAAACTGGGGATGGGAAATGATGACAAAGGCACAGAAAAGCTGGCTGGAGGAGACTTTGGGAATTCTTTACTACAGCCCCACACTGGCACTACGCCCACTATTGGATCAAGTCTAGAGTTCTCTTACAAGCTTCAAGCAGGTTATTTTGCATTGAATAATGAATTACATACCAGGTAAGGGAAATCTGGGAAATCTGGGATGGCCCAGGCTCGTCTAAAGGATACAATCATCGTTTCACTGGTGCAAAGTGGATTAACACTATTACTATAGTCCTGATGCTCTAATGATCCTTATGAGGTAAGATTTTGTAGAGAGACAACTCATTAAGCCAACAGATCTACTGGCAAGTGCTCAGGCTCACAAACCCGTGTTGAAATTCAATACCAGACCTGAGCAAGGGATTGCATCTTTCTCCAGTGTGTTTTCTTTTTTCCAGCTGAAACTCTTCAGTGAATAAGGCTGATTGCAGAATTGCAGATTTGCAGATTGGCTGCTCTGAAAAAGTATTTTCATCTGATTCTTTATGCTGATAACTTCTGCAGACACATCCCATATAGCCATTGGTGGCAAACCACTGGTTCCGTGGTAGGCATCAAACATTTTTCTCATACAGTTGTCCCAGAGTCCCATCAACTTTTGTAGTCTTTGTAATGGTTTCCATTTCCATTGTCCTTCTGCCTACCAGTGTGCTGACACCTGTACACTACCCCCTTGCTCCCTGACTCCTTGTTTTTATTTCATTGCTCATGCAAGTAGTCATAATGTTAAATCACAAGCTTACAGCTTGTGTTACTCTGTGTAAATGCCATGAACTTGTTTGAACAAACTACTCAAGAGAGTGAATATGGTTCTGTTCAAACTTCCTATGCGACAGCATCAAACCTCACCAAACATCCTTCTCCAAGTGAGTTTGCGAGGTCTGCTGGGACCACAAGCTCTGGACTGGTGCTTTCCTGCAGCTAGTCATCAGGTTGCAATTTCAATACTTTTCCAATTCTTTTCATTTGCCTTCTGGACTTTGTACCTTTATGGTTCAGATTGGTTTGTTGTTGTTTTTTAATTTCTCTAGAGCCACAAGTATAAAAAAAAGTTGTGGTTTTTTTGCTTGTTTGTTTTCTAAATAAATGAGTGAATAGCAGTTGCACTTTCAAGGCATTCATTAAAATGTAAAGCAAAAGCTTTAGGAAAAGCACCATCGAAAGATACCCACTAAAATTTAAAGTGTGCTTAAGGCTGCAGCTGAGATAACATACCTCTACCACATAAAAGTACATACATACATAAGGTTAATATTATATACATGAAGAAAACCATGTACACATGATTGCAGATCAGATGTTAACATTGCTTTTTAAAAATATTTATCAAGAGAAATAAAGCTGATAATTAACATGTCATTAAAATATGTTCAAAATATTTTCTCTTTAATGTAACACTAGTAATTAAACTAGTATTAAATGCATCATATGCATAAAATATTGTATGCTTTCATCAGTTAAATTAAACTTTTTTTTCATTCTAGCTCCTGACAGAGTTTTCTATGTACATGAAAGATGCTGCAGGACGGTGCAGACTAAAGTATGCCAGAATGTGTGTGACTGTGAGATATTCACATCTGCAGGAGCAGCAAACATGTTCAATCACTGGCATTCCAGTTCAGTTCAGCTGAGGATCTGGTCCCTTCTGTGTTTATTATTAGATGGAATGGACAAGAATGTATTAATTTTCTGCTGAACTTCTTGATGGCCTTGTTCTTATTCCTTTCTTTCCATTTCTCATACCCCATCCAAAATTTGTGCTGGAGAAATTCAATGGCCCTGTTGCTTTTCTGCTTTTTATCACTTGAATCTCAATTGCAAAGCCAACTAGATTTCATCATTCTTATATGCTCTTCCACTTGCTATCTGTAATCACAGTCATTGTGAAACTCAAAGCTAAGTCAAGAATTGTTGCCTTTTTATGGCTCCCTCTTTTATATATGTTGTGTTGGAGAGCGGTCGTTACCGCTTTTTTGTCATTATTTCTGGGCTTCACTCCATTAGCTGGTGAACAGGCCTTCTCTCATTGCTTTCCTTCAGTAAATACTGTAACATTCGGCTTCTTTTCAGGCTTGTGCTTTTAAAGAAAATCTTTGTACAATTAAAGATATGAAATTGCTAAATACAAGGCTGCATTCATTGTTCTCCCTTTTTAAAGGTTTAATCACACTTAATGGCTCTCTTGAAAACTTGAATTTTCCATGTTGATGGTTTTACTCCACTGAAAGAGTTTGCTAATATACTTTTCAAGTGTTTTCTCCTTAAATGAGCTATTCAAGAAGTTTTGTGCGGAATAAGATTGAGGAAGGATATATCCAGAAACAATTATGAAAATGGTCCAGGGCTATCTGTTTATCCATTGGCGGAGATTCATGAGCTCAGCAGCAGCCAGGAATAGAAAAGAGAAAATATAGTCCTGTGCAGCTTTGGAGGACACATCTTGAAATGTCATGTGTTCTTCCCTTTGTACCAGTCTCAGAGCAATTGTTGCTCCATGTTGAACCCACACAAAATGCAGTCACTGATTGCCACACGGTGAGCACTGACTGTGATGAGAACCGGGCTAAGTACACAGCCTGAAGTGATGGTTATTTTGGTCCTGAAAGTCTTGTTTCAGGCACATTCTCTAAGAGCTCCTCTCTGAAGAGCTGGTAGCTCAGCAGTGCCTGCTTGGGGCTGGAGACCTTATGAGAGCTTATGAAGCTTATGACAGGTTATTAAGAGGGGAAGCACACATCTTTACTCAATCCTTGGTAATCACGTTTCTGCCTGTGACTGACCAACCAAAAGTACAGAGCCACCTCTGTGTGACGCAGGCTGATCACCCCCTGCACTCTTCGACTTTGAAGTTTTGCAGGGGCTGTTTATTACATCTAGGAAAGAAGCCACAAGTCCTGTGAAAGATCTGGAAGCTTCCAATCACAGCATCCCATTTACTCAGTAGCACAAATTCCTTTGATTTGCCCGGTATTGCTGTGTTGACAGTCAAAGCCATTCATGGTATTGGACTTTGCTTCCTGAGATGTCACATCTCCTTCCACCAACATGACCTCCCATGACATTTGATGGGAACGATCTGTACTGTGAACCAACAGGGGAAGTTTGTGAGCTTATGCAATGAGATTCTCACAGTGCCTGAAGCTAGACTCCATTATTTGCTTTTATCTTTCTTGATAGTCATTGATCTCAATATATTCAACAATAAATGTGCACCTCCTTTACAGCAAACTTTTTTTTTTTTCCCAAAAAAAGTTTTAGACAAACTGGAGATTCCCAGTCCCATCCACTTAGGTATGAAACCTTAAACAGGAACAAGATTAAACCTTGCAGGACAACTTATGAGCTATGGGAGAAGTAGGGAGACAGAGCACAAAATAATCTATGCTATTTTATTTATATGTCTAAATTCTTGGCAGTCACTCAACTACTTTGGTAATGGGGACCATATAAGTAGGTAGGTGGAGGTTTAGTGAGATGAAGATTATAAATTAAATGTAGTAAGAGTAATATTTCATCTGTCTGTCTCAGGGCTGATACCATAACATAAATCCTGAGATACTTTAGATTAGATAGATGTGATATGCCAATCTCCACTTGAATATTTTGGGTCTGCTCCCAATAAAGTTAATGGAAGTAGGATCAGCTCTTTATTGCTCCCACGCTATCAGTAAGTCTTCACTTGCCATCAAGCAACTCCTGTTTTGTATTACATTGATACAAAAGCCTCATTCTGCTCATCTCAAAGGGTTTCATTTCATCATTGGGAACCCTGTTAAGGTATTAGTGCTTTAAACTGAAGCTCCCAGGCGCAGTTCACATGGCTCAGAGCCACTCAACATCATTGCAAGCGCTCTGTCCTTGTTGCAGCGTGTGCAAGCACGTTTAGTTCTCAAGTGCTTTTCAGCTGGGGAGACCACGAGACACAGACAACTTTACAGCATCTTCCTACTCTCCTGTGCTACAGTCCCAGGCTTGTCTGGAGCCCTTCATGGCCCTGCTTGCACAAGGATTATCAACAGCATTTGGGGCAGCTCTGCTTTGAACTGAACTGAAAACATTAGGGCATCCAGCATGGAGCAGCTGCACCCACTGGGGCAGTAGGAGATGCACCAAGGACACCCCACTACCACCACTGTATGCTACACAAGTACAGTCGTTGTATATACAGCAATTTTAAATGAAGTTGTTTTGCTTGTGCTCTTAGACCAGTTGAATTTGCTCAGGTTGGAAATGGGACAGCCTAGCAGAGGGCCCAAGGGGATACTGGCAGAGTTCCCAGGATGCTCCCCAGCCAGGACTGGGTCTTAAGGCAAGGGAGGGCTGCCTGATCACCTTCTGTTAAAGGCTTCAGTTTATCCAATAGCCCTCTCACTGTTGATTAAGTAGAATTTTCAGCCTAGGCATTTGGACTGTCACCTAGCAAGAATTCAGAGACCTGCCAGTCATGAACCTGAATAGCAAATGTTGCACACCTTTATATCACTTCTGGATTTGTTAAATAAAACTGAGTAGCTCAGGAGCAGAGGCTGGATCAGGTGATGTACCTAACTGGCTATTATGGGGCACAGTTTTTGCATGTATTATGAACTGCTCCTGGGAGATTCTTATTCAAAATGACAGCAAACAACAAATACAAACCAGCATTTTGACTATAAACTGTGTGAATGGGAAAAAGGAAAACCCAGGCATTAACGGTTTAATTATGTGCCACATTCTGCTACCTTTGCTCATCACCTGCTTCCTGAAGCCATCTCATCTGGTCACCGGAGCTGCCCACAAAAGTCCCAGCACATCCTAAAGCAAATGCCCCTCTTCCACACAGGCTGACACGTGCTTCAGGAGGACAGTGATTTTTAAGCTCTTTGCTGGAGCCAGCTGCTGGATTTGCAATGGAGAAGTAAGATAGCACTCCCAGTGAGTGGCAAAACCCAGGTCTGTGACCTTTTCCCTCACAGATGGTTAACAGGCACAATACACTATCAGGTTTCTTACAACTGCACTAACGTTCACTTCCCGATTCATTTCGGCGTGGGCATCGTCCAACTATGCTTTGTCTTGTTTCAGGTTTTGGTTTTCTTGTAGGCACTGTACTGGAAAATACTCAGTCCTTTACTGCCTCAAACCCACTAGGAACGTCACACGAGGACGTCTTTAAAAGCCATGTGGTGTTCGTTTAGTTTGTTTTCTTAAATACAGAGTGTCTCCAAAGTTACTGATTAATTTCATGCAGTGCAAGGAGAACTATTGATTTCCCAGGTCTGCTTCTGACCCTTTAAGATCTAAAAATGCAAATACATCGCCCAAATAGAATATTTATTTATTCCTTGTACCTGCTAACATGTGACTTCTACACAACCAGCAGCTTTTGCTGATTTGGTAAACTCTAGCATATTTGGTCTTTCACTGAAACAATATGCTAACATACTCATTTCCAAACTATTCCTCATATCAAACTCCCCCTTTTCTGCTACACGCTCCATGGCTCCCCAGCACTGTCAGAGAGCACACAGAGTGGTGGACCTGCAACTTTGCTGGCAATGTTTATTTTCAAAAGACAAATATTGTGCCAGCGTTAACTTCAATTAGGAGACTTATTTGACAATCTGACTACTCCATCTGATGCCTCAAGGGCAAATTTCAGCACTTTATGAAACATGTTGGCCAAAGACTGATCTATATGAATAAAATATAGGGGAGAGAAGTTTTAATGAACATTTGAAAACAAAACTATCAAGAATTAATTGCAAGTATTTACATGCAAATAAAGGGTTTGTTTTATATCTGAGAAAGCTAGCACCATTCAGAAAGAAAGCTGTTACTCCATCCTCTAACTCAATGCTGTAGAAGGCACAAGGTGTAGTCCCCACAGGACACCAATCCTGCAGCCCTACGGCACAGCATCCTGCCTGCCAGGCACCAGTCAGGGGGAGCTTCAGCTCACTGCATCTCCATGGGTTCACTCGGGGTTGGACCATTTATATTCACATTTAATCCTCTGATATATTTATTTTGTATTGCCTTTCAGTTTCTTAATGGTGCTTTACTTGCAAAACCTTTCCAGTGTGTGTAAAAAGGCTTCTGCATTGTTCTCTGGAAAGCTGCTCCCATTGGAGAGGACTCACCTGCAGGAAAAAGCCTGCACAAGGCCTCGCACCACTCAGCAGCACAGATGGAGCTACATTTGACCCTCTTACAGCTCTTGTTCAGATAAAGCTCCAGATTACTTAGTAGTAGGTTTGCCTGAGTGTTCAACCTTGTTCTACCTGATCCTCAATCTTGTTGCAAGATCACTGGGGAAAAGGTGGTGTCGGAACACAGGGAAATATTTTCAGAATTGCTTCTACAGTCCTTTTCAAGCACTAACAATCTGGCTCCTTGGGCACAGGTCTCCCCACTCCTCTGGAAGTCAGGAGCTGGTATTTGACCCAACTGAGATGTCCTTGCTAGGGGAAAACCACAAATGTGGAAGCTCTTCCAGGTCAAATCTGCAGTCCTTCAGTTGGAAGGAAGGGCGACTTGTTCAGCACAGACTTGGAGGTGGCACAGAGGGCCACCAGCACAGGACATCGGTGGTGGCTGCCTGCACCATCTCATCTCATGTCATCTCACCCCATCTCATCTCATCTCATACCCCTTTGAAAAGTGTGCCCAGGTCTTGCATTGAGGCTCCCTGACATCACCGGCACCTCTCTTTTCCAAAAACCATAGGCACAGATGACACAGGCAGGAGTGCTGGATCACTCACCACCAAGAGAATTGTCCCCAACAGCGTGTGGATAGAACAGAGAAAAAGGTGACTTTGTAGCACTACTCTGGGTGAAATTTCATTTTTTCCTCCTCTCTCTCTCAGTGTCTGATGTGCTTCTGCTGAAAAGGTTTCTATTTTGATGAGGCTACAAAAGCTTGAATACTTTTCTGAATCAGTTTGGTAGTAATTGTGAGCTGGGAATTATTCTCACGAGAGTTTGGACCTGTGTAAATTATTCAAAAGAGACCTAACCTTGCTAAGTAAGTCTTAATTATCATCTCTAGTACTTTATAGTAAGGATACAATCCCCTATAGCTCCTTTAAGGTCATGTAAATATCCTGGACCCGATCTTCAGATGCTGGGACCCTGCATATTGGTTCTCAGGCAGTTTCTATTTGCATTTGACTCCATTCATCAGACCTTATTTCACAGCCAAGCACACGAGTCTTTTTTTCTATACACTTTAAATCAAAGGTCTCTCAAAGTACAGCAGCTGGGAATGTTCCGTTGGAATTACTTGGCGGGGGCGGGGGGCAGGGGGAGGAGAGGAATATGCCTTTCATAAAATTGGGATTTTTTTTTTTTTTAATGGGAAAATTTCAATTTTGCCAGAAATTTCTGATTTTCTATTAGGAAAAATCAAACCGATGGCTCCATGGCTGCTTGGCTGGAAGGCCCCTGTCGATTTTGTTGTCGTCTGCAGGGAGAGAGCAAAACTGACAATAGTCTTCCAGGCAGGCAGCTGGGGAGATGCAGCAGGTCTGGAAGAGGGAGGAGGGGAGGTTGAGTGCCCTGGCGCTCTGCCGGCCCTGCAGCCCAGCTGCCTCCCCAGCAGCCAGGCTAGGGGGAAGGCAAGGAGGAGGAGGAGGAGCGGGGCGGGGGTGGCCCGCCGGGCACCACCCTGCCGACAAGGCTCCTGATACTCTCCCTTTTCGGCAGGCAGCTGGCAAGCCCCAAGAAAGTCCAATTTGCTTCCCCTTCTAGAGAAGGGGGGAAAAAAAAATAAGTTCAAAAGCAAAATTTAAAAAATCACCATTTGGGGGGACAAGGGAGAGGGATAGTTTAAAAATAACAGGGTTATTTAATGGGAAGGAATTTCTGTGATTCAGCCACCTCTACTCTACACCTGGTGTTGTACTGGTAGGGAAAAAAAAAATCTATTCTTTTTTTCCACAATCCGTACATTGTTAAAAAAGTACAGCGCAGGAAATAAACGTACTTGTGTGGAGAAGGCCAGCAAAAGAAAACATTCAGCTGGATTTGGAGAGGTACACAACGAGGGTAAATACCTCCTTTTGTGCCTCGAAGTGGCTGGCAAGAGCAGAGATCCCAAGTCAAGCAGCAGCACTGCCTTTACTGACAAAGTCATACCCCAAAGTCTCCACCAACTCTGTGCCTTTGCCCACTGTTAAGCAATAACTGGAGAAACAAATTTTGATCAAATCTTGTAAAAGCAAAAAAAAAAGTAAGCGTAGCTGGATTGATTTCAGCTTCAGGCTGATGTGATTTGAAATGACTAATAAATCCTAAAATTTAAGAATTTTTATGGAGTTGGTCATAGACCTTTAAGTACGAGGCAATGAGTGTGTCTTGCTATAACATAGATCACAAACTGGAAGCTGAGCTCATTGCAGGCTGTTTTGCTGGCTGTGAAGGCTCTTCCATTGTGTGTTTGTGTGTATTTCTCAACCTTTCTGAATGCATTCAAGTTATCCTCTGCTTAATCCACACCGATGAAGAGCAGTAGAAGCGATAACTGAAGTGACAGAAGCAAAGACATATTCACTTCCTGACTCTAAAAAGTATTTAGCCCCAGTAATGAGTTCTGGAGGGCATCCTTTGGGATTTCACACATAAACACACACAAAAGAGCTCTCGTTGTTGTGGGACTCATTATTCTTATGATCCTAAGCAGATTTTTATAAAAGAGAAACACCCGAAGTCATGAAAGCTTTGAATAATAGCATTCTGTAAATCAGATAGCTATTTCAACAAGCACCTTGAAAAAAACAAACACAACAGAAACCCAAACAAACAAAACAAAACAAAAGTTAAATTATATTCTTCTGCATTCCAAGAATCCATCTCTGATTATCCTGTAGATACTGTGCAGTTCATGATACCAGCACTGATAAAACACAGAAAGGAAAAGGTATCAGCTTAGAGCAACATCAGCAGCCCATAACAGCAAATACTACTTTAATTGTAGGCTCTCTGTTATTATTTTATAGTGTAGGCTTTTCAGATAATTTATTAATACTAACAAAGATGAGTGATTTGGAGGCTGCATATTTTTTATTTCTTAAGAGTTATTTTATTTGATAATGACATTAAATATTAGAAACTATAACAGCTGGTGTGTTTATCCTTACTTGAGTGTATTAACCTCTTTAGCCCTTTTTTCCAGAAGAAGGATTCAGCATTACAGATTTGACTGTCAGCTGCAGTGCCTGGCGGCCCGTTGGATTGGCACCCTGACAGAATCGAAAGTCCAGTGCTGCAAGTAAACATGGATGACATTGCAGATAGATAGAACTGGCTGACTTGAGGCACCTGCAGCTGTTTGCACCAGAATAAAAGCAAAGGTTGTGGTCACTGGAGTGGAAAAACACTGAATTTACCTCTAGTTATTTTGCCTGGGAATTTTTCCCCTCCTTTTTTTCTTTTTTCTTTCTTTTTTTTTTTTTCTTTCTTTCTTTCTTTTTCTTTTTCCTGGTTGTACATTTTGGAACTTTTCCACTAAAAGCACATAACTAAGTAAATAATCCACCAAGCACCAGAGGGCTTGATAACCTATTTCCCCTCTCTTTTTCTTAAATTCATTGAACAGTTTCTCCACTAGTTTCTGCCTGGTAACAACTAGTGCTCTGCTGGTGTGAATACTGGGTTACAGAGAAGGATGCAACCACTGAATGGCCAGAAACAATTTTCAGCAGCTGATTTTACAGATGTCAAACAGGCAGAAACAGTTCTTAGCAGATGATTTTTTTATTTTTGTTTTTAAAATTATGGTATTCACAAGGACTGCCACAATGACAGAACAATAGCAATTCAGACCATTTTGTTCTGTAAAAAAGCTCCTTAAATCTCTTAAGAGCTCCTGCTTCCCAGGACAGGTCCCGAAATCCCTTGAAAACAAGGAAGACAGCACAGGAAGGAACTTAGTAGCTGCTCTCACAGGTTTGCTGTGATTGATCAATGCAGGAAACTCCTAACCAGAATATTAATTTCTGTGGCATGGAGGATCTCATTGTGCTTTACAAACCGCATTTAATTGCCATAATCCCCAGTAAAGGTATTATATCTAGTTCACCAGTAGATAAACTGACGCATGAAGAGCTTACGGGACTTGCCCAAGGTCATGCTCTAAGTCCATGGTGACCAGCGACACAGACGTGACTTCAGTGGCCGGTGCTCCTGGTGGGGCAATGCCGTGCCTGCTGTGCCCAGCCCCACCGGTGCAGCCTCCCTCTCCGGAGTGAAGATCAGCAGCTGGACAGGCAAGCGAGCCGGAGAGGGGAGGGTAGGTAGGTATGACAGAAATGAGGTGTTTGATGGCTGGGCTTTTCCCCTATGCCACCTGCATCCCTTTATAACATCAGATCATTTACATTTTTAAAGGAAGTGTATTCTTTTTCATCATGGGCCACTGGTGAGCCTAACGCTATCTTTTGTGCGGCACCCCCGCTAACAGAGGTGGCGGAGTATCAATCACAGCTTTCCCTGGGGTCATACCTT
This sequence comes from Chaetura pelagica, assembly GCF_000747805.2. Lineage (NCBI taxonomy): Eukaryota > Metazoa > Chordata > Aves > Apodiformes > Apodidae > Chaetura > Chaetura pelagica. Next base: position 841,294 of record NW_009952796.1, on the reverse strand, counting down.
ACTATGCTGGCTCTTGATCAGAAAGAAGCAGATGGTTATTTACAAACAAAATAATCAAGACCTCAAGAAGGTTGTTTGTTGTGGGGTTTTTTTTTCTCCCCAAACCCTCCTACAGATGAGGCCAAAATAAGGGAAAGTTGCTCGTGTCCCCTTCTGCCAGCTTTCAAGGACACTGCCTGTCCTACCAGCACCTTTAAATGCGTTATCAGTTAAATTTGCCAAAGAAATGCGTGGCACCTGACAGAGTAGAGTTGCCTTAGATTATTCAGTGGCTTTCATGAGAGTCTAACACTTAAAACACAATGTGAATTACTGCTAGATTATTGTGCAGGAATATTGTTGTCTGCTGTACACTACATGTTTGCCATCAGTTCTTTACAAGCAGTGCGCAGACTGCCTTTGAATCTTTTTCAGTAGCCATGGTCACCCTCCTTCTTCATTTAGTGTTAAGTGTTATTCATCTAGCAGTAAAAAATGAACAAAAGAGAAGAAAGCAGGTGCTCTAAGTTTACTCTACAGCCAGCTGTCAGGAAGACACACTTTACTTACTTATTTATTTATTTGTGTTGTTGCACGTAAAGGGGATTTATTGAAAGTGTTTGGAAAAAAATATGAAGCATACATTCAATCAGTCTTTGCTGTAATCAATAAGGTTACTGAAGCAGAAAAAACTATAATTAGTTGTCACAGAATTTGAATTCCCATTTGCTTCCTTTTATATGTATTCAGGCAGAAAATCATCATGGAAAGTAAAAGTTGGGAAGCAAGGCCTGGCTATGACACTTGCATTGGGGTTGTTTGGAATTTACCAGGTAGCATTTGACCAACTGCTTGCCAAGCGTGAGGGGCAGGCACAAGCCTCTAGTGTGGGCAGGATAAGTTACAGCCACAGAAGGATGATTTCCTTGCATTTTACGTGGAGAAACCTCACTGGTGGAGTACAGCTGGTCTTGCTTTCAGAAGATGTTCAGCCCCAAGGGTGCGTCTCTCTCTGGGTTGACTGCAAATTTCTTCTCTCTCTCAGTATTCAGAGTTTTCAGGCAAGGTAAGAATCCCCAGCTCAAATGCAAAGACAAGCAGAGCTCAGAACCTAGACTAAAGATGTCATTCCAACAGCATCTGGTGGACTTTTGATCATAAAGCCCAAGAACCTTCATATCCTTCCCTCTTGTCCCAGCACATCTTGAGAGTTTTTAAAAGCATTGCCAAAGCGTATGAAAAAAGGAGCCAGAGGGTGTTGAGCCACCTACCCCAATGCCAGGACTGTGCTTTGCAGTGGTAAGGCCCACAGCTTTGTCAGATTTCTGCTGGTTTCTACTTACACTTGAGCATCAGGAGCTTTATGCCAATGGGTTGTGTGTCCCGTAGGTTCCTGTGCTGCAGATGGAGATGGGAACCCGCTAGCAGTCATATGAATAGTGAAATATCTGATCCTGAGACCTACATCTCAAAAATTCCTTGAAGAACATCCATAAACATATGTAGAAACAAAATTCTGTCCTCATTTACATCAATGGAGGTCACTGAGAACCCGTGGATTTAAGGCACACACTAGTGAAAATTGTTTTTGTCTCTCAGATCACTTCTTTAGGGAATCACCCAACATGAGAGCGCTTGCCCAGTTTGCTCTCAGTTTATCTTGCCTACTTATTTTTCATGTGCTCTTTCTTGCTTACATGCCTGAATGTTCCTGTTGATTTCCAGAATTATCATTTTTCCCTCAGTGTTCATCCTTTAAAATTTTTTTCCAAATGTTCCTCTAAAGGCTATGAGTTTTTATTTTAACATGTTTTGGTACTTCATGGGCTTGTAGCTCATGTGTTCCCTAGTCTGACATTCTGCTAGCTCTTTGTGCCCCTGATTCTCCAGTATTACTGAGAAATGGTGGAATCACTACTATTTGTAAGAATATATTATATTTATATTATAAAGGAGGATGTTCTGATCTGAAACTTACAGTTCATCTTGGGAAAGACAGGTAAAACTCTGGTCCAAATAAAAGAATAAGAAACTAAGGTGTCTGAATAACAATTTCTACCAGCAAACATGGTGGCACTTAAAATACATGCTCCTAATAATTTTCAGGTGAGAACAAAAAACATTTCACTTGTTTCTTTGCAGATCTTTAAAGGGAAACTTGAAAAATTCCACTGTAGATATTTTTGATCAAGCATAAAAATGAATTGGTCATGCAAAACAATGTAAATGGAAACTTTGTGTCCAGCTCTAGACACTGTTAAGCCTCTGTCTTTGGATGCTCCTGAAGTGTACTTTGTATTATCTCCATCATCCCACTGTCCTTTGGCAATGGTGATTTAGACTTTAATGTAGATGATCAAGTCAAAGTGAGAGTGAAGAAAACTCCTCTGAATGGCTCTAACCCTTCCCTGTTTCTCTTCTTGGTTGTCTCTCTTTTTTTTTTTTTCTTTTTTTTTTTTTCTTTTTTTTTTTTTCTTTTTTTTTTTTTCTTTTTTTTTTTTTTTCCAATCCAGACAGGGAAAATACAGCACGTTGCCAAAATCACATAAATTTTAATGGCTTTCCTGTTCACTTAACCCCACATCAACAGGGTGACCTTGCTACCCTGAACCATGAACCACCAGGGTGTGGAGGCTAAAAGCAGGGTGGATCTGGCCTTCCTCCAGCACCTATTGCACAAAGGAAACCAGGGGACATTTTGTGGGGTATTTTTTAAAACATTGGGTGTCTTTTTCAAGATACTTGTACCCTAAATTATATGGAAACCAGCAATAAATTTAGTAACCAGCCAGCACCCACCTTCAACAAGGCAAAAACACAACTAGCACTTGGACAGTGAGTGTTACTTGAGCGCTATCTATTTCTTCAGTATACCCTAAATTTTTGTATGGACATGGTTTCCAGGATATTTATGCACCTCAAAGTCCTTATTGTGTTTGTCCTGCAAGGTAAGGAATTCTATCCTAGAAGGGAAATTCAGGAATGGTGAAAGACTGAAGGAAAAACTTCTAGCATCACAAGATGTAGAGGCATTTATTATTAGTCCAGAAAGGACAAAAGCAGTCATCTTCTCTGACCTCTTGTACAATGCAGGCCATTTAACTTCCCCAAATCAGTGCATTTTAAGTAGAGCAAATCTTTTGGAAAAAACATTTCATCTTGATTTTAAAATTTCCACTGGTGTAGAAAGTACCACAACCCTTGGTAATTTGCTCCAAAGGTTAATTACACTCCCCGAGAAAAATGTGCACCTGATTTTTAATCTGAATTTGTCCCTGTAAAACTTCCAATCCTTAGAGCCTGTTATTCAACAGACTGAAGAGCCTTCATTTTAAAAATTACATTCCCCATGGAGGCAATTAGTATGGGATTATCTCATTTAACTTTAACCATGCAAAAATGAAGCATCTTGTCGTACCCAGTGTTTGGGAATCCTTCAGTAATCAATTGAGAGAAACAGGCACTACCAGAAGGCAATTCATTGCAGCAATCACCGTATGGGATTAGTTGCCCACTGGAGATATCTAACTTCTGCAGTGACTGAACAGGGTGACAAGGCAGTGAGCCCAGATAATGTTCCTATTTTACAGGCTGGGAAAGTTGGGCAAAACAAATCCCATCATATCGATCATGTCACTTCATTAGTCCTCTGTTTTCTGGGAGAAATATTGAATTATTCATCATAAAGCACCTCTTCCAGTTACTCTCATGCCCTTGGGGATCTTCTCCCAGTGCTCCTCAGCTTACCAACATCTTTATTGAGCTGAGATTCAGAATGGGACCTTGTACTCCCAAAGGGGTGATACTGATGCCAATATTAGTAGTAATATAAACCCACCCTACTCAGACCTAAAATCCCCTGCTGCACATTCAGTGATGACTCCTTTTAGGTATCACACTGCTCTGGAAGTTCTGTTTTGCTGCTTTATCCACCTGTAATGAGTCCTAAGCCTTTTTAGAAGTCACGCCTACTACAGGTAATGTCCTATAAGGCTGATTTTTTGCTGCTTCTAGACAGAAAACATCAGAGTTGGGCCAAAACATCGAGTTTGTTGCTTATCAGCAACACACTCACTTGATTATTGTCTACTCTCCTAGTGTTCATGTGGTCTGTAAATATAACCTACAGTCACTACTTTATTTCTTCTTTCAGGATGTGGTTAGAAATGTTAAACAGCTTTGGATATGGAACCATTCTCTGCAGGACTCTAACGGAGACACACCTGTGCAATGAATTTTCCACATTTACAATTACATATTGAGATGTAACAATTAGCTATTTTTTTATTCCGTTTGATGTTTGCTGCAATGATTTTGTAGCATTCTGCTTTCTTAATCAAAATGTCAGGTGGTACCAAATCAAATGTTGTACAGAAATCTAAGTACATTACATCAGTGCTATTACCTTTCTCAACCAAGCTTATAATCTCATAAAAATAATACCAAGCCAGTTTGACAAGATCTATTTTCCATAAACCCATGTTGAAAGGCATTAATTATATTACCTTCCTTTAATTTCTTATTAATCAAGTCTCGTATCAGCTGTTCCAGTATTTTGCCTAGGATCAATGTCAGGTTGACAGGCCTATAATTACTCAAGTCATCCCGTTTAACCTTTTTAAATGTTGTCTCTATATAAGCTTTCTTCTAGCCTTCTGGAACATCCCCAGGGCACCAAGATTCGTTGAAAATCATCATTAATGGTTCAGAGAGCTCCTTTGCTATCTCCTTTAAAATCCTTGGTTAGCTTCTGTAGCCTCTTTTATGACCACACGTCATTATCACTGCAAAAAGGCCTGGAAGCTCCACTAGACATGTACTGCCAAATACCTTTGCAAGTCTGACTGGCAGTGAGCTCCTTAAAAATGGAAAATTCTCTGCCCCTGGTCACTTTCAGTATCATCTATTCACATCAGAGCATAGCATTTCACATGAGTGCCTGCCACACAGCACTGCCTTGAATAAAACCACTACATGACCCCACTTCCATCTCACAAATACTGGCAGCCACTTTCAAGGAGTGTCACAAATTTCTTTCCTTCTGTGACATTAGCATGCTTAGTACTGTAGCACAGTCCTGGTCTAACACTCTTTGCAGCACCCAGTCCCCTGATCTCTGAACCTTTTGCCCTCTGAAGTCACCGAAGTTTCCCTTTATATGCATCATGGCACAGCTGAGCCTAATTTGGGCTACAGAAGTACCCCAGTAATCTGACTAGTTTCAATTAAGTTTGAAAATACACAATTTTGATAACTGGTATATTAAAGAAAAAAGTCTGTCTTATGTATACATTAAGAACTGTCTGAGACAACAGCAAATATCAGGAAATCAAAAAAGTTTCACAGGGACTGTTACTTTTAATACTGAAATATTCCAAATATTCCATTGCAGGATATGTTTCCAAAACACTGCAACTTACATTATCAGTGGTGGCTATTGCATTATTCTGATAAGGCAATTGGTGTTTCAGTGTAATTTGCATAAAAATACCACAGCAGAAGTGCATCCTATTGTATTTTAAAATGTCCTCCTTTAAGTACAGTTTTTCTACTAAGAACTTGTTTTGTGGATACCAGCTCATCTTCTGACAGATTGATGAAGAGCAGGTATTTCTGTGTTCCCACTCCCTATGAACCTGCAGCCTCTGTGTGGCAGGCAGAAGGGGTGTTTTTAATTCTAAGTGTGCATGCCTAATTTAACTTTGCCAGTAATTTAGCTAAGTTGTGCACTGAGATTTTTTGTGAACGAGTAATAAAATGCATGGACAATTTTCCACATAAACATTTTCTGAGTTACTTGCATACCATCTGAATTCTCTACATGTTCCTGCTAACAGATGAAGCCCCCAAAGTTTTTGTTTTTGTTGCTTTTGGTATTTTGTTCAGGTATCCTTGAGATTAGTTAATGAATTAATTATTTTCTAAATTGCTCTGTGCCAAGACAGCTCAGTCAGGAAGCATGAAGGTAGAGTTGTTTGAGAAGCTGTCTGAAATCAGCAGAGCAAGTTCAGATGTGTGTGTGTACACAAACATACACAAAGCTAGATGTAGGTAGACAGAGATAGACAGAGACAGATATATCAATAAATATGTGTGTGTGTGCAGAATGTCAGGTGCTAGTATTGTTATTTGGATAGAAATAAAGGAAATAATCCCAAATTTAGAAGGATAGAACTACCATAAAAATTAACAAATCTTTAAACTGACTAATATTTTAAAATTAAATCTTACCAGGTGGAACTTTTTTTTTTTTTAATTGTAAAGGTGTGTTAAGTGAAAGGCAATGACATTAAAAGTACTGTATTCTTAAAGGAAAAAAAAAAAAATGAGGCATCCACTTGGCTAGTGTCACACATCTGGATGCCTCACTAAAAAGATACAGCAAAAAGAATCATCACCAAGAATGGAAAAAAAAAAAGAAAAAGAAAAAAAAAAGTGACCTGATGCACAGGCTTTCTTCCTTTTATACTGCAGGTTAGTTCATGTAAAGCTGAGCAGAAGTGTGTGTATTACTGAATAATCTATGTGGGATGAATCTGGTGCTCCTAAAGAAACTAATGTAGTGAAATGAAAACTGGAACTGCAAAACTTTTACATATTGCATATTGTCGTGGTTCGGTTTGGGGGGTTTTTTGGTAGCAGGGGAAGGGCCCCAGAGGTGGCTCCTGTAAGAAGCTGAGAAGCTCCCCTTGCTCCAAACCCAGCCAAGGAGCCATGAGAGGGACACTAGATTCGCCTCAGCGATTAACATACGAAAGAACTGAGATTACACCTGAGCAGAGAAACACTTAAGGGAGAAGAGCTGTGCTTTGGTATCCATACCAAACATGACCAGCTTACCTTTCTTCCAGAGCTGTTTGTATCATTGTTGGAGGCAAAATATCTAACTAAGTAAACTATGGACTCATCAAAATTATTTCCTATGAGATAAACTTCCTTTGTTTACCCAGGACCACACTGTTAAAAGTATACAGTTACTTCCCACATACCTGTTAGCCAAGCCAAAGCTATGCAGTAACAATGGTCCCCTTATTGAAAGAGTATTTTTAATTACATTGAAGCAATCAGCTCCCACCAGCAGCTCTACCTGAGAAGCATTTGTTGCCCTGAGCTAAACCAGACCAAGCTTCAATGTTGGCACTTTCTTGTTTACAAACTGCATCAGTCACTAGTAAAAGTTTCCTTTTCAGAAGCTTTGTTTTGGCAACTCACACATGTGGAAGAAGAGTCACAAGTCATAAATGTCACATCTTTGCCACCAGGATTTGAAGGAATCTGCAGGGTTCCTGTTTGGATGCAAATCCCAATAGTGGCACAGCACACGATTCACATAAGAAAAAAAGAAAATTGAAAAAAGGTTTTGATATTGTCAGCTGCTGTCAAGTCAAAACTTACTTTCAACTCTTGCCATCCCAGTCTGGGGAAGGCTCTGCTTCTTCTGCAGAGGTCTTGGCTTCCATCCTCCTGCACCCCCATCTTTGATACCTAACAGGTAAACGGAAAGTTAGTGATAAGTGTGTTTTCCAAGGCAAGCAGGTCCCTTTATTGATTTCTAGTAACTTTGTACCTTGTGACATACTGACAAAGTTTGCCTTTTTCCACAAACGCCTCAGAATAATGAGATGTGTTAAACTGAACTGCATTTGCCTTTTGTCAAGTGTAATCTTTTTTTTCTTTTTTCTTTTTTGTTGACTATGTTTCAGGGCTCCTGGGAAGGGCCGTGTTGGCAGCCCAGGCAAATGAGGTTTTCCTTAGCTCCACAAACATGCTACATTCAGACTGCTGCCAAAAGGTTCTATACCTGCCTTACCATGGTGGGCAGAGCAGGGACCAGTGGATCACCACTGCAGACCAAATCACACATGTCCTTCCAGACAGAAGACTTAACAATGCAGGTCTGGAACCAAATCTGAAGAGCAAAGTCTTACAAGAAGCTGTGTAGGGCACCCTCCCTCAGAGGCTGGGTGCTGCCACCCAGCATGATGCCATGCATCCTTCCCCTGGCACAGGATGCAGGCAGAAGGAGCTGGGTGAACCAGAGTTGCCTTGGTGGGAATCTCAAAGAAACTAGTGGTGGGGAAATCTAGTAAGATATGGGAGTTTCCGTAGAACACCCATCAGCTCCAAAATGCCCAGCTCTTTGCAGGTGGTATATTCCTCCTCCAAAAGAAAAGAAAATGTCCAAGGAAACAAGCTGACTTCAAGTTTCCTCCTCTGCTATTTTCCTTCTGTCCCTCAGGCTGGCACTGCTCAGCCTCCACATTCAAGTACTATGCGTTTCCTCTAGAGCACATTTAAGGAGCATAGACATGATCATTTAAGTGCACATTTTACTTATCTATCCTTAAGAACACAAAATAGACCCGGGAAAAAAAAAAAAAAGGAGAAAAAAAAAAAGACAAAAAAAGACGGTGTCTGTATGCTCATTAAAACACTTTCAGCAGAGGGCAAGGATTTGATCAAAAGGTTTCCTGCCAATGGAAGGGCATGCTGGAGCCATTGTAAGAAGTTGTGTGTGAGCGTCTGCCTTCCTTTCCTTTTCTTTCTTGTGCCCTGTCCCTTCCACTGCCATCTCCAATCTCTTTTCTTCCAGCTGGGGGAACAGAAGAGATTTTACTTCCTTGATGACAATTGTGTCCTTTGAGCAGCCAAAGCAAAAGGCACTTTGAGTTCAAATGAGACTGTGACTTAAACCAATATTAGCCAAGACCAACACATGTTTATTGTAATATAAGTAACCTTCATTGTGATCAGCAGGTTTTCCTCACCCCACTGCAGTTTTACTCATTGCCTCTTTCATTTTTCCAAAATGAATAAATGAAATGGCTGCACATTTTTATTCCCAGCAGTGGGTTTCAGAACTTCAAATCAGAGAGGCGTTTTGATTTTAGAAATAAACTCCAGAGGAAACAGTTTCAACCAGAACTTTCATATATATATTTTTTTTTACCAGTTTAAGGTAACATCAAAACTCACCTTTCCAAAAAAATGAAACCTCACAGCATTCTTTTAATCCAAATTAAATAAAATGTCATCTCTGTGTCCTCTTCCTTCATATTTAGAGGGAAAGAAAACTATCCTGCCCATGCTTTAATGGTTTTGTCTGCAAATCCTAAATGCTCTGCTGCTGCAAATTTCAAATGATCTTATACAGCCAAAGTCTCTTTGGTGTCAGCAGCCACCCAGGTAGCAACACAACCATGAGAACACTGCTGATCAGAACAATGAATGCCTGATCTACAGATGTCATATCAAGGCAGAAATCTTGATGAGCATTGTGGTGACATTACAAAGTGGATTACACATCCTGTATCTGGGTCAGAGAAAGAGTTATTTCAGTAAGGTCAACAAAGTACTTCTGACCAAACTTATTTTTCTACATTTCGAGAGATATCCTTTTGTTTGTTACTTCATGTCTCGTCTAATAACAAGATTCTTTCTCTACTCCCATATCAGTTTGCAAGCAAAGTTAAAAGGAAGCCAAAATAACCCCATGCCTGAGGTTATGCAATTTCAGAGATGAGTTCCAACTCCCTGCTCTGGTTTCCTTCGTGACTGGAGGCCTGGCCACTGCCGCCCAGGCTCTCATTGAAGTGAGAAGTTTCTGAGCTACATGGTGAAAGCACCTGTCCCTCAGTTTCTCCCTGCCTTCATTCTCCACCTGGTGAGAGGACACAATTAAGACTTTCTTGCTTTCCAGGTGTGTTGACTGTCAAGGAAACAAATATTGCAAGGTTATAAGGCCTTCAGATACTCAAGCCCGGGGGTACTGCAAGTTACAAAGAACTTCATTTGAGATGTGTGGGTCTCTATATGGCAAAGATGTCACTGTACAGCACAGAACGTGCCTCACATTCAACAACCTTTCCCAGAAATGGACAACAGGCCAAAGGCTAAGGTACCTTATCTTACATGGCAGACAGGAAATAAAGTTGCCCTGTCCAGGGAATGTGTCACTTCTAAGCTGTTGGCTAAGAGTACAGTGGGCAGGAGGTAGGGATACTTGCGAGAGATATTTTTTTGGCTGCATCAACTTATTTTCTTGCCTTAATTTTGAATTTTATAACTTTCTGAAAAAAAATATATAAATTTAATGCAAAATAAATGTAGTTCTTGACAACTTGTTATCTTGTGTTTCCAAATGCAATATGCTCCTTAGGATGGCAACAGCCTCAAACAAAATTGGAAAGACCTGCCCATCCCTACCAGCTGTGCTGGGGCTCCCATTGCCAGCAGCTCTGCAGCACCCACCATGCACCCTGAGACTCTTGGCTCCCCACACCTCCTGCAGAGGAGAGCCTGGATCTTGTGCCAGGCCACTGGTATGGTGTTAGCTTGATATAAACACATTGCAAGAAGGTCACCAGAGAGCTATACCCTTGTGTTGGAAAGGAAGGCTCTACAAGGCAGCCTTGAGCCTTCTTAGTCCTTACCCAAACCACAAGCTAGGGATGTGACTTAGGGATGCAGTGGGAATCACACCAGATAATCCACTGACTCTCCTCCCACTGATAAGGCCTTTGAAACTTGTTCCCAGATTCAAATCCTCAGAGAAAGGTAGTTTCATGCTTGAGTATTATTTACAGTGAACTCATATATATTTACTTTTCTACAGGTCCTATGCACCACATTAGCTAGTCTAAAACAGCAGAAGCAGATCTGAAATGGTAGTATTGACATCAGCCCTGAATACCTTAAAAATCAAGGCAGATATATGCCTATATATAAAAATATAGATTAAAAATGTTTAATTTACACAACATAATTACCTATCCTAATCCAGTTGTGTTTTGGGGTGGTATTTTTAAGGAAAAAAATAATTAGAGGGCTACTTCTACTCACTTGAAGCACTGGGAATCCTAACCACAAAGCTGCATATTTTTATGAGTCAAAAATGGAAACCAGATCTGTAACTGAAAGCTGTAATTACCAAGACTAACCTTTTCTGACTGAGAAATGTAGAATGTTAAAAAAAGGCAATCATCAAGAAAAACTGGTCAAGAACTTAAATAACTGAAAGCAAGCAAAAATATTTCTTCTTCCAGTTGCTATCCTACATACCAAAACCTGTGAAATCTTATGGTGGTAGTAAGAAGCCTATGCAATATTTATTTCTCTATGATGACAGTATACTTCATTCCAGAGCAGTCATACATGTATCAGAAACATCTGACTCCTGATGGTATGATCCAACACCCAAGGAAGCCAACTAGGGTTATCCTCTTGACTTCTGCAGGCATTCCTTCAAGCTAATACCCTTCTGGTGCTGAATTACTTTCTTTAATAGATATTTTTGAGCCCTCATCTGTGTTTTACAATGTTGCTGGTGGCACATAAAGGATGAGTTTATTTGCTTTTATTACAGTGTATAGTTCATATTCTATCAATATGCCATAATCCAAGGTTTAAGTTTGATGTTAAATAATCAACCTATTTAAGGAGGGAAACCAAAGCCACCACCTCAGTGTTTTAATAAAGCTTTACTACATATATAAATAATGGGCACAATTTGTTTCCATTAGGAAGATAAGCTTCCTTTAAAGCAGTTCAGCGTTTAAGGCTTTAAATTTTGCCAGCACTTGCACAAGGTTGCAACAAACCTTGACTTATTTACAGAGAGATGTCAAGTGGAGATAAAATCACTTAATAATCCACCAGTTCTTGCTAAATACATTTTCCTTCCATGCCCTTTCTGAAAGCAGGTAGGATAGCACTCTACTCTGGCATATTCTTAAGTTAGTTTTAGATCCTTTTATTTTCCTGAAATGTCTTTGAACTAAAGGTTTTACAGAGCAGCTCAATTAATGGGGCTTATGTCTTTCCTGAACAAAGTAATCCTGCAAGCATTTAGGGTTAAAAACAATCCCAAAAAATGCCCTTTGGCATTAATTTAAAAATAATTACACAGTGACAATAGAAGAGAGAACAACTATAGCATAAACAAACCAGGTTTGTTTTGCTTTGGTTTGGTGCCTCAATGAAGAAAGTGGTTTCATTCAAGACCAGGTGCCCTGTGGGAGAGAAACCCTCAGCTTCCAGTTTTTTTGAACTTTTTGCTTTGCAGCAACAACAACAGCAAACAACTGCCCCAAATGCCCCAAACATGGAGGAGAAGATATTCCCATCCAGAGAAACATCTGACCTCTGCTTGTCTGTGTGCATTCCAACTTCTCTGTTCACAAGGATTCTGTTTGAGTGGACACCAACTCACTCAGTAAAAGTGACATGTTGATGTAGGGAGCCTGGTGTATTTGTCAGAATTTCCCCTTTCTTTGTGTTTGGTTGTTCCTTGAACGGCCTAAGTTTTTGTTTGTCTGTTTGTTGTGTTGTGTTTTGGGTTTTTTTAATTAAAATACCCAGAGACCAGTGTTCATTTCTTCTTATCACTGCATTTGGTACAGTTCTCAGGCAGTCTCACGGTATCTCCCTCTGCTCTCCTTAGAAACGTGCAACTAAAACTTGTCTTTTGAGCCCTGTCAGAGGCCCTTGGAAGTCAAAGGCAAGTCTCTGTGTGCCTCTGCTGAGCTCTTGTTCCTCCTCTCACTACCCTTTCCCCAGCCCCAGTAGCTCAGCTAGGGTTTGGCATTTCCAGTGGTGCCACAATTCCATCACCAATATCTCTCTCACTCTGCAGCTGGACCCCACGCCTGTTCTGAGAGCAACACTACTGCCCAGGAAGCAAGAGAGGAGTCACCCTCCATCTCCTTCATCTCCTCTCCCTGTAGGATTAGTGGTAGTAACCTCCTACAGAGACACATGGGAGACAAAACGGTGAGCATAGCTACTCCAGCTCTATGGAGGGTCTGGAAGAAGCAAGGGAGTGTTTTGACTTGGTGCAACTGGAGGCCTCTCAGGGTGAGCAAGGAGTGGATTCCCCGTGTATGACTGGTGGCAACCGCAGCAGGTGAGGCCCAGCTCTGAACCCTAAGGAGTTTGTACCTCTTTATTAACTGTGCAGGAAATGTGGTGAGCACCTGGAGCATTAGTCATCACACCTGTTGGAGAAGATTCTTACCCCCAGTTGCTGCCTTCATTGTCTTTCTCTCTCTCCATGTGATGTGAAGTGAAGCTGACCAGGGTGAGCCCTTTTTTTTTTTTTCTTTCCCCTCCAAGCTGTTAGCAGAGAAAGGAAAGCAAGCAGCAGGGTCTGTTTGCAGACACGGTTTGAGAAACCCCCCCTCTCCCCCTCCCGCAAGCTCTGCACACACAAGTGTGGCGCGGGGAAACAACAAACACAACATTAGTCATTTCCTCTGTGCTGCCAGCTGCTGGGGGTTTGCATAAGAAGAACCCTTGGACTTCAGATTATTTCTTAAAACACCTCTTGCCCCAAATCTTTCAGCAAACAGACACTGGACTGGTGCCTGTGAGGCCGGTCAAGTGCTGTTTCCTGGCATACACTGCCACCTTCCCCACCACCATCAGCCCCACAAGCCCACGGTTTTCACCCCCCAGCAGATGACACACCTACCTTCTGGTAGGAACTGTATTTTTTAAGCCTTCTGCCTACTGCAGTTGTGCAGATCTGGGGCAGAAGCTCAGGCTCAGCTGCTTCTTTTGCAATTAATACTTCGGTGATGGTGGCATCTAAACATTTCTGGATCAGGTCTGTGTGACATTATAGGGCTGGGTGACAAAGGAGATAGCTTTTGCTCCCAGAAAACAGAGCCAGCAAGTCAGTAAGGAAACAACTCATGTGAAAGAGCAAAACAGGTAGAATGAGTCAATAATGAAGGGAATAGGTTTAGGAAAAAGGCAAAGCTCATCCTCAAAACTAACACTGCAACTTTTCTGTGACTCTTGTTTTTGAATCGGACAGTGCAAGCACCATGATGACCATTGCACTTTGCCTGTTCTGAAGCACTTCATCTTGTGTCTCAGTTTTTCTGGCCTAAACCTGTTTCATCAAGCCTTCCTTCACCCTCTTCAGAGAAACATATGCCTGGGGAGACTTGGCACTGGCTTCCACAATGCAAAAGTTAACACCCTGATCCAAGTAATTAGCACTCAATAGCTCTTATTCCTTGAGGAGATCATAATCATATCTGAAGCTTGCTGCCTCCATTATCTCTTCATGCCCAAGTGAAACATCTCCCCGATGTTCCTGAGAGAATGGCAACATGTCCTTCTTCAGTGCATGCATGCAAGCCCCTCCCCAGTGTTTCTCTGTAGCTTTTCCCCACCAGGAAGTAGTAAGAGCCAAAGTGGAGATCTCAGAAAGAAGGATAGGGTGCACGATCTCCTGGTCCCGTTGGCTGGTGCTTGCTGGGAAAATCAGCCCATGGGTACAGGCTGTTGGAAAGAACTTCAGAGTTTCCAACAAAAATAAAATGAAGCAGAGCTCCTGTAGCTGACACAGACACTGCTCCCTCCTTGCACACTACTTTACTGGAGGCCTTTACTTTTTGCTTTTCTCTGTTGGTCCACAGAATCTTTCTTCTTCTATCTTTTTGTTTTGTTCTAACTTCCAGTTGAGTTTATTATTGGGTTGTATATGACTCTTAAGCGTCATGCTCCCTTAGTTTAGCCTAAAAACATGTTTCCTTTCTGTCATCACTTCATTGCTCTTTGACTGCATTTCCCATTTCTCACTTCCACTCAACCAGTTTTTGTAGTAAATTGCCAAATCTGCATTACTTACCTTTACAGGAAAAGCATGTCTTGCTTCACTTCTAATTCGAATTCAGATGCTTTTTTGAAAAATGTGTTCTGACATGGGGCAAGATGGTGGGACCTTTCCCATTTTCTCTACTATTTCTTTTTCTGCCCCTTCTCAGCATTGCAATCCCAGGAAATTATTTTCTGTGTCTGTTCCTCATCCTCTTATGCAAGCACACTGAGGCAGTGAATTCATTAATGTTTCTGGTTATCTGTGTTGTCAATAAATCATGTTCACCATATCTCCTTCACTGAACCCCTGCTCCTTACGTACTTCAATACTTTCTTACTATTTATGTTTACCTCCTCTGCAATCTCACTGCATTTTTCACCTATTTTTTCCTTGTCTGTTTATTTTACTGTCTCATTTTGCAATCATTCTTAGAAACTTCTTTTTAATATCTCACATGCAGCATTTCTCACATATATGTTATGTATTTGTTCTTTAATCATTGGCTTTGGAGGAAAAAATATTTTCTTCACTTGTTTATTTTTTGGAGCTAAATCACTGAGCTCTCCATCTTCGTTTCCTTCTAAAATACACTATCAATGTTAACACTGAAATTAAATTTTTATCTGAACTCAAGCTGACCATGGGCAAGTAGTGCTCAACCCACAGAAAATTAGTTTGTCAGGAACAAAAGAAATTGAAATAAAGAATGAAGTTACACAAGCATGTGTTTCCATGCTAAAAACTGTCTGCCAGGCTCATATATTCTGTGGGTACTGCCTTAGGATAATTTTCTATGTCAAATACAATTAACTCTACTTTTAAGCTTCACAGTCTAGCCTTTTACTTTGGTGTTTGGTCTCTGCCTTATATCTTCTTATTGTTGTTCCTTCCCTACCTCCTCCTCTTTTCATATAAGTGGAAAAAGTAGGTAGAATTTGGCACAGGAGTAGAGACACATGGAAATACATGAGTTGACCTACTCCCTGATATTCAGACGTAGGATTCTTTTGGACTAATAGAAACTGAGTGCCTAATACATCAGAAGAAAGGCTATTTTCACAGTGTTCACGCCAAATTTGCAGATGCTAGTCTTTGTAACCACGCATGCTGCTGAAGGCTAATGAGAACTAAACACATATTCCAAAGCATGAGGGAGTATCCTAAATATAACTCCTCTGACATTATACACTGATGTGTCTTTCAATACCCACAGAAAAGGGCAGCTGCTCAAGCTAATGCAGTTTATGTGTGAACAAACTTTACATACTGTATTTTCTAAATCTTGTATTACTTGTGAATTTAGGAAATAGTCTTTGACTTGGTTGCAAGAACAATTGCATTAGGATTCACTAATGCAAGTAGGGTTTTCTCTGTATAGACCAAAATACTCCATCAGCTACTGATACATTTTCAAGAACTATTGCATACTCTTGGCAAGACTCGATCAGAAAACAATGGATGGTTTTATATTGTACTTTTGTGCCTTAGGACACTGTCTTTTGTTGGATCTTCCTTCATATTGATCAATGAGCAACAAAAGAGGACAAATTGGCAAGCAAGTGGTTTCTTACCAGAACTCACTGAGAACCATTCAGTGGAGTGATCTAGTCAGAGCAGTGCCTTTCATCAGCACTGACACTCTTTATTGATAGGTACTAAAACAGCATGCAAAGGCACAGACAGCCAGAAGCCCAGTGGATATGGCAGTAATGAAGGAGGTAGGAGACACTGGTCTGAGTCCCTGCTTTGCCTAATATAATCAGGGACTTGGCATCCTATAACCTAAACAGTTGTGCTGATATTGCAGGCTGAGTGAAAGCTTCATCTGGCTGCTTATAGATGCCTTCAGTACAGGCTTCTACATCTGAGCTCATCACCCATACTGCCTTATGGCTGCTGGAGAGAAGCAGGAGTTTTGAGCGCATGTTATTTAATCCTTAGTATGACTGTTGCTCTCCATCAGCTGTAAGAGGAGCCAGAGGGAGTGAGTCAGATTCAGAGTTCTACCCTGCACACCTTGCAGCTGAGAAAGAACCACCCCACTGACAACTCAATCAACTCTACAAAATGAAACAGTGTGAGGAGGAAAGGTAGATAAGCTTATTCCACCACCTATAGGCAAGGTCACCTGCATGGGCCACTGGCTGCTTTTTACAGGTGCTTGATGATGCAGTTGTCCAACATCATCTGTCCTTCTCTGTTGTATGCAGGACACTTTCACAAAGAGAATTTTCTGAACAATACCACGTCCTGGCCTGTCTTCCTCTTCCTTTTCTTGCTGTAATCTGAAGTCAGTGATACTCTTCGTACCTGCCAATTCATCCTCTAAAAAGTCCACACCAAACCATGTACTCATACTGTAGTTTCATGTTGTGCTTTTGTATACCAATTTCCTTGCTCTACTAGAAGGTTTCATGGGCTAGCCTGTGTTTGGAACAATCAGGTACTGCCAAATAGTTTCTTTTATATGACAAAACATTTAGTATTTTCCATGCTAGGGGCTTGTCATATCGGCAGAGACATTTCGTGGGGTTTATACACTTACCAAGTAAGGCATTTTTTCCTCATCTACTGCTGCTAAAAGAGAAGGAGCAACTGATTTCTTAATGTTGTTGTTTTGTAACCCAATTAAATCCTCTTTTATTCTTGCCTTTTGGGAAAAGAATTAGTTTTCTTTCGTGTTTTTACTTTTGCCAAAGAGACACTTACTTCTCTAGACTCCTCATGCCATAAGAAATAGTAGGCTATGTTTTAGAAGCTCTCGCGCATCAACTGATACACCTGAGAGGGACAAGGTGTAAAGGTATTATTATAGCTGCCAGGGACAGCCAGAGGCAGCCAGATAATTTAGGGCAGTGTCAGAGCTGCTCTAAAATATGCAGGTGTTCATGACCTCCACTGAACTCTCCATTAGCCAAGGATCATTGCAGCTATTAGCCTCTGCTGCTGTATTCCCTCTCTATGCTGAACTAGGATGAATTTCAATTACTGCTCCACTCCCTTCCCTTCCCTCTTTATGGCTTCTTTCAATAAATATCCCCTATCACATTTCCAATACATTACAATATTCCAGTCAAATTTGATTAGGACAACTCTCATTTGCTTAACTCCTTTTGTCTTGTGTCAGGAATGTTTGTGTTGCCTCTTTATCATTTTCTTTCTAATGATAGATGCTGTCACTGGATCCTAAGTACTCCCCAACTTAAACTTAATTGATCAGACTTGGCACATTTCCTAGAATTAGGACCTGAATAGCTTCAAACCGTGCAAGCTTGGCTGTTCAGCTAGCCATGTGAGATGGCAATCTTACATTACTTCTGGAAACCCATTCCTCCACTTCTGCATCATGGCTGTCCCAATCAATAGCCAAGTAATTAAAATCCCTCGTGATCAATGTTCTAGCTGTTTTACAGACTTCCCTTATCTGTAAAAACACTTCCCAACCTACTTACTTTGCATGCCCTGGGGGTCTGTAGCAACATCCAAGAATAACATGAGTGCATTCATTGTCCTTTCTCAGCTTCTGCCCATACAGCCTCTGCTCCGACAGGCAACACATTTGTAGTGTTTCCTGCTCTGGACATGGATATATACTGCTCTCTCATGCTGCTCTGGACATGGATATATACTGCTCTCTCTGCTGTGACTGAGGAAGACAGTCTGTTCCCTTTAATAAACTTTGCATCTCCCTACTCCCTTCTCAGTTCCTTCTGGCTGACACGTTCCAGGAATATCACACTTAGCCTTGGAATTGAATGTTTCCAGTTTGTGACCTTATTAATATGCTCCCAGCATTTGTATAGAAGATATTTACTCCTCCCACCTTTGTTTTACATTCTCATTATCTCCTACAACGACAACCAGCGGATACATTATGGAGAGATCCATGCATTCCCTCCTTTAAATTCTTCTCCTCCCACACTGCTAATCTAAAAAAATGGCTAGATCATTTCCTTATTAGTGGACAATCTGTTTGCTCCCATAGGGTTGGGAATAATACAGGCCAACTCTCCTTTGCCATTTTGGTTTCTCTGTTTTGTGCTTGTAATTCCCCAAATCTTTCACATTTTCTCCCCTGCCAGCCACCACCACCTACCCCCTGCTCCCCTACTCCAAGCTATTAATTTATATGTGATAAAATGAACCACTTACATACTAGAAAACACCATTATGCTGCCTTCTTCTTCCACTAGCTAGGTAAGGGGTGTAAGGCTTTATTTTTGCAATATCTGCCTGCCTCTACATCACTTCTAAAAATCACCATCCATTATGCTAGTCTCTTTTAAAAAGCTATTTATCTGCCATAGCCCACTGACTGAAAATCCCTTTTCCCTTCTCCTGCAAGCATTTGACTTGTGCACTTGTGTGAGGATTTGGTGTTTTAAACAGCAGAGACTATCTGCAACATCAACTCTGCCATCAACACTTCTCTGATCTAATTTTGCCACAGATTTCCCCATGCTCATTTCATCATTTTGTGAGATTCTGTTCTCTGAATCATTAAAACTCTGGGAAATGTGCTGGGCACTGGCACAAGCCTCCCTCTCTTTATTACACTTCTCCCCTCCTTTCCTACCTCTTCTCAGTTACCCAGCTACTGCCCTTTACACCCTCCTGCTTCTGCTGGAACAGGGTGGCTTCTCCTGCACAAGGCTGCGCTTCCAATGCACTCATCCTGCAACTCGCTCACAGCTGGTTCTCCTCCTCCTCTGTCACTCCTTCGGAGTATGAAACCAGCCATCTGTCATCAGTGAACCTCTCATATTCATTGATCTTCCCCAGCACATCAACCTGTCTTTCTAATTCCACTCTCCAGTTTCTTAGTGCCACAACTAACTGGCAGCGCACACATGTGCACACACAGACACACACAAAAACGCAGACACACACAGTGTTGTTCTGTCTTTTCCAGTCTCCATTTTTGAAACAGACATCACCAGAAAAAGGTCTTTTTAGCTTTTGGTTCCTGAAGCTGGGGCATGTAGAGGATTATTGCAATTGAGTTACAGTCAAATTGCACATTATTTAATGAACTAATGCAGAAGCAAGAACTCAAAAATACCATGAAACATCCCTGGTTATTTTGGAGTTGCATTTATGGGGAGTGGTGCAGAGCCAAGTGCCACAGCTTGTGGAAAAGGTGCTGCAACAGATTACAGAGCCTCTTTGCCCCTCTAGCATGCAGTGCAGCACAGGGTGGGATGCAGAAACAGAGCTGTGCACTCTATCATCCCTCTCTGACTGATGCAGATCTATTCCCTTTTCACACTTCCCCAACTCTCTGTCTTGGTCTACACATTGGTGCAAGAAACGACAACAGTAATAACAATACTAATATCCAGCCACTGTGATGTCATTCTCACCATGTAATTAAAACCAGGAGGAGCTACTACTGCTCTCTGATTTACAGGGTTTTTTGGTTTGGAGCTCTCCTAATAGCTATTGCTTGGATGCAAACTGCCCTTGTTCCCCTAACTCAACCCCATACTGCTCAACAGGGAAATCAGGCTGGCTGAAAGTTGTATACAGGCATTCTGGTTTCTTGGATCTGTTTCTCTTAAAGGGTTTGATAAAGTCCTCTGCTTTACAGGTACAGCTCTGCTGAAATCAATCAGACACCAGGATGAGAGTCACTTCAGTTCATGAACAGCGCAGAGGTATTCATGTTTTTAAAACAAAAAGCTATGAAAATTAGATTCATCTTCTTTCAACTGCCACTAAATCACACTGTTTTCCCTATAATAACTGATGGCATCAGATTAATAAAACCTAGAGAGGCAATGCAGCTCACATCAAACCTCATGGGTTTGGCGTGTAATCATTGCAAAGTTCTTCTGTGTCAGCCTGCCTCCTGCATATGAACATTATATTGCTCTGCAAAAAAATCCCATGACATTTTGGTGGAAGATATTTACTGCACATGAGCAGTGGCTGATTGTTTTTTCAAGCCTCAGGTTCCTTGTCTGATTTTTTTTTCCTCAAAATGCCAAAACTGATTGAACATACAATCAGCTAATCTTTGTCAAATTCCATCATTATGGTAAGAGGCCTTTGCTGTTGTGTAATGGAAATAAAGAGGTATATTGTAATACCCAAAGATCTTGTTTTGCACATCTATGCCTCATCTTACATTCTCTTGAAGCTTGATCTCAACCTGTGTACCCGTGACCTTGCTAATTCACCTGCAATAACTGGGTATAAAAACTAAGTACGTGAAGATGTTTCTTTGACGCAATCCAGTTTATTTATAAAGTATACACAGAAACTAATTTATCTGAAACAAGTAGTGAGAAAAAAGCAACTTTCTCATTCAAGAATTCAAGCCTGCTTCTCAGCAAGGGCTTTGGCCAAAAGTCCTTCTCCCTCTTGACTCCCTTCCAGGGCTTCCTCATCCTCATTCTCCTACCTCCTACTGCATTCCCACCATCTGACCAGCACCCAGGTCTTCATATTTGCAACGAGAAAATGCTTTGGCCTGCAGGGACTCAAGTTGATTGTCTTCCCCTGAAGCTTCATTCCCTGGATGAAGCCTTTTATTGTCTTCATCTATATTTCTTCATAAGGAAACCTGTTCTTCTATGTAGCACTGGTGATAGGTGGCTAGCAAGCCCATTTGCTTTAATGAGGTCAGCAACTGCCTGCAGATGAAAGACAACTTGATTGCAGCCATTAGCACATTCCAGCATGACAAACGCATATTTTAAGTGAATGTTTTAGTAAAAGGTGCTAGATTAACATTTCTCTAAAGTGAGGTTCCCTCTTGACCTACAAAGTTGCTTCTACACATGCATTTTGGGTATTTCCCTCTTGCCACCTACTCATGCATTTTTGCAGCCCCTGTGGCCAATTCAGGGCATCCTGACTGGGGTTGCCTGTCTTACAATTCTCTCTGCTGGGGGACACACAGTTGCATCTTGAACCAGGTCAGGGAACTGATCTGGCTGAAAAGTAACAGGGATATCATTTTTATGAGCTGGTTCATCAGACACCTGTAAGAATCATGGGCCATGGCTGGAAACTTCATGCTGCCATAAGACTGCACTCTTCTGTAAGGCCCTATGGAAGTTTTAACTAGCCAAAGTGCAATCCTACCTCACCCCACCCCAGCTGTTGCCCCTTCTTCCCAGGTGGGTTGGTAGGTGGTGGATGCCATGAGAGACATTGATACATGTCCAGTAAAAACCTAACACATTTTCCACTTATTTCTTAGAGCAGTCTGATAGTTGGCTTTGGTTTAGACTGAATTCAAACAAATGACGATTTCTTTTGTCATGTAATAAAAACTTTTTTCCCAAATTTCTGTTCTCACACTGAAGACAAACAGCTTCTGTCTTTTTCTACAAATTTTCTACCTGAGAAAAGTCTGACTTAATTTGAGCTCCTTCAGGAAGTCTAAGAGGATAGATTTAGGTTAGATACCAGGAAGAAATTCTTTACTTTGAGGGTGGTGAGACATTGAAATATGTTGCCCAGAGAAGTTGTGGATGCTCCATCCCTGGAAGTG
Source organism: Chaetura pelagica (assembly GCF_000747805.2). Taxonomy (NCBI): domain Eukaryota; kingdom Metazoa; phylum Chordata; class Aves; order Apodiformes; family Apodidae; genus Chaetura; species Chaetura pelagica. The sequence goes on along the minus strand of NW_009952796.1, from coordinate 819,200 downwards.
TTCAAGTCTGGGTTGGATGAGGCTTGGAGAAACCTGATCTAGTGGGAGGTGTTCCTGCCCATGCAGGGGGTTGGAACTAGATGATCTTTAAGGTCCCTTTCAACCTAAACCATTCTATGATTCTATGAGTCAGCTCCTGAGCAGTTATACAATTTGACTGACATAGCTAACTCCATGCCTGCAGATGGTGATATTCAAGCAGTAAGGGAACTCTTGCAACAAAATACAAAGTAGACAACAAAAAAACCAAGAACAAAACCTCAGTCATGACCAAGATTATTAGAGACATCATAAGCAAGGCTAGCACCCAGTCACCATGTGTGTCACTCACAGAAACATCACTCACGTCCATACCTAATTTTTCTAGCTTGGATGTGTTGAACTTCTTCAGTCAAAATAAACAAGAGTCCCACAACAGTTAGAAGAAGCTCTCCTCAGCTCTTCTTAGGCCTACACTGGATTTTCTGCTGAGATTAACATCAGGTGCTCAATTAATTTGTCCAACATAGGCAGCTCATGCCATGGGAGATGGCCTGGCCACCTGGAGTGGCCAATGGAGTGGCCACCTGGTGGCCACTTCTACTCCAGAAGCACGTGGGTCTCTCATAGGTCTGTTATCATGCCAGCTGGCCCCAAGGAAATATCTCAGATAAACATGGGTGTAACAGATGGCAGAATAAGACTGAACTTGAGCAACTGAGTTTCTCCAGAGTTTAAATGCCTGTTGAAGCACAATGTAGTTGCAGGCGAGGGAGCACTTTCACCTTTGTATCCAGACTCGGATATGTGGTGTGGTAATGGGCACACAAGGAAAACCACAGGGAGACGGGCTGTAACAAGTTGTGCCAAGGGCACAACTCACAACTTACCAGCCAAGATAAAATGAACAAGAGATCTGGGAACAAATTCTTTTCTATAGCTGTAATTCACTCACTTTCTCAAAGGCTGAGCATGCCAGAAATTGAGCCAGCTCTAGTACCCTGAATACTTGTTTGGCTCAGGCCCAGCCATCACAGAGTGAAGCAGGACCTTCTGCTAACTGGGGACTAGTCCATCACTGTCCTGCCCTCATGTTAGCAGAGAACAACCTTGCTTCTTAGTATGTCTTCCCTGGGATTGTGCTCATTTTCTGTCACATTCCAGCAAGGATCTTAAGGTCTTCAAGCATGGTAATGATATCTTAAGGACACTGCAAGGTGCTGTAGTCTCACAGTCTACTCTTTCCACCCTTAAGAAACAAGGTGCAAACTTCTAGCTCCCAGAAATGCAGTTCATCAATTCATACATGTATACAGAATGCTCTTTAGTAAGAACTAATAGCAGCATTACAGTCCCTCACTTCTTCCTCTATTTTCCCATAGACTTATGCTTTCCTGCATGTTACAGAAAAGCTTATCTTTCATCCCGAGTTCTTACTCTGCCTCACTTTCCCTTCAAAGCTGGAGACACAACTGAGCTTCGTGTAATTCAACAAAATAATCACACTGCAGTGACATTCACCTACAACTGATGAACTCTATTAGGATTGGCCGATCAGGAAAAGACAGAAATATGTGGCCTGTGGGTGGTGAACGGGAGGTAGCCAAAGCTGGGAAGAGCTGATGGGTGGAACAGGCTACTGAACAATGTAGTTGCTTTTTCTGTTTTGCTGTGGTGGAATATGCAGTGTAGCAACCTTAGCTCAGCTACTGACATTTTTTCGTGTAATGACATATATAATTAAACATAGGTAGTTGCACACTTAGTTCTGCATTATTTAAATACTCCATTGTGGAATATTGTGTCATACTTCATTTCCACGTATAAAGAATAAACCATATAACTCATGTGAGTGCCAGAGATCTCAAACAACTAGTCTCTATAGACCCTGGAGTGAATGCTAAATTGAGCTGAAAACTTCTATTCCACCATTATGCACCCACTTTCCTTTCTAACCTGTTTTTTTCTCAATCAGAGGGGTTTTGATTTAATTCCAGGCAATACCTTGTCAGGAAGAAGACAGTATGTGATGAGATTCCTGTCCTGATTTTAAAAGCTGTCTAGAAAAATAACCGTGGGAGGAGACAGACTGGAAAACAATGAGTTATGAAAAAGTGAAGGTGAAAACCACTTCAGTACTCAAGACTGCAGCAAGTCAAGGATTTGTTCCACTCAAATATCTAGAGTCATGAGGAGAGGTAAACATCTAAGCAGAGAAGTCACTTTGGTATATGAAAGGTGGGCCTTCATATCCTCCATCTGCTTACAGTGACTTAAAGTGATATATTCTAGTTCCCAGAAATTTGTGCTAACCAGGGACCCAGAAAGCAGGCTAGGACACTGGGAATACTCTGTTAAAGCTGTTTCACTACACATGGAATACTTTGGTATTCATTCAGCCAGAGGAAGAAAGGAGCGTGACTCTGAAATTTCCTGGTCCCATCAGACTCCTAGCCTGCATTTTGGAATAGAAGAAGCAGAGATGGGATTTAGAGAATACATTTTTTGTATTTAAATTCATCACAATACATATGAGTAGGAGCTGGAGTGTCCACTCAGAATTGTACGAGTACTCATGTAGAGCAAATGAAGTCAGGAATATACTGATATATAATACTCATACCTCACTCTTATAGCACAATACTTTGCTTAAAGATTTCCAAGAACTTTAAATGTTAAGATATTACTGCTAGAAGTGGCAGTCTGAAGTTTTGGGATGAAGCAACTTCAGCTGCTGTTAATTTGCTTTTTAAGACAGCCAGCAAGGCCAGTTGTACTTTCAAGGCAACCATTACAGGGATGGAGAGACTAATTGATTAATAATGCAAAACCAGGCCCAGAGACACTCTATCATTCCAGAGAGTGATACACGGTAGCAGTACAAACTCAAATAATAGGACAGAAAAATACTGTCAAATGAGAAAATGTTTGTGAGAATTGAGTATTGACTAAACAGTTCATGAAAATCTTCACAGTTCCATCATTATTTCCCATTTCTTGTCTCGGTTCTGTTTCAGCCAAGAACAAGCAGCTGCAAAGCACTTTTCCAAAACCAAGAATGCCAAAATACTTCTCAGTTCTAGTAGTTCATTTCCATTTTACATTGGTTTATATCTGAAGTGGTTGCTTTTGTGGGAGTGAAAGAATGTGAACAAATGATGAAATGAAAATGTGGTAGAAGTAACTAGACTTGGCTTAGACTCCAGAGAAAACGAGGCAGTAGGAACAGAAAAAAAGTTATAACAGAAGGTAGAAGAAAACAGCCAAGAAGTTTCCAGTGTTGGTTTAGATGGCAGAGACTGAAGAGCTCTTCCCACAGAAAACTGTACATGCTGATCTCTTTAGCACTCCTGACTTACAGCTAACATGGGTCACCAGCAGACAATTAATTTTTGGACAAATCATGATAGATTACCAAAGCTATGTGTAGGAGGAACAGGACTGAGCAAGGCTTGTGTGTTACTCATCATTCTTACAAAAGGCATCTATTTGATCTTTATACTTGGTCTCGGGCTCCACGTGACATGGTGGACGTTACAGGGAGATGACGAGAATTGTATTTCATTATCTATGTGCTTGTGCATATGGAGAGGCAGTTCATCCAGCCATCTGGTCTCACGGTGCAGTCATGCAACAGTTTTTCAGATCTTTGTGTTCTGATTGGCCTTCTTTCACTCTAGCTTTCTGTCTTGTTTGAAACAAGAAGGACAAACCAACTAAAAAGCAGTCCTTGCTTTTGTCTGTTAGCTCCCAGCATCAGGGTAATGTATTTATATCAGTACCAGCTGTAGATCAATTTGCAAATATAAAATAGGACAGAACAGCCTTAGAGAATCCACAAAAGGGCTGAAGAGAGTTATTTTTTTATTTCCTCCCTTTTCAACCGTGCTCCATCTTGGCACATACGCTTAAAGAGGAGTCAAAAATGGTAATGAAAACAGGGTGTATACAAGCTCTTCAAAACTGCAAAGGGGTATGAAGCAATCCACAGTTTGACTCTATTAAACTTGTCTGTCTTCCACCTCATCATAATAAGTAGATATTGTCTCTTATTACACCTCTTGCCTTTGTTTTGCAGCTACAACCCACTCTGGTCCCCAGTTTATGCATACAAAGGAGATGGTATAAATAGTAGGCCTGATCCTGCACGCACATAATGAACGTCTGTACTTTTGAGGTCATTCTTACCAGATGTTGGAACTAATTAGTGCTTTCACAGCTTTGGGGTTTTTTTATTGGCTGCTGCATTCTGTCTATTAAAATCAGTTTAAAAAAAAGCAGGTTAGCATGCTGAAGTCCCCTTTCAGCCCAACAGGGAAAGCCTCTGAGGGGGTTTCCTGTTTCCTGCTCTGTAACTGAAAATCCTGCAGCTTCTCAGACTTCCAACCAGTCTTACCTTCATCTTAAGTACCAAAAAATTAAAATAAATAAATAAAGGTACCAAGAAACCTGAGCTGAACACATAGATTTGTCCAAAACAAAAAAAGGCTAGATGCAGACCCTATGGAGTATCCAGCAGAAACCTATATTTTTCTCACTCCATGAACTTTCTGTGCTGGATAGAGAACTCGTTAACGACCTGTACACTGATGGCTTTAAGGAGAGGCAAGGACAGGCTCAGGGATGAAAGGAGACAACCAGAGAGTTATAATTCAGACTTTCATAGAGCTTTTAGACTCAGATGCTCCTGAAATTCATTTGTAAAACCATATGAACTTTCTTACTGAAGGAATATCAGCAGTGATACCATTGTGGGAGGAAGAAAAGATCTCAGGCTTTGAAAATACAACCGTAAGTGCTTTGCTGAATAGCGTTCAAGTGGGTTTGAAACTAGACAAAATGAGTTTGTCCGTCCCTACTTAAAACCACAGATTAGATAAGTATGAAAATATTTTCTGTGCTCAGCTATCAGCACTTGGTTTCTCTTTTAATTATAGTCAAATAATGTAACAAAGAGCAATTTCCATAACATTTCTTTTAACCATTTTTTAAGTTTTACATTGAAAAATTATTCTGAACTTTTATCAGGGCATGTACAACATCTACCACCTTGCACTTTACCTTGATGCTGATTCCTCTGAAACAGGAGCAAAAGAAAAATGCCTGCTATTTGCCTAGCATCTTGTCTGCAGACAGTGGCTCAGAAAGACACAACAATTCTTGGACACCATACTCTTAAATAGAGCTTAGGTCTTTTCTGACAAGACATCTCACAATCGGAATTGAAATAATACGATTTCTGAGAATGTGTTGACTCTGCTGTCTCCATTTCCACTTCTCTCTCCACTTCTCTGTATTATTCATAGTGGAAAGACAGCTGATCCTGTGAATCATACCAGTTTTCTTATGAAGGGACTATTATGAAAAATTATGAAGACCAACCAGTTGTCATGCCAGCCATGAGTTGTGTCCTGTCTTCTCCCAGTATTTGAATCAGGTGCTTCTTCTGAAACTGAACAAATGACTGTTCATTTTTCACTGATGGAGCTTCATTCCATTCACCAGAGAATTTTAGCTTATCAGGGAATGCTTTCTGAAGATGTTGTTGGTGCCATTTTTAGAGGACAAAAATTTGAAACTAAAGAAATTATATCCTTGAAACAAAAAGGGGGAGTGAGGGGGCTTTTATATTATTATTTAGTGAAATGTAATAGAAAACCAAAGCACTAAATATTTATAAAGTCTGCTTTGAAGACCCTTATAAAGCTGCCACTGAGTTTCTTTAAAATGAATATGCAGTCCATGATTTCAAAGCTTATTGTATGAGGTCCTCAAGGTCTTTTAAAACAATTCATTTCCACTTCAGATATGAAAGGGAGAAAAGAACATAAGAAGTCTCAAAGAAAGCTCAAATCTTTGCATTTCAAGTTATGGTTTTGGGTTGCTCTTTTTTATTGATCATTTACTTACTAGTTCTAAAATGTATTGCTCATAGATAATATCATACCCTAGAAAAGCTGCTATTTGGGCTGTATTTAAGGCAATAATGTGTATTTTTTAAACTCACATCATGAATATGGGAGAGTTCATAGAGTTAAAAAAAGAGAAAGCATCTGAAACACATTGCTCAACATTAGAAATAATGCTGTCTTGTAGAGAACTTCTCAAGAAACTTCTGATCTCAAATGTTATTTTTATTGTTAAAACTGAGCCCAATATTATAATCCCCTCCATTCCAGTAAGAACAGTGTCCCTCATGCAACCAGAGCCAGTGGATACAGACTTGTCAAAACCAAAATGTTTTATGTCAGGTCTGTGAAAGGAATATAAGAAACATATATATCTGAGATGAAAACTCCCAATGCTGCTTTTTTAAAGGAAAACCAGTCATTTGCTAGACAAATCACCATTTTTCCACTGCAGGTAGGGATTTTCTTTCTGAAGGGATATTAAATGCCTAAAATGTTATACCCTATCTGAAGCCCCAAACTCCTCTGTTCACAGCACAACCTTGGAGAAGCAGTTCTTTGTTTAATGGAAAAAAAATCCCCAACAAAGTAGGACTGTTCATCCTCCATTCTCAGAGCTTTCTTAGGAGCTTTAAGACATTTTTCTGCTGATTATTTTGTTCGTTTCCATCTGGGAGGCATTGATTTATTTTTCCGTTCTCTGAAAGGAACTGGAGTGAACATGGCTGTTTATTTTTCTACTTAGATAGTGCCTTACCATGCCAAGACAACTCTGAGCACCAGCCTCATCAATTAATATCAGCACCACTCTGAGAATGGTGTTTGCTAAGAAACTGTTGCTACAGAACAAGCAAAATGAGGACAAAACATTGGGCCAAATGCTAGAAGAGGCAGAGGGGAGCCAGGATCTGTGGATCCTGGCCCAGGGAGCACAGACGGGGGAGTGCTGTCTCCCTGGCATATTCCCCTCCTCTGCAGAATCTCCCCCTCCCTGAGCATGGGCTCTACACCTGGGTAGGAGGGGCTGTGCTGGGATGCCATTCACATACCATATGGAGCCTTCCTCCATGTGCAACCAGCGTAGCTGAACGCTGATTCAGCTGGGGCTGTGAAACCGCACGTTGAAAGGGATCCACGGGACTTTGGAGCATTTCTTCATCTAACAAGAGGCTAACAAACCTTGGAAGAGACCCTCAGAAATAGGTCTGTGTACCAGCTGCCCTCCTCATATGTACTGGAAGTGCGGGGCAATAGGAAGTTGACCTTCCTAGGTTACCCATCGGATACGCTGGAAGCCTTAATTGCTGCTCCTGAAATGCTGCTGAAGTGACAGCATTTGGACAGAAAGTGAGTACTTCCTGTGACATTTGCCACAGTGTTTTTCTTCATCTGGATGGAAGAGGAGAGGTTGCTCAACGGACTGTCTGTTCTCCATATTGTCACACATGTATATACCTACACATGCCTCTATCTGTGCTGCACCTGTTTTCTCCTTTCTCTGTGGTCCCATATTCATGCAGCAGACCCACCAGAAGTGCTACCAGTACCCATTGCTGTTCTTGATCTTGGCAAGTAACAACACAAAGTGTCTTTTTTAATGTGATGTGGTGGTGAATAGCAAAGACAAAACTATATGCTTTGATCAATGAGGTGTAAATGCCTTTTGGGGTCATAATTGTGAGTGTGTGTTGACAATCAACAGCTCATGGAAGAGTTTACAGAATAAATAGCAAGGGGAAAAAAATAAATTATATAAATAACCAATCAAAAAACATGAATGGAGAGAAGGGGAGAGAGAGGCTAAAAAAACAGGATACAATTATTTGCTTAAGATACTGAAAAAAGGTATAGAAAGAGCCAGAGAAAAGACTCATTTCAATGCTCTGTGTATTGTAGCACATAGGTTTGCCTGCTTTGCTGCTACAAAACACCACTCATTGTACACTTCAAAGTTGACATCAGTATTTTCTCTGCTACTTTTCACAATCCCATAAAAAGGAGTCTCTCTGCCTGAATGTAAAAACTATTATCAGGCATGCAGTTGACCAAACTCTGCCCAGATGTTGCAGTGTGGTTGCAAACTATACATCAGCTGTTCTTTCTGCTGCTCACCATGCAGCCAGCCTGTTCATCTGGCCATATGGAAGATCCATGGAAAAAAAAAAAAAAAAAAAAAGGCTATTTGTGCATTGGTATTGAAAGTCGGAATAATACAGCCTTTAAGATTTAATGGGTACTCAAGCTGGCTTACAAATAACCTGCTTTGTCTGCATTATTTTGTCTGCATCTTTCCTTATGAAAAACAAAGAATAAAAAAGAAAGATCAAAGATTGCAAATGTGACTTTGTTTTGAAAGCCAAAATGCCTTACTCCCTTCAAACAAGGAAGGCTTCTGTGTACAGGCTTCAGGCTCACACTGTACCTTGGCCGACTGCAGCAGATGAAGGCTCCCTGAGAAGTATTGCAACTCCCTGTGCCTCTCTGCATCCTCTCCTTCCCCACAGACACTGAGCCCAGCAGCTCCTGAGATTCAGTCCTTCTCCTGCCTGAGGTTACCCTGGAGAGCCTTCTGCACAACAGAAATAGCAGCCATTCCCAAGGGAAGGGAAACAGACAAATTATGAGAAATTGAGATTTCCTTTGGAACAGGATAAGGCAGAAGTTCATAGTGGGATTCCCAGTCATGACTGAAGCTAAGGGGAGATCTGAGGTGGCATCTCAAGGCTTTTATCACCACCCTGCTATTGCACATCACAACATAGCTCACATCTCATATGCTAAAGGGCAGTGCCTTGCAGGCAGGAGACCTCTGGGGTTTATGTCAACTGGAGCTGCAGCTATGCCAGTCCTGGGATTGGGGTAGGGAAGAAGCAATTGGGGCTTGGATAGTTAAGCAGCCAGATTGGGCACTGACAAACTCCCAGAAGAACTCAGAGTGCCTCAGTTGAGCTGCCATCAGTACTTGTATGCTACAGCACTGCTTGGAAACCTCTTTTTATCCCTGTTGACTCCTCGGGAAACTGAGGCTCACAATTTAGGCACTAAATTCGTAGCCTAAATCTAAACCATGCAAGACTATTTTCTTTTTTTTATGGAAAATGACTCACCACATCAAAAGTCCATGCTTCTAACACCGGAGACCTGTAGGTACCAAACTCTCTTGGATTCAGCCTTCAGCTGTGCGTGGCTGAGGAAGAGGCTCCTGCAGGAACATCTTTGCATGCTTGCACATCTGTATGTACATAGTTCTCTGCTTTGCATCTGAAAGAGTGAGCCTGTGCATGGCTACATGAGCACAACTTCAGAGATTTGATAATTTGGCCCTGGCTGCTCCGTCAGCTCCTGTCACTTTCTGTTTAGAGCAGCGTTCATAAGGCAGCAGCTAATGGGGCGGGAGCACGGGGAGGAATTCTGGCAAAGACAAGGCGCCGGGATATTTGTTTGGCCATCCTTATGTAAAAGAGTGCAAAAAAAACGGAGCAGTAAAATATTGTAAAACTTAAGCTGATACTTCCACTAATTCAAAGTGGCAGTTTTTAAATAGGGTTGCTTCTGTTTGTCACTTTCAATCATAGGATGCCGATAGTGGTACTTAGAAGGACTTAATAGTCTTAAGAAAACAAACCAGCCCCGTCCCCCCAGACCAGAACAAACAGAGCCATATTGTCGTGCCTTGAGAGACATCAAGTGTGCCGCGCAGGGGGGAGGCCGCACGCTCCCTCCTCGGCCGACGCGAGCAAAAGTGACAACTTGTCAACTCTCTCGTCCTGTTCACTTTGTGTCCTGCTCTGTTCCTTGTGTTTTCTTGCCTTGCCCTGTCTGCTGTCCTCCCCGTTTCCACTCCCAGTCTTCAAAAGAAAAGGGCACTCCCACGTCGGCGGCTTTTAACTGCGTTTTCTTTGTGCACACCTTTTTCCTGAATTCAAAATAGCTCCTTTCCCCCATTAGTTTTCATGTATCCATAGGACTTGAACCTAAATTGAAGCAAGCCACAGGCATGGCTTAGGCTTGCTCAGGAAGGTATTTTTGCAGGTAGGGAAGTGCAGGGTGAGAGGCACAGTGCCTCAGCCCCTCCACACGGGCCAAGCTGGAACCAAGGAGCAGGCCTGCTGTGCAGCAGCAGGCTCCTGTGCTACATCCTCTTTCCCAGCAGCAGAATGAATCCATTTCATTTGCAGTTGTCATTTGCAAAGCCAAGAAAGATGCACAAGGATCCCTACAGGTGAGAGCCAGGGCCTTGGCTTCATGCACAGCCCTTGCTAAAGGGGTCAGTGAAGCGCTGCCTGCTCAGGTTTACACTATGTGGGGATGCTGGGCAGCACCAGCCGTAGCACCAGAAGTGCACTTCACTTCCCACATATCCTCTTCTTATTCATCATTACACACCCTGCTCCCCTCACTCTGGCCTCAGCCAAGTGCAAATCCAGAGCCTCTCTTAAGCAGCAAGCAGAAGTGATAAATGAAAAAAGCAAATAAAGTTTGTTCTCTTTGTGCCGGGTGGGCTTCCCAGACTGTGGTGAGGGAAATGAGGTTCTGATCTGCCTGGAAGGTTGATGAGCCCAGGCAAAACCCAGACATGTCCTCCTGAGTGTCCTTTGTCAGATTCTTCAATGACTTACTCAGATTCACCGCCTGAATGACTCTGCCTAGTGAAGAAAATATACAGCAGCAGGGACTGCTGTGGGAGCCCTGCAGGCAGTGGGCAGAGGGACACGGGGATGAGGGAGGTCCCCTGAATACCAACAAGAGTCGGTCTTAGCACGGAGAGCATGTTGGCAAAGGCTACAGAAGGACTACACAGCCAGGAAACAAGGAGTTCACCTGAGAGAGGAGATAAGGTCCCTCCAAATCTCTTTCTCATCAAACCTTTTTGCCTAATAAATAAACATGCAACAAAAAAAGCAGTTCCATTGAACAAAAGTTTCATTTGAATGAGAATAGAGAGAGGCAGATTTATACTCCAAGGCAAAACTAGGTCTAATAGCTAAGATAAGAAAGCGCGTGTGTGCGCGCGTGAGTGTGTGCAAATCCAGGAGAGGGAGTCAGATAAGAAAGAATGATTAAGTTCTTGCATGAAAGTAGTTAAGCTGTCATCTTAAGCTCACTCTGCTAGAATTATTGCTGTTTATTCATAAGACCACTAAGGAACAGATGTTCACCTGGCCAAGCAAACCTTCTGAAAGGAAGATATCCATATGTGGCAGTGATCAGAGTGTGCTCTAATTCTTAGAAAAAAACTTCAGTTTCCTGGTACTGGTTGAAGCTTAGTAAAAGAGTGGGAGGGAGACAATAAAAGGTAGGTTGAGGAGCTAGAGAGGGAAAAAAAAAAAAAAAAAAAAAAAAGGGAAAATAATGCAAAGACACAAATGAGAACCAAAGTGAAATTATAAAAGCTAGAAGAAATTCAGGGACTTTTCTTGAGCATCAGAAAAAGCATATGTAAGGATAATAGCTAGAGAAGAAGCAGGATAATTAAAAGAACACAAGCAGGAAGAAGAGAGATTAATTTATTTTCATAGTTTCTTTCTTCATGTTGGTTCAAGTTAGCAGGCAAAATGTACAAGCAGTGTCAATTCTTGTCTACTTCCCAATGCATTTTCTTTGCTTAGCCTTTTGTCTTATTTATCTAATGGATTTAGAACACTGGCACCCTTTTGTGTTGGTTTCCTGAATCAGCCTGTTTGCTACAGCCAGGGACAGACACATCCTCCAAACACAGTCCAGAGCATAAACCAAAGAAAACACAAGGAAGAAATGGACTCACAGGTACCTTAGAGGTAACAGGAATTTGATCCTGTTTAGTATCTATGGAGCTGCTCACAGCAGCTTAGGGTTCTCTGGGGCATGAGAAATCAGAATGAGTAGAAGAGCAAAAACACAGAGGGAAACTGGCAACAAGGGAGGGGGGATACAGAGCTGAAGAATGATTATGGGAATCCTACATTAACTGGGGTCCTGCTCCCTCTGAACTCACCACCTGGCAGCTCCAGGACTGTGGGGCCAAGGAGATCCTGAGAGAAGGTTCACTGTTCAGCACTTCTCATGCAAGGGGGAAGCAGGACATAAAACACTGTTCCATCAGCAACAAGTGTTCAGGACCTGAAAAATACTGTGGGGAAGATGCAGTGACCGTGTTTGCACTTAGAATATTTGTTAGTGAAAAAAGCTTATTATATGATGGCATTGCATTAATCATCCCTGTAAAAAAACCCGCCCTGTTCTTCAATTAGTACTTCACAAGAATCCTATTAAAAGGCAATAAGCCAAAGTGTAAGTTAATTTCGAGTGTTTTTTCACCCATCTGAGTCCCCTTGTGTTCAGAGCAATGGGCGACAACACTGTAGTCTAAACCATGTCAAGCTGTTCTGCTCTGCCGTCAGTCGGATATTCCTTCTGCTGGAAAGATCACTAATTATTCAGTCGGCATTTGCCTGAATAAGGCCTCAAGATTTGGTCCAAAGACAGCAAATGTTCCTTCTTGATTAGTTTTGCAAATTAAATGAGAAGAATTTAGAAAGAGAGCATATGAAGCTTATTTGTAAGACAGATGTTAAACAGACTAGCAGCTTCCCAGTATCTCTCTAATACTTATCCCCAGTACCAAAATATATTCCTTTAGCCTTTAAAATTATATGAGAGTACTTAGGACTTCATTGGTAGTATCCTGAAAGCCTCTGCAGGTCAAGAATCATGGAATTATTTATGCTACTAATAATATTTTACGTTGACTTCAGGTCATTTTGAAGAGGACATAATTTTTCCATTAATTATTTTGTTCACTGAGAAATGCCATTTTGAGTCTACTAAAAGTATTAATTAATATAAAGAATCTCAAATGGGAAAAAAAGAAAGGAATGCTTTGGAAGTTGCTTCATTTTTATTACTTTTATTTTTGAGGCAATTTTTTGGAACTAAAGGGAAACATTAATTTTGAAAAAAAGAAAATAGATGTGTGCTGGTTTTGGCTGGGATAGAGTTAATTTTTTTCATAGTAGCTGATATGGGGCTATGTTTTAGATTTGTGCTGAAAACAGTGTTAATAACACAGAGATGTTGTTATTGTTCCTGAGCAGTGCTTGCACAGAGTCAAGGCCTTTTCTGCTCCACACCCCACCCCACCAGCAAGTGGCTGGAAGGGCAAAAAAACTGGGAGGAGACACAGCTGAGACAGCTGATCCCAACTGACTAAAGGCATATTCTATACCCTATGGTGCCATGCTCAGTATATAAAGATGGGAGAAGAAGAAGGAAGGTGGAGACATTCAGAATGATAGTGTTTGTCTTCTCAGAGCTCCATGTGATGGAGCCCTGCTGTTCTGGAGATGCCTGGCAATGGGAAGCAGTGAACAAATTCCTTGTTCTGTTTTGCTTGTAAAGCTTTTACTTTATTTATGTCTTTATATTGTTTAATTTTTAAATTCAAAACTAGTTTTAACATTGTTTTTAAGAAGAATATTTCTTATATTGATGACCTAAAATAATACTTTCTATCTTTTGGTGGTGCTTGGCTCAGTAACTGAAAAAAATCCCCGTGTCTTCCTACAGCTCTGAGCCAGTCAAGCCTTTGAGGTGCCTTGAGGCAGGACTATAACTTCCTTGTGGTGAGCTGAGCATGATCCACACCAGCAGCAATGGGACAGATGTGTTCCAGTCCCTCCCCCCAACCCCTATCCAAACTACTTAGTATCATAGAATCATAGAATTGTTAAGGTTGGGAGGGACTTCAAAGATCATCAAGTTCAAACCCCCCTGCTATGAGCGGGGAACCCAACCACTAGACCAGGTTGCACAAAGCCTCCCCCAACCTGGCCTTAAAAACCTCCAAGGATCAACAACCTCCCTGGGCAACCCATTCCAGTTCCTCACCACCCTTATAGTGAAGAATTTCTTCCTACTATCTAACCTTAATCTCCCCTCTTTCGGTTTAACACCAATTCCCCTTGTCCTACCACTATCTTCCCCAGCTTTCCTGTAGTCCCTCCAGGTACTGAAAGGTGCTCTGAGGTCTTCCTGGAGCCTTCTCTTCTCCAGGCCAAACACTCCCAGCCTATCCCAGTAGCAGAGGTGCTCCAGCCCCTCGATCATCTTTCTGGCCCTTCTCTGGACCCTCTCCAACAGGTCTATATCTTTCTTGTACTTCACCTGCTTGCAGCAGTCTCTGAAGCATATGAGATATAACAACCAGTAGCACACAAGTTAATGAACATACATAACCTCATAACAGGTTGCAAAATACAGCGCATCAGAATTGTAAAGCAACTACTTGTTAGTGCTGGAGTGAAGTAAAAATATTAGTCAGTAATGTTAGGAATAAGCAACCAGTACAGTATTGGGACAGTAAAATAGATTTATTAGCTTTTGCTTAATAAAGTGCATCTAGACTTCTGAAAAGCAGTAATGTAAATAATGAGGCACTCTATAATCTTTTTCTGATTTTGTGCCTTCCATATGAGCTTTTGTTCTGTCTGCAGAACCAAAGATGATTTTCCTGATTGTCAACTCTGCCCTTTCATCCTAAAACCAGAAAATCTAGCTGCCATCTCTCTGCTATTAAGAGCCTCATCAGTGGTTCAGCATCTGCTGTTCTAGACCCTCCTGAGATCTGCACTGACTTGGAAGCTCAAGGAAGTCCTGTTTGCTCTTTCACAGCTGTGCTGGACGTTGAAACATCAGCAGGTATGTGGCCATACAAGACCTAAGCAGTCATCCTACAATTTGGCAGAGAGTCTACTTTCACTATGATGACTACAAGGGCAGTGTTTTTACATGGTTGCTTTGTTATATTTTAAACCAAAACATCTTTTCACAGGGAACAGGAAGAATACATGTTGGGTCTTTGGCAGCTGTAAAGGAGCATAATTTTACTAACCTCAGCAAGGTCCCACCAGTGTACACAAGCTGAAAAACCATCTCAGAAACCAAGGGAGCAGGCACCACAAGAGAAAATGGGAGATCTTTTTTAGGCTCAAACTTCCCAGCACTGTGTGTGCAATCTTAGTTGAAGTGAGTCATTCTTCCGACAAGCACAGCGCTCCAACAAGTTCCACAATCCATAGTGAACTTGTCCAGGCTCAGAACATTTTGACACTGTACCTGTCACAGATCAGATTACTACACTATCCTACTTCTGAATACATGGGGACATTATCTTAGCATTCTTACTTGCCCGTCTTGAAGACGATAGCCAGGGTTGTCAGCATGCAGAGGTGATGGATGATGTTTTGCTAAGGTGATGGCACTCCCTGAGAAAGAATTCCTGAGACCCAGAGATATGGACAACATAGATACATATTGCTTGCAATTGCCAGCAAAAGCAGAAGCTTCAGTTTATTTATTTTCATATTATTTCAAATAACTTGATTTTTAATTCTGGCTGGTAATCATCCAAAAATAATGTATTCCATCTGTAGTATTATTGTAATATAATGGATAAATATTGAAATACTGAATGCTTTCTGCCACATAACTACTATTGTGTCCTCTAAAGGTTGGATTGAAGCACATAGTAAACCAATACAAAAAGTGAGAAAACCCAAGGAAAATAAAGATTAATTTTTTACGGAGAGGGTTTATTTAGACACACAAACACAGATACATTTTTGCATACCTCTGAGTTGATACCTTTACCAAGACCATTCAAGCCACTGTCTTGCACATGCCAGTGGCCCAGCTGATGCTCTGGTTTTCTGCAGTGTGGAGGACAAGACCTTTATCACTTTCTGCCTGCTTCGAGTTCTCTCCAACTTTGCTCCTTCCAGCAGCAAGGTTTCTGAGACCATCCTTGATAACACTGGGCAAGGGAAGTGGTCTGGAGGAAGAAGAGGCTGTCGTGGCATTTGAATTTTCCAAGAAATTTCTTCATGCAACATTTTTTAAACTCGTGAACAATCCTGTAACATCCTGGTTCTTTCTTCCTCACTGATAAGCACATCAGTGTTGGTCATTTCCTCTGTCGTCCCCCCCCATTCCCTCTTTCTTACTTTACCTAATCCCTCTTTCCTACTATCCCCACTTAACTTTGAAAATAGATTACTTTTGCACATTTCTTCATCAAAGCCCATTTATAAATAAAGTGAAGAAAATCAAACCCAACACAGATTCCTGTCTCCCTTCACTCTGTACCCTGTCCCCTTTGACCTGAATCCTGTCCATTTTCAAATGCCTTCTTTGATATCTGCATCAGTTATTTTCCACTGATGTACCTCATATCCAAACTTGTCTAGTGACCTAAAAAGCAATCTTTTGTGTCATACCAGATCAAAAAGGCTTCTTGAGGATCAGATCAGCTCTAGGCAGGCCTTTCCTCAGCCAGTCTTTCATGACTCTCCATAAAAATCCCAGTAGATGATTTCATCTCTCCACTTACAGACAGCATCTGCAGCACAAGTGTCTTAGGTTTTTTCCTTCCTTCAGACTTTGATTTATGATTTTATTCTCTCCCAACTACTAAAATCAATCAAAACCATAGACATGCAATTTTCTGTATCTTCCCTAGCTATGTTTTGAACTACTAGCTGAATTTCCTGTAGCCTGTGATACTGGTACTGTGCAATACACCACAGCATCTTTCCCTTACTGCACAACTGTGTTTCTGAAGCAAAACTTTCATGTTATCTACCTGAATGCTATGCTTGTAAAGATAACCTTGAACACATTAATGGACCATAAACCAATATTTATCTGACATTGCAGATAGCTTGAAACTATAGCTTTGAGAGGTGTGGATGGCCCCATTCCCCTCAATAGTGTGTTAATGCCGAAACAAAAATTGACAATTTAAATTCCAGTATTATTAATGACTCCACTGGTGATCATTTTAGCAAAAGCATCCAGCCAATGCATTTCCTCCACAATCCCAAACTGCCTCCCATGCCTTCCCAGGTGCCAAAAGCTCCAACTGTCCCCTACCCAACTGCCAAAGGCTTCAGCTTCCCCATGGCAACTTTTACAATGCAGTTCTGCATTTTCGTTACAACATGGAACCATGTAGGGAGTGAACGTCAGAAAAATAGCATCAGTTAAATTGGTTTCAGTATCAAAATAAATAATACCAATTGTTTTATTCATTTAGGTACTTAATTGAGTAAACTTTTATATAAATTTAATTTAAACAAATCTGCTATTGAACTGCAGGCTGCCTCACCAGAAGGCTGCAGGACTAAGGACTCTGCCAAATAATTGAAGTCCAGTTTGTTAGAATCCATAATCCACAGAACAGAAATACTGCTTTAAGAAGTTAAACTCCAACATTATATGCTGCTTCATTTTTCTTTTTACGTGAACACTTTTGATGCAGTCCAGAGCAAGCTTACAAACATTACACCACCAGAACCTTCCTACAAAGTCCACAGAATCACAGCACCTAGAAACCTATAGCCTATCAGCCATCTACTTAGCCATGCACTCTTCAAACAGAGCCTTAAATGTGTCTACTTGGGGTTATCCTACCTTTCTTGATGTTTTTAACTGAAACGAGACTGCGTCCCATCTGAACAAGTTATTTTGCAAGTCTTCAGATATTCTAATTTCTTAATAACCTGTTCTGGCATGATCCTGATTTCCTTCAATATTTCTTTCTCCATCCTTGAGAAATGTATGCTTGTTTCTGACACCTGTGCCTGCCACCACTACCTTCTTTGCAGAGAATGAAAGCAAGAAATGCATTGAATATTTTAAACAATACCTACCTTTCCTTTCAATAATTTTTCTCTGCCATGTCTTAAAGGCCCTTCTGTCTCTTTCACAGATCTCTTTTTCCTTGTGTACTTGAAAAAAGTCATTATTTCTCACAACCTCCAGTGCAATCTTTTTTTCATTCTCTACCTTTGCTTTTCTTATCAGTTTTAATACTTTCTGAACCTCACTTTGTAATCTTTCTGGTCTTCCCCTGCACTTGATGTTCAATACCTCACATATGCCTCATTCTTACCTTTGATTACTTTTTTTGGAGGGCTTGTTCATCATAGTGTGAATGTATTTCTTTCAAGCCTGCATACTGGATAGCTCTTGGGCATATATTAATTTCAGTTCTGCACATTTTCAGTTTCTCATCAATGTTCTTGCCCTTTCCATTGCTTTTGGGTCAGCTCCCCACACAGACTTCTGAAACACACACTGACATTTTGGAAAGTTGCAAGCCCAAAAGGAGAACTTACGACAATCAACACCATTGTGACCAAGTTATCCTGGATGTCCCAAGCTCTCAGCCAGTTACATGCCTTTCCCAGGTTTAGGATCAACAGAGATCAAATTGGAAGCAGAAGCATTTTGAGGGCTGAGGGCCCCTTCTGCCAGAGGAGGGCCACCAGACTAGAGCATATCTCTGAACTGCCCTTTCTGACACTGTTGTGCTCCCTCCTGTGTAAGGAGGTGGGCAAATGGGCAACACACAGCTAATCACATCAAGGTAGTAGTCTCTCAAGGAGATAGTCAGCTCATTGCCTTGTTTTAACCATAGAAGTGGAGCAAAAGCAAGTTTACTGGGCCAAGGCTGTGTCCTGCTACCTGTGTTGAAATACTTCACCTAGTCTCAGAGCTGAAAAGGGAAGTAATTTAAAGGACATTTAAAAATGCCTTTGGGTTTGCCTGATTTTCAGCAGCTATGTCCAGACATCAGGGCAGAAAATTTTAAAGACCTATCCTTTCATCTCCACTTATTCCCGTTGAAAGCGGATGTTTTGACTATTTGCACTGAGAACTGCTGAATAAGGCAGCAGACTTGGACTTCAGCAGACAACAGTTCAATCACAGTGTCTTGGTAGGTTCTGCTCCTCTCATCTTCCCCAGCCTCAACACACAAAATCTAGCAGTCAGATGTGCTGTGAAGATTCACAGCCTCCGTACAAGAGCCAGTAATGAACAAGTGGCACCCACTGCCTGCAGCTCCTTTAGGTGTGATGGATGGGCAACTATCTTGAAAGTGAGTTCATCTTTATGAAGTATTTTTCAATATGATAGATACCATTTTTCTTTTTAGATACCAATACTTTTTTCAGTAAACACTGCCCACATGTACAGACCACATGCCTGGCTGTCACAACATGTCCAAGGCTGAAGATATCTTTTACCACCATCACCACCCAACAACCACGTCCTGCATGGAGACCAACTCTGGCCTCAGAGAATAGTATGAGCTGCTCAGTTACTGCATTCCACATGAAGGGAATGCTCAGTAACAGGGGATAAGGGGGCACAGCTTCTGCAACATGCTCCAGTCAGTACCCAGAATCACAATGCGGCAATGAGAGCAAGTTTTTCAGTGGAAAGGGCTGAAATATCTTTTCCTTCCTGAAGCAGGGACAGAAGAGAAAGTCATAGCCTGCTCAGTGTTTGCAATGCTGAGTCAGCACAAAATCCAAGGACTTAGTCTTATTAGCAACCATCCATATAATCCTTCACAAATAAACTTATTGTGTGCATATTACATGTTTTATATGTGGACACACAGAGTACCAGGACTATCAATACCCTAACTCTTGCAAACATGCATTGCAGTAAAGGCCTTCCTCCTGTACAGATCATACAGACCTTCTGTTTTAGTGTGAGTTCAGTGAAATTACTCAAAACAAATAAAGTTCCTCACATACACATCTTTTTGCAATATCAGGAAAGTTTTTTACTATGCAAAATTTTTTTTTTCTTGTGGAGCATGGCACAGTATCAACTGAATTTTCATTTTTAGAGTAATGCTTATCTTCTCCCCTCTTCCTAGTCTTACTCTTTCCTGTGCCCCAAAAATTCTATGTAAAATAGGAAAATCTGAGAAAGTGAATTTTCAGGCTTCAAGTGAATTCTTACACTTTTAATTCAGAGACTTAATTCTGCCCCTTGTGGTCAATGTCTTGACACATTTTCTTACAAAGAGAAAAATGACATTTTGTGTAAGCTTTCATTCAGATTCAGAGTGTCCTGTACTACCAAGTAATACAGACTTTTAGTAAGGAATAATTTTCTGAAAGCTGCCTACCATTTTTTCCCTAGAGTTTTCATGTGAGATATCAAGATGCAACTATTCCCAAAGATTATTTTTATAGATGTGGTTTATAGTAGCCCTTTCCTGGGAAATGCAGCTACAGATTAAGGCCATTTGTACCTAAATGGTAAAAGGGACATAGCCCCTAACCCAAATACTTCACTCTCAATCCAGCCAGGTGTGGGAATAGGCATTTCAGTGATGTGTAGGTTTGAGTAATGAGATGGATGTAATGTGAAGCAGAATCTTTTGATCAGCCTAAGAAGTGTATTGAAAAAATAAACTTCACCTGAGACAGCATCTTGCTGCTGCCTGGGTAAGAGGTGAGAGCCAAATGGAAGGTGGTTGTTGAGAGAGATGTAATAAAGGTCATGTTTGACTTGATTGTGGCTGGAAGAGCCCTGCTTACTGTCACATCTGCACACCCATCACAACAGAAGCAGAAAATGACAGTGTAAGTTCCTCCAGTCCCTATGGCATGCAGAAATTCACCAGTTTTCCTAGCTATTCTTTTTTGTCTCTTACAAAGTTCACATTGAGCCCTAAAGGCACTAACAAAGGAAAAAATGCTTCACAGCATTTTCCCCTTGCTATTGCTTTGGGGTATGTGTAAGATGAGATCAAGTCAGTGCTACATGAGGAGCATTCCTAATTCACTGTGCCCTCTGCAAGCAGACTTGGATTTGACAATTTGTGGCATTTTGAACAGAAGCACTGTGAAGTTAACACAGAAACCACTCTGATCACATCAGCTGGGCTTTTGCCATATAGTCTTCCCTAAGGCTGGTAGCAAAGAGGGAAGATTTACTTGCCTGCCTTTGGCTGCCTCCACCCTGACATCTGCAAGAAGCCTGGCATCTTCTTGCAGAGAGCAGCTTTTGCTAGTGCTGTTTGCCCTCCTCTTTCTGACATGTCCCCTGGACAGGGGAGGTGGCAATGCAAAGGCACAGGCATGCCCCTACTGACATCACTGCCTCTGGTCCCTATAAACATGTTCCCAACGCTGCGTCATAGTAGAAGACCTCCTTTAAAGCAGGATCTCCACATGCTGAAGCAATGAACAACTACTGGACTGTGCTAAGAAACTTACACTGTCAAACCTTAAATCTGTAGGAGAGTGTTCATTGTTGCAGTTTCAAGTGAAGGTAAGGCATCTCCCTCCCATAACAAAAAAGTATGTAAAACCACAAATACAATGCCTATCTCTTGGACCAGAAGCCCCACAGATCAGAAAGCCAGAGACACTGTCTAGTCACAGACATTGCTCAGGAGACTCTGCAAGCAAGGGAAATCCCTGTCTTGCTCTGATCTGGTTTATCCAGATGCTGCTCCTGTAAGGGAGGCCTTTTATAACCTTTTGCAGAACAGAGGAACAGACATGCACAGGAGTTCCCAGTGTCATCAAGGAAAACCGTGAGGTAGCAGGAATTGGGTCATGAAAACAGCATCATATTTCCCATGTTCTGCTGTCAGTATCTGTGGCTTTACAATCAAGTTTTTTTAAGCTTCTCCCCACCCCACATCATCACCCCTCCCCCCCCAAATTATTCTCTTTGTGCAAAAGACCTGACTAACTCGTGGATTGCACAGAATCACAGAATCCTAGGGGTTGGAAGGGACCTCAGAAGATCATCCAGTCCAACCCCCTTGCCAGAGCAGGGGCACCCAGAGCACATCACACAGGAACATGTCCAGGTGGGTTTTGAATGTCTCCAGAGAAGGAGACTCTGCAACCTCTCTGAGCAGCCTGTTCCAAGGCTCTGTCACTCTCACAGTAAAGAAGTTTTTCCTGATATTCACATGGAACCTCCTATGCTCCAGTTTGCACCCATTGCTCCTTGTCCTATCACTGGTCATCACTGAAAAAAGCCTGGCTCCATTGTCCTGACACTCACCCCTTACATATTTGTAAACATTGATGAGGTCACCCCTCAGTCTCCTTTTCTCCAAGCTAAAGAGACCCAGCTCCCTCAGCCTTTCCTCATATATGTATATTTTAAGGCCAGAAGAAACTACGAGCCACAAATCTGTATTTTACAAAATCAGAGCACTTCAGTCAGCTGCAGTTCCTGCAGCAGGTCCATGTATTTGGCCAGAACACAATTTCTAAAATTAAAATCACCATTTCTTTGAGTGTGTTCTGATCACTAATTGCTGTTTTGACGAAAGATTCATTCCCTATTTCTATTGTGTATCTGTTTGATTTCTAAATGACCATTAAAAAGAACCAGTGAACCTGACTGGCCCAAACTGATTTTAAATTCCCACACTAAGTAAGCTGAAGAAATTGTGATGGAGATTATTTCCCAACTCATTATGTTTACATGAAAAGCACCCCTTTAATTTTATCATCAGATTTAGAAATCTACAAGTATTTTAGAATAGTTGCATACAATACTAACTAGTGTTCTGCTTTTATTAAAGAATTTTAGGAGCAGACAAATGATAGACAACTCAGAAATTAAATTTGATGCTGAAGAACAGTGAAATTTCTGCATTGGATTTTCTCAGAGAATCAGTTTCTGACCTGCTGTTTGGAACACAACAGCTTCAGAGATGTCTGCCTCTAAAATCCTGTGTACTTATTGCACCTGCCTTGTTATTAAACAAGTAATTAAATCCATCGTGTTTTATAAAACACAGAAATTACATAGTTTCAACATCTACTACCCTGATTCTGAAAAGGGTCCTGGTATTCATTGCGTATTGGGGATCTTTGTTACTATTGCACCAGGTGAACATGCAGTAGGTATAAGCAGACAAGGCTCAGAAATCATTTTCATAGTGTTGTATCTTTCAAGAAAAAAAAAAAAAAAAAAGGTATAATCTTATTTTCAGAAATGAGGTAAAATTACAGTACTACAGATTGTAACATAATAGGCAAAGACGTTCCACCCTGCAATACCTAAATGAAAGTTGCTCCTCAAAAAGCTCGTTGTTGCCCCACATTATATAGGATGCTGGTGGTTCCTTCCCTAGCTCAGGTATATTGACATAGTGCTGTAAAGGCAAAATCTAAACAGTTTTGCTATTTAGGATAAACTTCTGAACTAAAGCACACACACAGTTTAATACTCACACTTACTGGTATCACCTAAAGTGACTGTGTTGTGTGATTGTCTTGCAGCTGCCTGTGAGAAATGGTTGTCCATTATTTGGAAAGCAAGCTAAAAGATACAGGAAAAGCTCATCAAAGAGTCAAAGCATGTTGCATCTGCAGTTAAAACATTTTAAAGGATCACAGTTATTAGAAATTCAAGTTTTTCAAGTATTAAAAATAAATCTTTAATTCCCCTACAGATTCCTAGTATCCAGAGTATTTTATAGAAACATCTGGATAAAGGAATAAAGGCAAATCCATTGTGTTTCTAGACATTCCTGGAGCATTGGTGTTCTTGAGATTATGCTATTGGATTACTGGTATAAAAATAATAAATATTTTCAGTACTTAAAGCTGTAATGCTTTATGTTGGATTTGGATTTTGGTCTCATTTTAGTAAAAGGTGGATGGAGATTCAGAGTCTCTTCCTTAGCCAGAAGGACGTAGAGTTTATTGCTTAGTGACCTATATTTTTCTCCTCTATAATATTTGAAAAGTTATTTAGCAACTTCCCTGCCCTTCAGCCAACCTTTCAAAATAGCTGTCAAGTCCCAAAAAGGTTAAGCTTCTGTTCCTCATTCTCATGACATGTGAAAGTAAGGGTTTGTTAATCTATGCTAAGAATGCTGTAAAATATCCCAATCTGCACAAGATGCATTAATTTGTACTTATTAATTTAAATGGAGGGCAATAATGTATTTTTTAAAAGACAGCTAGGTCTCACACGGAAGGAGTGAGAGAGGCAGTGAAGTGAGATCTTTGGTTATGTTTTCACAAGGTTTTGAAATATTACAAATATATTTTCTACAGGTCACTAAGGTAACCAGGAACTTAATGATACAGCTGTTTGTTAACAGAAAATGTATACACCCCTTTGCCAGAGGTCCAAGGATTAAACAATTACAAACTTCAGACTGTGCCCAGAATGTGGCTCAACCATAAACATATGGTAGAGTTCCACACCCACCCTTTGCCCCTCCCTGCCTGAGAGGAAGCACAAGGTGCAGCAGCACCAGGCAGGCTTTCAAAGCCCCACTCGTGCAAGGTCTTCACCCTTCCTGCTTAGCATTTCTCTGGGGAGCACCAGTGTGTAGTGGAAAGTCCTGTTAACCAAAGACAGCAATGCAACAGCCTAAGCCTGATGGCTCCAGCCCAATTCTTTCACTTTATCCCCTTTACTGTTCCCTCTCCTGTTGTTGCTGCTTTTTTTTTTTTTTTTTTTTTTTTTTTTTTAACATGCAAGTTGCCATGAAAAATTTGTTAATGAAATATTTGCTTAGAAGTCTGCTCTGGGCTAGGCTGATAACCTATCTGTGTTTGAGTTTGGCTTCCCATATTCTAAATACTCATCTTCTCTCTGTTTAGCTTATTGATTGGTTTGGCAGGAAAAGCAGCCTTGTCATCAGTGACCAAGGTCAAACCAAACAAAAAGGGACAGGAGGGGGGAAAAAAAAAGGGAAAGAAGAAGTCAGATAGATGAGCTCAGCGAGACAGGAGTGGAATGTCTGACCTCCTGCAACTTTCCTTTGGGAAATGGGTCCTGGTCAGCCCAGGAGCCTGCTGGGTTTCACAAGGTCACAAGAAATCACGGGCATCATCATAGCCAGCATTTGTGCTTCATCATAGCCAGCATTTCTACATCACGGGAGAGCGCAGAGCCAGGAGTCAAGCAGAACTGACAGAGGGAAAAGGTGGGAAGACCACACCACGGCTAGGTCTAAATGCCTGCAGGAATATGTCCTGAGAGCTCTGGTGCAGAGCAAATGGGGCACTGAGTCAAACATCTCAAACATCTAAAATTAGAAGCTTAAAGCCCACATCTACATATGCAAGCAAGATCACCTGTTCCCAGAGGTGCCTGAAGCTTTGCTTTGGAGAGCACAGCAGCTGCACAGAAAAACAGGACTTGGTGATGGGGCTTATTTTTTCCCTTGAACATGGACTATTGCAGATCTAATTTTTCAAGCATAGTTTACAGATTTTAGGCCCAGCTTTTCAGTTCCACTCCTAACATCTGGAAACAGAAACTTCTGTGAAAAATTAGTCAGGAAGTTTACAAAGGGCTACCTTGGACACCTACAAGATGTAGTAAGCACATGCTTTCAGCAAAGCAGTGGGTACCTTCTTATGATGCCAAGTTCAGCCTTATTTGGAGGAAGCTTTATTTTAATCTGAAAGTCCTGGTTCACAAAAAGGTTCATGCCCTTATAGCTGTGTAATGCACTCTACCTAAAAATGCAGATGGATCAGTGAAAGATCTCCAGAATAGTATAAAAATAATTGCAAAGTCCTAAGAGTAAGGTTATGCTGGACTATCTGGCCATTTCAAACCACCCTGAAAAATATTCCTATGTTTATGCAATGCAGTGGAACCATGAAAATATGTGAAACTACAACAGGAAAGGTTTTACTATCATGGCTTAGCAAACTGAAATAAACTGTACTGTACTGTGGTACCTTACTGTAAAGAAAACGTACATTCTGGTTGTTGCATACAGTAAAGCTAGGGTTTTCTGCAAGGAAGCTGCAGCAGAATAGACCTGCTAAATAAAATACCTGGCAACATTGTTATCTGGTACAATACATTCATGTTAGTGGTTTTACAAATGAATAAGATAGTGCCAGAGGCTAATAATTATGTGGCATGAACTAACTGTTAAATCCTGCAGCTTTTACTCAATATTTATATAGTTCTGACTTGCGGGGAGTTTAGCTTGATAAATGCCAGAGTAAAAGAAGTAAAAGAGAACTAAATCTATTCCCAGGTTTCTCTTTAATCTCGTTACTTTCCTTCGCACTAAGGAACTAATTCAGTGATCAGTGTGTGATCCACAGTCTATAGGAAACATGATTTTAGCAGAAGTATTTCATAGTTTATAGCACATTACTATAGCAGTTGAGAAATTCGGATTCACTGGCCCAGCTGTAGTGATGAGAGTCCAAGTTCCTACCTGTCAGCATGGTCTCATTCACAAACTGACTACAAAGGGTCCTCACCACAGCAAAGAAAACAGATGCAGAATGATGCTGATTGTTTACAGAAGATGATGCCAATTTATCAAGGAAGCAATTCTTCTTTCCACATCCTAACCCACATTTCATAAAAGGGACCACATTTTTCAGGGAATGCAGAAAGCACAACACTCTTTTTGCAGCCAAGGTGCTGGAAATAAGGTTAGCTGGCAACTATCTGATTTGCATAAGCAAAGGCCAAAGGCTGTGTAAGTACATAGACCTCTATTTTTAACAGGAGCCAGTTCCTTTGGTGACCTGACGCAGAAACACGTTGCAGATGATGATTTTCAGGATGGGGTGCAGGCAACATCTCTGAAAATCAAGCTTTGTCAAAACACATCATTGGGAGCTCTCAAAATCACTAGTTGTTCTTCATCCTTTGGGGCAGAAGGACCTGACCACCCCAAAGGGTTTCAGGAGGAACCTCATGAGACAATTTCAAAGGCCTTTTTAATAATCTGGGCCTATGTGTATGATGCTGATTTCCACTGCCAGAAGATTTACTCAGGATTACCCAAAGAAGATGGAAAACTGGGTAACAAGATCAGAAGAAATGTGATGTCCCTAAATAAACCAAGGCCCTGGTGTCTGACATGTGGATTTAGCTGCCCTTCGCCAAGAGTGCTTTAATTTGTATCACTGTAATCGGGTTAAGAATTATTGTAGCCAAAGTAATTAGCAGCAAGCTACCAACCAGCTTCTTGACACAGAAAGCAAACGGGTTTCTCCTCCAAGTGTCTGCCCCCCTGAGGGCTGGGAGGTAAAGAGCAGGAGGAGGGAATTAGGGGTGACCTTGCATTAATAAACAGGAACATGCTCCTGGATCAATGGGCAAACCTGGCATAGCTCAGAGAGGAAGCATCAACTCTGTCATCGAAGTATCTCTGATATCCATGGGGGTTTTGCAATGGATGCTTATGCAAAAGAGGTAAACACAAATGAAGCTTGTGCAACAGAAAAAAAAGAGCTACTGGAAGAGAGAATGAAGGTGTGAGGATGCAAACAAAAAATAAACAGAGAGATTGCTGTTGGATGATTTACTTAAAGAGCCCCTACATTTGCGTTATTGGATTAAGCATTTTGACCGAAGTTTGTACAATTTATTTTGGCCAAAAATGACTAATATGAATATTGGCCACATGCCTGAATAAAGGAATGTAGTTTCTCTCTCTAATCAGGTTGCAACAGATAAAGGCTAAACAGAGATGAGTAATTCACCATGACTCAATATTACATGGGCTGTATTTTAAGAGCTGAATTTCAAGTGCATTTCTGTTCTTTATTTCAGCTGTGCTATCTTTCACTCATCCTTGCTATGTTGTGTGTCAGCCTGGCTTGGCAAACTGGAAATAATTTTCTTCTATAAGCCTGATGTACTTTTCAGGAGACTCTGTCTTCCTGGAAGCAAAATCAATTCAAGTATTCAGGAGGCCTCTAGTGGCTTATAGTTTCAGAGGAAGTTTCCTCTGAAGCCTAGGCTGCGAAGCTGGGAAAACACACAGAAGGTCAGGGAAACAAAAGGAACTCCCCACTTGTTGATTAATGCCATTGACAATAAATAGCAAAGCTTGGTCTCTGACTTCAGCATCTAGGAATCTGGCCTTCAAGGCCTGAGATACATTTACACAAAACACTCAGAACGTGCAGAACAGAACAATAGGGTCTCAGGCTTGTTGGTGTTTTACATGTTTCTAGGCATATATTGGGAAAGAATTACAACGTGATGATCTGTATATTTGAAACAGCTGTCAAAGGAGAGCCTATGCCAGTTTCATTTTGATCCACAAATGAAGATGCTTTCTATTACTGACACTGGAATAACGCAATAGGTTTCCAATGTGGTGCATGGGTACGTTATTCCCCATTTGCAACTCCTTACCCAGTTCTCACACCAGGCTGAGCAGATGGGACTGATCCTGACTCGGGCAATTGGCATCAGTCAAGCTATCTCTGTTTCCAACAGCTGAGGCTCTGGCCTGTAGCCTGCTATACACAAATACATGATATTAAGTATTAGGTGAGAAGCTGGATCACCTGTATGCTATTTTCACATGCAGGGTTATTAAAAAGTAAGAGAAGAGAAATCATAAAAGGAGGTGAGAGAATTGAAGTCCCGCTGTTCCTCTGAGGAGTTTTGGCCTAGGCAGTCAGTTCTTTCTTCATCACATATGTATTTCTCTTGGCCTATTTTTATATGTCATAGGATAGTCAAAGAAATGTCCTTAATTCCCAGCACTTTGATTCACCTCCACAAACTAAGCCTTGTTGTAGGTGACTTAGCAACCATGTGATCCAACTATTATTAGAACAGAGTTAGCCCTCCAACCCCCCAAACTCCTGCCTCCCCTTGTCCTTATATATATCTGTCTCCTAGCAGAAAAGTGGCACATGACCTCCTATCCTCAAGAATACTTGGCTCAAGTCCCTGCTTCTCAGCCGAACCTATTGTTCTAGGAGAGAATGACACAGGCGTGCATGAGTCTTGCTGACACTTTTGACTTTAAACATGAAATGCCATTAATCAATCAGCTGCATCTGTTTGGAAAAATTAAGTGGCTGGAATCAAGGCAAACACAATAAATAATCCTAAGGCAAACAGGAGAGAAAATAAAGGAAGACGTGCTTTTGAATTCTTGTTACTTCAAATTAATTTGATTTGTCTTTCACATCCTCCTTACAAATATTAGGCTTAACAAGTGTACAGTATTAAGACACCAAACTCAGAAGGCTTTTGCAAAGTATTGCCACACAATTAAAGGTGCTAAGCTTGCAAGACCTAATTATCTGCAATGGAATTTACACTTGACATGGCAGCCGAGGGGATCTGAATTCACAGATGTGAACCAGACCAGATTAGCAAAAGATTGTGCCCAGGTGTCACATGAAAGGCTGATTTTTCCTGCTATACAGCAAAGTTGCAGATGGGATTTATGGTCTCAAGAACATGTCCATTCCTG
>NW_009952796.1:768982-790251 GCF_000747805.2 Chaetura pelagica | reverse complement strand
CTACTAATGTTTCAGAGACTTAACGCTGCATAGAAACATGCCTGACAAGTGCCGCTACCCATCAAAATCAGCATTTAATGGAGTTTCACACAACCCATAGCTCCTTGCAAGATGGGCACCCACACAAAGAGCACCTCAGTACCTAAGCACCTGCTGCTGTCACCTCTGTTTGCAGGAATGAACATACATAAGCTGCATCAAAGCTCCTTGGCAGTGCCCTAGTGGGGGAGTATCACTGGCAAGGGGGAGAGAAAAGGAATAGCTGTGAACAAGGCATGAGGCTTAAGAGGATCCTTAACTTCTACACGGTCTCTGAACTGAAACTGTGCCCTCTTCTTCCCAGCTCCCATCTGCACAACCTGGAGCCCACGACTATAGCCCCACTTTATTTGCCCCTAAAACTTGTTCAACACACAGGGAAGAAAGAGCGTGAAACACTGCTCCCTGCTAATCAAGCAATGTTTGAGAGTTCCCCAAACCAGCAGAAAGACCAGAAGCTTGGTGAAAAGAAGTCACAGAGAAGCTTCATCCCCATCCTCAGCTGTGAGGCTGAAGACCACTACTGTTCTTCTCCTGCCCTAGTTTGGAAACACAAACCCAGCCAGTTTATTGTGTGGGCACATGCAGAAACTGAACTGAATTCACTCAACCATTTTACACAGGCCATTAAAGGAGAGCCATTTCAATCCAGGTTGATGACACCCTTGAATTTCCATCTCACTACGAATTCCTGCTACAAGTTTCTGGCTGAACGGTGTAAAGGAATTATTTCAGCAATATAAACTGGTCAGAATGCTACAGGAGCAGGGGCTGGGAAGACACACTCACAGGAGCAAAGCATTGTAAGGCACATCTTGATTGCTAGAACAGAGCAAGTATGTATTTGGCTTGACCAGAACTATTTGATTTGGCCCAATCCAAAATCAGAATTTCTTTAACTTCAGGCACTGCTGAATCCTTTTAAAAACAAGATTTCAAAATTAAAATGTCACTTGGAACTCAACACTTGCTTTGCACTCCCTGAAATACATAGGGGGAAAACACTTTAGCTTTACAGAAAAACAGAGATACACTGTGAAGAGGGAACTAATCCATATATATTTTTGATCTCTTACACAATCTGCATTTCAGAGTGAACTTCCTGTTTGCACAACAACAGAGCTTGTCAAACTACATGTTCCTTGAAAGCAGCATGTACCTATGGCTCAGCTGTGAACTGAGATTCAGCTGATGTAAGTTTAACTCTCAGCTCTGCTACTGTCCTTACAGAATGCACTTTACCTCTGAAGCCGCTTTCCTCTTCCACCACAGTATTGGTGGGGCCATATAAGCCACCACAATATTCATATTGCTGATAATAATATCCAGACAAATAAGGACTTGTAGGAAGAGCTAATATGTTTTATCAGACTAACTGATACAACCAACAAAAGTGAGTAAGTTCTGGGGTTAAGGGTCCTTCACTTATGCTAGAGAATAAGTGAACACTAGAGAATATACTGAGCACTCCACTTCCAACAGCATCACTTCTATTGGACAGATAAATAGATAGAAACCTCACTACGCAAAATGAAGTGCACATTTGAGATGTCCCTGATCTCTTCCTTCAGAAACAACAAAAAAAAGAAACAGAATGACTCACAGATTTTGGAAGGAAATAAAAGGTGAAGAAAGTAAGTGTGAAGAGTCTCCTTTATCCCCGAAATCTTTTATAAATGCAAAATGAGTCTCCAGTAACAACTCTCCACAATGCCAAAAACCCAAACTGCTGTCAGTCATTCCACTAGTAGTTGCCCGGGGCAACTGCTTTCACAATTATCAGTGGATTCACAAACTTGCTGCAGTCTCAAATGGTGCAACTGATTTTTTTTCAGTGGTCACGTTAAAAGTGAGGGCAAGAAAATTTAGGTTTTCCAATCAGGAACATTAAACATATGAGATGTCCTCTTTCTATCAGGTACACCTATCAGACCAGGTCATGTCAATTGGACAGATACACGGGAAAATACATGGAACACAGAAATGAAAACTAGATCTGTCACCATGGTTTTCTAAACCAAAGTAACAACACCAGTGAGACTAGGATGAGTCTGACACACAAGACACGAGCAGAAGTTATAAGCCCTGATGGTACCTGAGCAGATTTTGAATTTGCTGATAATGTAATGTTAAATAAGCTCTTTTCTTTAAGAATAAGAAGCTTAGTTTACAATTTCTGGTCTTTAAAAAAGCCCATTCAGGCATGAGCCCTCTCGTATCATGAGTAATAGAACATGCTCAGAGTCAACAAGTTCACTATAGGAAACAGTTAAGAATTTTCATCCAGAAAAGCCAGATCCTGAACCCCAGCAGAGGATGACATCTATATGCTCTCATCACTGCTTTGCCACAACTGCTTCACAAACATCATCACCGTGACAAAGCTCTTCTAAATACAGGAAAACTGAGGTTACACCAAGTTTCATTTATGAAAATAAACTTCCCCAATGGATACTAAATCACCTGAACTATTGCAGTAATCGCCTCCCTTTAAGGTTTATGGGGCATTTGAGTTTTCTCCTTAATGTACTATAGTTTTAAAATCAGAGTTTATCAAGCCAGTTATTTCTAAATGCCCCATGTTGAGCTCAGGGGAGCTTTGAATGAACACACTGACACAATACTGGAAAACAAACAAGCTCTTACAGTACTTATCTGACATGATTGCATCAAACTAAAGGAGAAGGAATAAAAAAAGACAACAGTAACAATTAATGTGTAGAAACTTCTACCCAAGTTTTTATGAGAGGGCTCTGATTCCAGGAGCCTTACAGACCAGACTGGCAGGACTGTTGCCTTCTGGAAGAGCTGCAGCCTCTCAGTGCTTCAGCTGCAGTTACGACACAGATTTGGTGGAGAATATGAAATATCAGTTGGTGTGCTCTTTGCCAGCACTACCTAATAGTGGCTTTCCATTAACTGGAGATTGTCTAACAAAGATTTCCATCATATCTGAGTTGTGTTTTAGCCATTTTCATTTCTACCTTGAGCTTAGTTAGACCCAGATGTACTTTAAACACACCTATTTCACATAGAATTCATATCCCTCTATTTGTCTTCTCTATTAAATACCTTTGAATTTTTATCTTTACCAGACCCTAACAATGGCCTCTTCTAGGCCCAGGAGTCTAATAGTGTGCACTGAGGTACAGGAGTACAGATTTCACAACACACAAAGAGATATTTGATGAAAAGGCTTAGACATTCCCAGACGTCTGCCTTCATTAGTCATTGCATGACTTAAAATTGTGTTATACACTTACTTAAGAACCTGTAAGCCATGGTTAAGCCAGTAGTGATCTTTGCCATCCTTTCTCAGACCTGAATCAAGGCCCTGCTGCCAGGCAGAGACTCACAGGGAGGACACATGGAGACATTTTCTGGGCTGCCATAACTCAGCAAAACAGAGAACTTGGACCTTCTGTGAGGGAAAACAATGTATTTTTGCAGTCTACAGATATTTCAGACATATTAATTCCACAGAAATGTAAATTACTACCTGTGCTGACCAGGAAGATAGATGGGAGTCATAAGATGAAACTAGGAAGACCAAGAGTGAGAGGAAAGTTTCCAACTACCATGAGCAGAAATGACCAAGTTACCTCAGTTCTCAGTCGTCAGCTGAGGTGGAACTACAGACTACTTTAGAGTTTTCATTCCATCCCAGCTGGGGAACAAGGCACGTTAATATTTGGTTTTCAGAAGGTCTCGTATTTCCATCAGCTGTAATTTATGCTTACATGGTGTATTTTGCTACTGGTGCAGGTTAATGTTTTTCCTCGTAATTACAGTGGGCTATTTCATCGTCTCAGAAACCCAACTGGTTTTGCTTGCAAGTTCACACTCTGAAGGTGAGCAGAAGACCTGTAAGGAGACCACTGGAAGGTTGGCTGCTTGAGACTTTTAAAACTCAATTAGCTAGAGCATCAGAAAATAGAAGGCAAGGAGCATTGTACTGGAAAAGAGATGGCCTGGGTGATCTAACAGGTCTTTTCCACTACTAACATCTCATGTCCAGGAACAACCCATTTAATTCCAGGCCAGTCATTTATTACGACACAGAAGCAGAGTAGAAGGACATATATTCTACAGAGGAAAACAGTATTTTATTATGCCAACTGAACTCGGAGGACAGGCAGTGAAAACATTCTTTCATTTTGTACCATTAACTCAGCCAGGCCTCTGCAATGTAACATTCTGTCACTTTCTGTGGATTAGCTCATTTACAAAACCGTGCTGTTTTACTGAAATTAGCACAGAGAGAATATTGCATTTCTCGAGCTGCTGCAGCATAACTGTTTGTCAGTAGATTTATGTAATGGATTGTTTTCCTGCAATCCAGGATAAGGGAAATACTTAAACAATAACTGCCACGGGGAGTGTGGACAAGGCAATGATTACTTTCCATGGTGTTAATAAACCTCAAGGCTACTGGCCAAAGTATATTTGCACTGAAGGAGATGTCTATGGAGATTACATAGGAAATTTTAAGACAGACAAGGGTCAGGAAGCCCATCTAGGTTTGCTTCCTCTGTTGCATTAACAGCCCCTTGCCCCTCCTCACCCTCCCCCTGTAACTGTTCCCAGAAAGGTTTTTTTTAATCAAATACTGTCTAGAGTTCAGTAATTTTTTTCTTTGCTGTGCTCTGCTGAGTGACTTGCTTAGTAGACCAACTAGAAGCAGCCATAATGTATTCAGCGTGTAATTTTTTAGCTGGAAAACTGGAAATTCCACTCCACAGGAAATGCCTCATTTCTGTAAAAATAAAACTTACTAAAGAGTTATTGAAATACTTAAAGCCTGAGGGATCCTTCAACACTCAATTTCTGTAACTCAGTTCAATCATTATTCCCAGGAGTCTTCTTCTCCCTGATCTCCACCAGCCCTAAGCAGCCATGTTTAGAAGTTCCCTAAGACTCAAACTCAGATTTTTCAGGCTTTCAAGGTTCATGTCACAGCAGCATAGAGATAAGCCTTGGATAAAATCAGAGATACCAGAGCTTTGAAGCAGCAAGTAGCCAGAAACAGGCTCAAGGCCTTCCAATGACTGTAAGATCTGGAGTTTACATAACTTTCTATTTGCAACCAAACATCTCCAGATGTACAGCTTACAGAGCCACCTTAGACTAGATACAGACCTCTCCCTTCTTCTGCAGGTCTATCCAAAGAAGATATTCACACTTTGACCACTAGTCTGCAGGGCATTTCTGTGGAAATTTACCTTTACAGACACATTTTCTTTTGTAGCAGAACAAACAAGGAGCAACTTTACTGAAAGTGATTAATTGACACTAATGCAAGTCTGGAATGAAGTAAAAGTCCTGTCTTCCATACCATCCTCTGAAAGTTATGCCATGCATCTTACTGACTGATAATGCTTTGTCTCTGCTGGTAAATTGAAGGTATCTCAGACCATCCTCTGGTGCTGAGGCCAGCTGGCATGAAATAGACTCTATTTATGCCATTAAACTCTCTGTCTGCAAAACCAGGTGGCTGCATCCAAGAGACCTACTGGGAGGAGTCTCTGGGCTGTGCTGACCCCCGGCCATGTCAGGGAATAGTTTGGAGAGTGGTAGGTGGCACAAGACAAAACTTTTTCTAATATTTAACCATAGAGATAAGCAGGTTCCAGTGCCTGGTCTTACCGCTTGGAACCACTAGATTTATCAGGATAGACTGGCCTATCTGTAATCTACCCAGGCCTCACACATAGTTTGCCCACATCACTATTATATAGGGCTTTAAAAGGAAGCTGCCAGCGTGTTCTCAGCATGCTGGGACTGGTTATACCCACAGAGGTCTCCAAGAAAATGTGCTTCTAATTTATAAACTGTGTCAAATAACTAAGTATTAACCAAAACTGAGAATGGATATTGTGAGCTATATTCAAATGAGAAAACTGACTTAGACCTTCTCCCAGTACAGAAATTACTAATCACACAACTATTTTTGGGACAGAGCACATCACCCTTGTTCACATGAGTAAGCACACACTAGCTCACACATGTCATCCCCACAGGAGCAAACAGGAGTAATCACAGGAAGAGACTCTCACCAAAGCAAGGACTACATAATCTGGTGGTACAGACTCAATCTACCTGCAGTGAACAACATGAAAAAAAATCCTATTGCCTTATCAACTCCAGACTGGTTTTCTCTTTCATCTGAACAGCCTCAGGTAAAAAGAGAAGCCATCTATGGCTCTCTTAACTTTGTTGCATTCTGTGTTGTGCTGCTGGAGCAAGCAGAACAAAGCACAGCTGTTCCCTATTCCCAGGACACTCCCTGTGTTCTGCTGTATGCAGGGAATGGAGAGAACACCTGGTGTAGGAGACATATCCAGTAACTCTCATTCGTAGAGATTTTCCACTTTCAAATAAATTCTTCACTAGAAATTATCAGACAGTAGCTGAGAAAGGCCTTAGGAGAAAAAAATAAGCGGTCCTCATAAATCTAGACTGAGAAAATGGCTGTGGAAACCATAGGGAGATTTTATAAGGGCCTTAGGAACAGTAAAATGGCACATAAACATACTCATAGTATTGCTTCAAACTCTTATTTTCTGTTCATTCAACACTACTGACTTGCATCAGCTAAGAGCCAAGCCCCAGGCTTTTTCAGTAAAAGATCTTTTGTATGAACATCCAGGAATATCTGTAGAAGGTAAACAGTAAAATGCAACACTTTAAAGGCAATTTGATTAAAGCTTAGAGTTATATATTTTATTTTCCTATCATGAGAACATTCCCTATACACATAATTTTATCATAGAGTCATAATTTTATCTCAATGAGCAAAAAAATTCTTGGCTTGAAGCCCTAGTGATTAACGGTACCGTGGGAAGTCATCATTGCCTTAAACATATTCTCCACAACAGTTAAGTATTTCCCTTATTTCAGGATTGCAGGAAAAGAAGACGTATATAAATAGAGTAACTTACAGCTAGCTGTGACTTCAAAAGCATATTATAGTGTTTGCACCTCCATTTAGCAAAACGACGTTCAGTTTCCAGGCAAGTCGGTTCCCAGTGAGGCCACATGACACTGCACAGAAGCAACTCGTATGGGTCAGCAGTGGCCTGAAATGACAGACTGGTTTTGCTTTCAATCTCTTCAGTCAAGATGGGACAATGATAAGACATTATTTTTCTCAATTAATATCCCATCCAGACACTGTTTGCCAGCCTTCGAAGGTCACAAGGCAGTCCTGTGTCAGCCTGACACCTTTCCCCCTTCACCATATTTCTTCTTCCTCCCTGGGGAAATTTATGTCCGCCTGTGGCATCTGTCCCCTGTCTTCCTTTTGTGACTATCAAGCCACAGCATACATTACATTTAGAAATGTTTTCTGACAATAAATTACCTTTGCAATGTCTTAGAGGCCTTATGCTCTCCTTCTTTGACCTCATGGCCCTTACACTCTGGAAACATTTCTCATTATCTGTCTTAACCGCCTGTACAATCTTCCTTACAATTCTCAGCCTTTGCCTTCCTTTTCACTCTTTTGCATTCTTAATTTCAGTCTGTAATCTGTCCAGTCTTCTTGTCCATCTGTACCAATCATTTGAATGGCACACAGGCTTCTGGTCTGTGCAGCATACACTGCTCAGGCAAACTCCCTCGTCTCACATGATCCCCCTTCGTTTCAGCCTTCAGTGACTGAAATTTAAGTATCATCCTCAGTGACTGCATCTTCTCCAAAACTTTAGCAACTCCCACCTCATCAGCCTCCTCTGCTTGTGCCCTGAAGGAGGAGTGGGGTGGTGTGAAGCAACTGTCCAGTGCAACCAAATCAGTGCTAATCCCCTCTGGTCATTCACTCATTTACCCCAGCCTTCCACACCATACACCCCCCCCACCACCACCACCACCTCCTGCCTGCTTCAGCTTAGCACTGAAAGCAAAATATTTTCACTTTCTGTGTTTTGACACAGAAATGTTTTTCCTTCCAGGATTTCCCACTTGCCACTATAAATTTTAACACTGCAACAGAAGCAAGTTACACAAATGTTAATCCCCTCTTCTCTGAAACTCAGAGGGAGCTCATGTTCAGCTCAAGAAATGGACAAAGCCTCTAACTGGTTCTCGTTTTCCCCTTTTCCAAGGAAAGTTGGACTAAAGAAAAAATGTTTAAGTTGATTAAAAATAAAACCAAAATAGGACAAATAGCTTCAATCTCAATGTCGATAATGCTAAGGTTTTCCTATAGTAGACTTCTAAATTAGTGGGATAATACCATTTCTACTGATCATAAATAAAAGTAATCCAATTCACACATAAAATTCAATAATAAACTTCCCTTTCTCCACTTACATTTCCCTGGAGATATTTTCCAGCAGAAAAATCTCTTCTACTGACTGAAGAGGGAAGCAGCCTGCAGTTTGCTATGAGGAAAGTTACCTTCTGTCTGAACCAGCATCCTCCTAGTAAAGAGAGGGAAGCAGAAATCCCATATTGCTCGTATGTCAAAAAATCTTACCAAAAAAAGTGACCTTCCACTGGTTTCACCAACACTGACAAGCTGCTTGGTCTCCTGTCATGCTTAGACTGCTTCACTGCCTGAGCTCACTTTAAATGTTGTCTTTTCACAGTCAGTCTCAGAAACTGTGTATTTGAACAAAGCTGTGGAATTGGGTTAGATGGCAGGTAGCTAATATATAACGTATGCACACACGCAGTTCGGATCAAAAAATTGTATTGCTAGTGATGTTGTTTTCAATACTCGATCAGCCAAACACATACCCTTCTGCTTCACCTCCTCATCAAAATGTGATAAATTTAGTCCTGTTAAATTCTGAAGACAGTGATCTCCTCTGACTACAGCTGGTGATCAGATTATGCCCTGAAGCATAATGACTGGTAACACTTCTCCCTTTCATCCCAGTAACTGGTCTTTCTGCAATCTAACTACACCATTCTTCTGAGAACATACTGCAACAGGCAAAACCAAAAAATAATAATAATTTCAAATTGTACTCTGATAGATAAACTGAATACATTTTTATATTGACAATTACTGAATTATGAACTATGTTGAGAAGATGAGACAGATTTTTCAGCAGAATTGCTGGGAAAAAATACCCATTTTCTCAAAACTGCCAAGATTACTCATCAATAAAAATGGACCTTTGTTAAGTGTAAAGTACCAAGGTTTTAACATGCCTGAATTGAAATGCCATCAAAATCAATGGAAGACATATTTAGACACTGAAAAAAACAAAACAAAACATTTTCAACTGTTAAAAGGACTTAACTTTGAAGTAATTTGCCTTAAAGAAGCAAGAAAAAAAATGTGAGAGCAGAAAAATATTTTTAGGGAAAAATGCAAAGCAGTTTCTGTTTTAAACTGGATTAGGGAAGAAGAAACAATCAGGCAATGAGGAATAGTGTAGAGGTGTGGAGCATTTCAAAGACAGAAATATAGGGATTATCACAGTGTTTCAGACCTAGAATCTAGGAGGTAGAGAAGTACACTGTCTGCCACACTGGGTTAGATCTGAAGCTCATCGGCTTCCAGTAGCTTGAACCAATGAGTCTCTAATAGCGGATCAGTGTTCAGCAGATCTCAGGTCAGACACAGCATATTTCATCTTAAATCTTTGCCTTTAGCTATTACATAATTTTTAGGAAATTCATTAGCCAAATAAGAATTTAGTCTAATCTTTAATCTCACTGAATTAATACTCTCAACAACAACCTGTTGCAATTATCGCTACAATTTATACACTTTTTTCCTATATGTTTTCCTGTTATTTGCCTCCTTCCATAGGAATTTAAATCCTTCATTTACTCTCATTAAGGAGTTCTTTCCACTCTTTCATACTATTTCCATTACCTTATCTGAACAGTAAACACCACCAAGGAACATACCTGTGCTGAGGAGCAGCTCCTTCCCACCTTATGTAGGGCATTGTTAAAGCAGAGTTTCCCTTTTTTGTCTCAGAAAATTCAGATTCACTGGAGGATGCACACACTTTGCAAGGAAAAGCTATTTAGAAAAGGAGGCAAACATGTGGCTAAAGAATAGTTATCTTCGGCTTTTCTCATGAACTTCAGAAATTCCAGGTAGCCAAAGTGCGGTTACTGACTGGTGGAAAGTGTCCTGCCATGACCCAGGGATAGCCCCAAGTGCAGGTGAGCAAAGAGGCAATTCTCACAGCAATGGGAAGCGATACCAGGTCATTTAATTATGAGTTAGTTCTTCCCATATACATTTGTTTGCCTTTCCTTGAAGCATTTTTCACTGTCACTATGCTGCCCAGTCTCATCTGACCCAGCCAAAGCAACCCACTGCATGCAGTTCTGTGTGTTCAGCAGACTGTACCAACACAGTAATGTTTTTTCCTTTAAAATCTTTAAAGTAACAATCAACATTGATTTGTGGCTCCATTTGCTGAGGACATACCTACTTTTCACACTGAAAAACAGCTCTCTACTCCCTTTTACTTACCCAGCATGGTATTAGTGCCAAGACACGCTGAGATTAGCTCTTGCCACTGAGAATGACAGCTCAGACTTCCCTGTGCATTCACTCCCTGCACACCTGATGGCTCTCGCAGCCACCTTGCACACTAACATCACCCCTCGTCAACAATTTGGGGTTCATTTTTGTCTCTTTCTCTGTCTGGCCATTCTCAGCCAGCTGAGCTCCAAACCATTAGTCTGTTCCACACCTGCTTCTCAGCAAACTTCAGTTAACAAAAGTCTTGTTTCTGGCCCAGTTCAGCAGGATGACCTAACAATGTAAATATGTCTGTTATGAAGGCCATCCCCCTGAGTTGACTGATCCTTTAGTAAACCTTTTGATTTATGTAATAACCCTTTCCCTTATCTTTCTGATCATGGATTGTTTGGAAGCCTCCCCATTGATGATTTACTCTCTCATTGTCTCTGGATCTAAAACAGAGGAGTTATGCTTCAGCCACAGCCTTCCAGACCATTCTTGACCACCAGTCACAAACTGCCCACTCCCAGCCTTCCCTGCTGTCCTACCCCATTGAATTTC
Source organism: Chaetura pelagica (assembly GCF_000747805.2). Taxonomy (NCBI): domain Eukaryota; kingdom Metazoa; phylum Chordata; class Aves; order Apodiformes; family Apodidae; genus Chaetura; species Chaetura pelagica. Next base: position 779,207 of record NW_009952796.1, on the reverse strand, counting down.
CTTTCTTATTTACTAAACCATCACTTTCTGCATAATAAGCAAACACTCAGATCAAACTGCTCTGCCCTAAAGATCACAGACAAGGAATTAAATATTGTATGTTCTTCATTCATCTTTAATATCATTACAAGTCTGTTAAAGGATTTGTGTCCATTGAACAAAAAAAGCTAGAGGCATGACTGTAGCCGAATTCAGATTGCTAAATGTTTAACAAGGATGCTGACATTACAAAAGCTGGAGTCTCTGATCTCTCCTCTTGAAAGCTATTCAGGTTGGTTGCAGGGGAAAACTATGTCATGGGCACCTGGGCACCTGCATTCTATTCTGTCTCAGTAACCCTCTCTCAGAGGAAGTGAAGCCATAAGGTCCTGTCCCAGTAACAATGAAGAGAAACTAATGAAGAACTGGTTTATAGCCTTTTCCCAATCCTGATGTCCTGTCTGTGTCTGGAGGGCAAGTATAAACCATGTTTTTCAATGCTACAGAAGGAAGTACAAGCAATTAGTCCTCACCAGGCAATTCACACACGAGGTTAATCAGGCCCCTCGCTGGTTTTAAAGCAGAGAGCACAAACAGCAGGCTGAGAGCTCAGTGAGATGAGGAGGTCAGCACAAGCATAGGGGGAGGCAAATGGGAGCCCCTGTGCATCAGCAAAAAAGGGATCTGGGTGAATGATTTTAGGGAGCCTCCCCTCGCCCTTTCTCCCATCCATTATCCTGGCTTGACGAGCTCTGTGCTCATCAATTGCTGGAGGAGCCTGTTTACCTGCCAGTTGCACGGCTGTGCAAAATGGCTTACTGCTCAACAGAGATGCTCCCCCAAGGACCAGAGAAGGCACAAACCTCTCTCCATCACCAGACCCAGCAGCCCACTGCCTTTCTCCCACCCACAGCAGGAGGCAGCGTTTCGGTCTGTTCTGAGGTCAGATTGCTCAGCTCAAAGTGAACCAGGTAACACATCAGGGACAGACCGCAGGGGGAACTGTTATTTCTGTGTTAAGAAATATCGAAGGTAAAGGTGTTTGACTTGGAATAGACACAGCTCCCTCTCAAGGTGGGAGATTGTCCTCACCTTACTGCCCTGTGAAGGCTGAATATGGGGTTTTCTTTCTGAAGCGTGGCTTTTATTCCTTCCACTTGCACAACAAACCTAAGCTAGTTCTGTAATGTCTTATGACAATCAAGGATTTTCTTCAGGGCTCTGTATATGGCACAGCACACAAAGCTGCACCATGGGGCATGTCAACCTTCCAGTTCATTGCTGAGTTTGTCCACTGTTAGAGAACTTGGACTAGGAACACACTGAGCTCATTAAACTTCAGTAACTACCATAATAAGATATCCGAATTTACTAGGTCTTAAGAACACACCATCCTCTGAAATTAGTTGTCTTTGACCAACAGAAACATACTCCTAAGTCAGAAGCACCTACAATGGCTATTACTGGCTTTAAACTCTAGCCTCTGTTACCAGGTTTTCCTGATTGCAGAGCATTCCCCCTCAACCACCATCCTTAGCTTTCTTTATCAAGCAAGTATACTAGTAGTATGGTAAAGATACTGCTATATTGTCTGAGATCAGGAGCATTCATGCAGTGCTTATCTTTAAAAGCCCCAGAGACAGGACTTTGCTTTAAAAACACCTAGCTCTTAAAATACAAGTCAGTTGCTGTTCATGGGTTTGCTCAGATGAAGCAGCTACGTGGTCTTATGCACGCAGATTCTACGGCTTCTACAGGACACTCGCAATGCTCTTCTTTAGACAAATAGGGCTCGACTGCACTTTGTGTCAGGCCTTAAAAACTGCATGGTGTTTACAGTAGTATAGTCTGTACTTATTTTACAACCTCAGCAAGATTTCCTTAGCACTGGTGTATTTCCCTCAGCAGTATGTCTTCACACTGACTTCTGCCACCCTCAGTTTGGACACTCAGGTGTAAAATCTACATACATATTCTACAGTTGCATACACATAATCTTTTCAAATTTCTCAATAGCAAATACAGTCCAGATGATTCTATGGCTGGTGTACACAGTCCTGCTAAGAAGCTGGGGAAGAAAACCTAACCTCAAACTTTTCTGTATTCTGCTAAATGCAACCTGAGATGTTCCCTCTCCCTCTTTCAGGCATTGTTCACATACTATCAGCCTTTTCCTCTTGAATCCTTTATTCAACCTGAATAGTATTTTGCTGCTCAAGTAGTCCTATTGACTTCAGTGGTACTCCAGACAGTGTAAAGGATTTGTCAGTTGGGATCAGATTGCAAGGTCAGGGCCACAGATCATAAAACCTTCCTTGCCTGGCATACCATTGCAAAGTACTGTGAACACTTAACCATGCTCCAAGATGGATCCCCAGCATAACAAGATTCATAGTGTCAGAAACATTCATAGTGCTTTTCAACAGTATGCCAGGCAAGATTTTCAATCTATGGCCCTAACCCTTCAATCCAATCCCGAGAGATAAACCCTAACCCCTAAACAAAGTATCAGTGAAGTCAGTGGGGCTCCAAACAGATGCAGAATTTTTTCTGAGTGACACACATGGAAAGACTGTGAGTTTAGGGCACAGAGAGGCTAAAACTTGACAAAGCCAGTTGTGTCCTACAAGACTGGTTCTGGTTTCTAGAGCTAAAGGACTTTAAAAGCAAGACACCTGGTGGTAAGGGTTTTGAGTGACAACAGAGAGAAATCAGAAGGTTAAATGGTTTTTCTCCTCCTGAAGTAATATGCTTTCTTGCCCACAATACCCAAACGTTCACACGTCTCCACTTTTTATGTCACTCCTTAGGCTGGAGCTCACACACACACCCCAGACCTGAGCCTTCACTTCCTATAGAGCAGTGTGATGCTGGTGAGTGTACCCATCCTCCAAGCTGCAGCCCTGCAAAGATCTCACACCCATGTTCCTTTCAGCATGTGGATCTGTGCCGTTGCCATTATTAAGTCTGCCTGAGTGTCTGCAGTTACATACATGCTTAAGTGCTTTGCTGGATGAGTGCTCTTTGTTTCTGGAAGGTAAAGGAAATGCAGGCCTGGAAATGCTAACCAGCACAGGCCCACCTCTCATTTATCTCACTTTTATAACTTTGAAACTCTTCCTTCACTTTGGTAATAATGTAAAGTATCAACTAAAAATTGCAATGCATGCATTTCATTTGAGTTTTATTGCCTTAACAGACAGCATTAGATTACAAAAGAGGACATTTTTCTTCTCAGTTTTAGCTTATTCTTATGATTTATGATTAGATACAGCAAGAGTTCATAAACTTCCCTGACCTGCTGACAGCTTTTACAGGCTCCTTGATTTATTTCCATCTCAAACTTAACAGCTTTCATGTGACTGATATTCCTAGAGTCCTGGCATGGCTGCAGCACAGTCTGTGAGAGCTCCTCTAATCTCCGTGTTACTAATTTAAATGAAGTCTTGGTCTGTTGTTTAAAAAAGACATTCGTCATCTCATGGAGGTTTACAGATCCTCTTGTAATGTAATGTCAGACACTTCTGAGATATGAGTTTTAGAAAGCCTCCCGATATTGAGTGTTGTAAGACACACCAAGGTCACTTCAATATGCCAAAGAAAAAAAAAACATTTGCAAAACAAGAGGAGAGGAATTCCTAAGAAACTGCATTGTACCGAGGACATTTAGAAATGATTTATACCATCTGTGAGTACATTTCAAAGATAAATCTGGTGCTGGGGATAAAAGGAGAGGGGGGAGGCTAAATTTGAATCCAGAAAAATCCACAGACATCCAGCCAACAGCTATGAGTTCCTGATAAAAAACAACTCACAGAGCAATATTCTCACAGTCATAGAGGTTGCAGCATCAACAGTTTCCCAGTGTGCTCCAAAGCTACTGTGCTAACTAAGGCTGCTCTTTCAGCAAAGATGCAGCTGGCATTCTGTTTTCATTGTACACTTTCCAAACAACAACAACAAAAAGGATGCATTTTGTAATAACAAAGACCAAACTAGTAAGAGAGAGAAAAGGGAAAGAAAGCGAGATAAGAAAAGTGGGTGTCTCTCTAAGTTCATATACCACCCAGCTGAAGACAGAAAAATACCATTATTTTTGTCTCCAGAACATTTAGAAACTGGCAAGAAGTAAGTGATGTGAAAGTGTATGAAAGTGAAAGGAACCTAACTGGAAACCACGAGGTAGGTTTTAGTACTGATGGGTACAGCGGAGAGAGTAGACCCATAAATATTCGTGGAGCTTTGGAGGTTCTCCAGTGACTATGCTTAGGTGTTTGAGGTCAACTGTGATCAAGCCTTAGTATGACAGAAAATTGCTTTTGTAATATTTGTAGATCAGATAAGAGATGACAAGCAACACTAGGTTATGACACACTGGAGATATAAATACAGGTTGCCCAGATCATATGATTGATTGAACCCTTTTATTTTTGCTGAAGAAATTTAGCTAGCCTTGCTGGCAACACACCCAGAGCACTAAATAAACGTTAGATACAGTAGCTTGTCAGAATTTATAAAAGAGCAATCGACATTTGCTTTACTGTCAAAACAGCAGCCTACGAGTTTCCTCTCTTTGGAAGGAGAATCTGGAAAATAAAAGAATGCTATACAGCGTAATACCTTCAAATCACAAATGCCACAGTTAAGTCTGATCCAGAAATGATAGCTGCTTTCATGCAATGAGCTCCCCTTGTCCTCAAACAAAAACAACGTGCCTGCGAGTCTCATTGCAGCGAGCCACCAGCAGTAGTTGCTGTGTAGCACAGAACGCAGAGACAAGTGTGGATTTATCACAGAGCTTCCTATTCTACACTCCAAACAGACACTTTCACTGCAAACAGAGATAGAAAAATAGCATTGCCGGGGCTGTACAGTGTCTGCAACTGTAGTGCAGCAAAGTAGATTATTAAGAACACGATGAGACTTCATGCCTAATTTCAGAATTTTTTATGTGAATTTAAGTCCAAACGTGTCATTCACAATTACACTGAAGAACTTCTAAGATTTCTTTCTGCTGTCCAAGCAACATAATAAAGTCACGTTGCACATGAAACATAAACTCCCAGCAGTTTGTCTTTCTAGGATTACGTGGTGTTTTCAACACAAAAATCACATCCTCTCTTGGGCAAAGGTTCATTTTGCAGACCAGATCCACTGGATCAAAACAAAGGCTGCAATAAATCAGCTTTGTGAAGCTCTGTGAATTTTCACTTGCTGGCCTGCGTCACAAGAACCACCTGTTTTCAGCCATTTGTGTAGGAGAAAATATTTGTCAATAGTCTTACCCTGGGAGATGGGTATTATTCTACAGGGAGTGGAAAAAAAAAAAAGAAACAGCATCCCTTCAGCTACCTCTTTTTACTCTGATAGGGGCACAGAACATGTCTGCAAGGACAGACCAACTGTCAGCAAAACTATGTCCCTGCTGAATTTAAACACATTGCTCATTCTTAATAAATGTTGCTAAAGAAATATTTTTTGTATCTATGTGCACATCTGTCCTTTCTTACAAAAATCTCTTAGAAGGAATTCCCCCTCTCTCCCTGAGAGATAAACCCACCTGCACCAAGACTCTGGAGGACAGAGACTTCAACAGGTCTGTAGCATCCATCAGTAAGACTATGAGAGCTACAAGGATGGTTAAGGGACTGGAACACCTGCCTTACAAGGAAAGGCTGAGAGACCTGGAGCTTCTCAGTCTAGAGAAGACTGTGGGGGCATCTAATTAATGTCTCTAAATACATGAGAGCTGGGCATCAAAAAGGCAGGGACAAGCTTTTTTCACTTGTTTCCTGTGATAGGATGAGGAGCAATGGACTCAAAGTTGAGCATAGGAAGTTCCACCTGAACATGAGGAATTTCTTTACTGTGAGGGTTACAGAGCACTGGAACAGGCTCCCCAGAGAGGTTGTGGAGTTTCCTTCTCTGGAGACTTTCAAGATCTGTCTGTATTCCTTTTGGAGTTATATGCCCTAGCTGTGTGTGTTTTTTTGGTCCTGCTCCAGAAGGGGGGTTGGACTTGATGATTTTCAGAGGTCCCTTCCAACCCCTAATAATCTGTGATTCTGTGAGATTTCTAAACCCATTGATGTATCTGCACAGACATCCATGAGTTAACCAGGAGACAATAGATATGGGATTGGGGAACAGGTTCGGGAAAACCACTTTGAAGATGTTATTCTTGTTTAATTCCTAACTTTCTCTCACATTAATCTGCTTCTACCTGTTTTGAAATTAGTAATATCTGTATTTTCGATCATTTAAAGCAAATGCTGTCTCTGAAGATGCCATGCACTCCTATAAAGCAATTTAAGGTCAAAAAATCAGTAGCATAATCCACTACTTCTGTGTTAACCCTCTTTTCTGTTTTTCATTCCTTCTTAGAAAGAAAGGAGGCTTGAAAATCACCTAGTACTTTATCAAGATGATGTGTTAATGTCTCTTGTTGAACTGTAGAAACATCAGCACCCATAATCTCTTAAGTTTTAGTAGAAGCTTTTCTTCTTGTTATTTCCACTAGCTGTAAGGTTAAAAAAGATATGGTTGGTGCACATGCCAGGCTAGACAGTGTTACAGCAGCTCAAGACTAGACAAATTCTTCCAAACACTCTGAGTCATATGAACAGCTTACACATATTTCAGTAAGACAAAATACATCTATCTCTGGAGCAACACATTATGTCATTCAGCTTCTTTCTTTACTGGATGGAGTGTTCATGTGTCAATCTGTGTGTAATCTCTTCTGTCATTGTTAGGAATTGGTACCTGTCTCCCAGATTTCTTATCCTTCTAATGGGAAAGGTCAATGGATAGGTAGTAAGAAGCAATGCATAAAACGGAGCTGAGAATATAGCAAAGGAGGGAGAAGAGAGAAAAGAATGCCAATACCATACACTCAATGCCCAGATGTTAATAAAAAAATCATCAGTGGTTACTTGACAGGATCTCACAGAAGGAAAACTTGAGGGGAGAAAAGAAAAAAAGATCTCTCCATTGTGCAGCATTTTTCTTTGTAACTGAATTGTATCCTTTGTATCAGCTTTTCTTCTTTCCAACAGCTAACTCAGGGCATATTTACAATAAAAATAGAGGTTGGATTTGTTACAATTTGTTGAGACTGCAGATTTCCAATTAAAGGTGGTGTTATTCCTTTTATGTCTGTATAGTTTTTACTTGACTACTGAATGTAATCTAACTGACCCTTTTAGAATAGCCTTAAAAAAATCACTGGTCTCCTTGAGAACCCATGATGGATGAAAGAGTAGAGCTTCTGCTTTGTTGTCTAAGGTTTACTCAGTAAAAGGTAGAGAACATGAGACTTCACTAGTTGTATACTGATTGTACGGCTTTATTTCCTAGAACAAAGACATTATTCCTTCAAAGAACACTACTAGCAGAACAGGAAAATCACTTTAATATTTGGCATATATAATATTTAACACTGTGGCTGGATTTTGTTCAAGTGAAAAGAATTTATCCATGCTGATTTAAGAATATATTGCATAGTTCAAAAGACCCTGGTAAGAGTTACACCACAAAACCATACTGCTTTTCCTGCTTTAATTATGACTTTAGTTAAAGCACATGACAGGTTTTCAGGGCTGGGTTCCACTTCCTGCTCTGTGATGGGCTACTGGGGGTGATTTCCTTCATCTCAGCCTTCCTGGGCCACATTCTTTGCTGGTGTAAATCGGCAGAGGTCCACCAACTAGAAAGGCACTCTGCTGATTTACACCAGCTGTGAGTTTGACCTCTTGACCAAGATAAAAATGGGAATGGAAATGCATTTTCTGTCCCAGAAGAGTTACTTGTTGATCTTGGTTAAGGCAGTTATGAAGTTTCATCCTTTTTAACAAATGAGACTAATACCTAACTTTAAAGATACACACACACAAAGAATGCACTTGAGTGTTTTAAAGCCTTTAGAATTACTAGTAGTGCACTACATTTAAGTGATGAACATCATACAGAAACACATTCCAGGAACAGGATACCCGATTACACTGTAGGATTTTCTTTCCACATTCTCCCCTATAAGGAACATTTTCAGTCTTTCTGATTGAGTATTTTCAGTCGTTCATACCAACAAAAATACAAATGCCTAGATCAGCTCTGTAAAAAATATCTTGCTGCTTTTGCTATGGCTGCTCCTATTCATCAGGTGTTTTAACTAACATAAGGGAAATGGCTATTTCTTACTGATGGAGCTACAGTCTGTGTAACTGAACTTCAAAGATGCCGGGCCAGATCGGATAGCAAACATCAAAAGCTTTTGACTCGTGCTGAGTAAACTTTGTATTCTGACACACAAGTTCTTATCTGTTCTGTTCCAGACTTGAGAGAGAGAGGGCCTGAATCTAACCAAATCACATTGTTTTTCCTTACAGCTGCCAACTTGGAAAAATATCAGGGCACAAAGGAACCATTAAAAAGAAAACAAAAAAAAGACATGTTTTTGTTAGTTCCTAAGCAACACAATATTGCCAAGATGGTGGCTCCTATGAAAATTAGAAAATATTAGTTGCACATCACACTGTTATTTATTTATACTGCTCTGTGAAGCATTGTTTTTTCCTTCTCGCAAACTGACAGATATTATGGAAAACCTGTTCTTTTGAGTGAGGTGTTTACACCACAACTGTTATATATGTCTTGTCAGCAGCTTATTCCACTTGTTAATTCCCATTTCTGTTTTAACATTGATTTTACTGGGTTGAAAAAAGAAGATATGAGAGAGAGCGGGGGGGAAAAAAAAAAAAAAAAGGAAGAGCAAAAGAAAGAAAGAGTGAAAGAGTGAGCAAAAATAAGAGTGAGAGAGAAAGAGAGGGAGCAAGCAAGCAAGCAAAAGAGGGAGAGGGAGAGGGAGGAGAGGGACATGGAGGAGAGGGAGAGGAGCAGAGAGGAGAGAAGAGGAGAGGAGAGGAGGGAAGGGAAGGGAAGGGAAGGGAAGGGAAGGGAAGGGAAGGGAAGGGAAGGGAAGGAAAAAGAGAAGAGGACAAGGAAGGAGGGAAGGAAGGAGGAAAAGTTATACAGCTTGTTCAACAGAAATGTTTAAAAACCTGGTTATGAAAGCTCATGTGACTGAGGAAGGACATAAGAGCAAACAGCTCATCCATAATCAGGGCTTGACATGAGGAGATGTGTTGCTGTATTTTTCAGCTTGCTGTAAATTCACTTCCAGTGCACTCCTGTCTTGTGCTTGATGTCCTGCAACAGGCACACTTGGGGTAATTGAATTAATTGAATGAAAAAATAATAAGAATTTTAGATATCATTCAGCTTTGGAGTGATCCTGAACCCTGGTGACAAACTGGAAGCTTAACAGACAGAGTGAATAGACCTACCACAAGGCTCTTAGACAATTAGGATATGGTTTCATATGGACTTTGAAAAGCTGCCCACAAAATGAATATGAAACTCCATTTTCAACATTTGCTAGCTTGCTCCACAGAGGACTTCTTTTAGATTCAGTACTACTCAAATATTTAGGAGGACACACGTTTGATTCACTGACCTAATTGAGATTTTCTGCATAACTTTCAGAAGCTGTTGTTTCCAGAGCTTTGACCCTCTATTGGGTTTGTGAGGCAATGTTTTGGGCTGCAGGGGTGGCTTGTGTGAGAAGATGCCATAGCCAGACCCAGTCCGTTCCAAGACTGCCCCACCACTGGCCATGGCCACGCTTGTCAGCAACAATGGCATTGCCTCTGGGATAACACATTTAAGAAAAGAAAAACTACTCAACTGCAGCTGGAGAGAGGTGTGAGAATATGTGAGATGAACAACGCTACAGACACCAAGGTCAGTGAAGAAGGAGGGGAAGAGGTGCCCCAGGCACCAGAGCTGAGATTCCTCTGCAGCCTGTGGGGAAGACCATGGTGAGGCAGGCTGTCCCCCTGCAGCCCTTGGAGGTCCATGGTGGAGCAGTTACCCACTTGCAGCCCATGGAGGACCCCATGGTGGAGGACTTGGATGCCTGAAAGAGGCTGTGACCCCACGAGAAACCTGCGCTGAAGCAGGGTCCTGGCAGGACCTGTGGACCCACGGTAAGAGAGGAGCCTTCTCTGCTGTCCAGACTTGTGACCCTGTGAGGGACACACACTGGAGCAGTCTGCTGCTGAAGAACTGCACTGCATGGAAGGGAACACTTTGGAGCAGTTTGTGAAGAACTGTAGCCAGTGGGAAGGACTCACATTGGAGAAGTCTGTGGAGGACTGTCTCCCATGGGAAGGAACCCCACACTAGA
>NW_009952796.1:766011-768785 GCF_000747805.2 Chaetura pelagica | reverse complement strand
AAGAGTGTGAGGAGTCCTTGCCCTGAGGAGGAAGGAGCAGCAAAGACAACTTGTGATGAACTGCCCACAACCTCCATTCCCTGCCCCCCTGCATCACTGTGGGGGAGGAGGTAGAGAATTTGGGAGTGGATTTAAGGCCAAGGAGAAGAGAAGGTGATTTTCAAGATTTGGTTTTTAGTCATCATTATCCTTCTCTGATTTGACTGCTAATAAATTAAACTAATTTCCCCAAGTCGAGTGTTTTGCCCATGATGGTAACTTGTGAATAATCTCTTCCTGTTCTTGCTTAGACCCATCAGCCTTTCATGATATCTTCTCTCCCCTGCCCAGCTGAGGAGGGGAGTGATAGAGCACTTTTGGTGAATATCTGGTGTCCAGCCAGGGTCAACCTACCACAATCCCCCACGATCCCCCACATTGAGAGCCCTCTCTGCTCTTGTGGCAAAAAAACCTCACGTCTAGTTGACTGATGAATTAGCAAGCACCCAAAATTACCTGAAATGAACAAATAATGATTTTTCCTGCCAAGTTTGCACAGATACCTTCTTTATGGAGCTCTTAGGACTAAAGTAAAAATCATCAAGAGAGAATCAATATTTAGCTTGGGCTGCAAGGGGAGAGTATGTTAACACACTTCTGCATTTCTGGATTATTCCTGGAACTCGAAGTAGATGTGACAAGAAACCACAAAGAAAACAATGCTCAGACTAAATGCAGGTGTGATACACCATGAATTGCTAGTTACGTATCAGTTTTATTGAACAGAGAAACTCAAGGCAATGTAAATCTACTCTTTTCAGTGTATACTAAGCAAAGGTCTCCAGGCACCTTAACTTACATGGTAAATCCAATCTCAAATTTTGCTATGAGGCTTTATGTGACACAGGCATGAGGCACATATTGCAGGTGAGAAACCAGAGCATCCGAGAACAGCCACACCAAGCTGCACAGCAAGAGTTTTTCTGGCTGAGATTTAACCCAAGTTCCCTGATCACCAGTATATACCTGAAACTCCACTTTTAAGTTTATCTGAACTAAATCAGTGGGTTTTTCTTCTGATTCTTCTCACTTCATGTCTCAACTTGGGACAAAATAAAATAATAAGCAATCAGGAGTAAAAAAGCTCCTATTTATTAACTGCAAGGGGATAGACACCTGCTACTTGTGTTGGACACTTCCAGGTGTCCCCTGAACTTAGAATAGCATCCCTGAAACCTTGCACCGTGCATTTTTGTGGTGGTTGTGGCACTGCCCATCACTGCAAAGGTGATTCCTACTTAAAACACAAAGTTGTTCTAACTTGGCTATCTGGCAAAAGGCAGTTTTGTTATCCCAGAACCCAAAAGCCAGTGGTATCTAAAGGCTTTGCTGCTTAGGCCAGGCTTTGCCCCCCCCCCGACTTTGAACATTGATTTTGTTCCTTTGTTCTTTACATAATGAGGGTTTTCCTCAGGTAGGGTTCTGCTTTTTAAATTATTTTTATCTTGTTTTGTTTTGTTTTGTTTTGTTTTCCCAGTTGAAAAGCAGTCTATAGTAAAAGGCATGAAAGGCTATGACTTTTCACACAATTGTTAACATGGCCTCAGTGCCTGCAGTGCACCACTGAACCAGGCAAGGCCCCTATTTGCAGAAGCTGCAACAGGCTCCCTGGTTGTCCTAGACTCCTCAGATGAGCAGGACCACTAGTGGATGAGCTCAGACTGTCCTTGGGAAGCACACATGCCTCATATCTGGTTTTACATGGTTTATTTCCTCCATGCTGACCACGGCTCAAGAACAACTGGGTGAGAAGGTGCTGCTTGGAGAACGGGAGAGATGTGAAGGGGGATGCACACGAGTGCTGGCATGTGCAAATGTGGCATCTCTTGTGAGCCCTCATTACAGTTTCATTACCTGAATTCTCTTAATTAACAAACATCTGCCAACTCCTGCACTCTGTCAGAATCCACCACTGATGTTTCCTTTGTAGTGCCTTTCATAACATATGTAAACAAGTGGAATAAAAATCTTGCTGTTATCAACTTTTGATTTTATGAGTATCTGGGGCTGTTTAAACTGCAGATTAACTTTTACGGGCCCATCTTCCTCTGCAACCACAGCCACCACCACCCCTCCAGAAACATTGAATAGCCAGCTTTCCTGTGCCAATGTGTCAGAAAAAGATCATTTTAGTAGATGATTAAGAAGGAGGGAGTCTTGTTTCACTGAAACTCAAATAATTTATTTCATATCTCCAGGTGTGCTTTGTCCCTTCTTCCCCCAGGTGGTCTTGGATGAGTCTATACTCTTTGGGCCAAGATCCCAGCAATGTGATGGGCCTCCTGCATACTACTGCAATGTATTGGACACTATACAATTGCAATGCTGGAGGTGGGGTCTTCCAACATACTCTAGAATAAGGGTCTTCTCTTGGTTTTTTCCATGTCACTACATTTTCCAAAGCTACACTTCTTATACCATACAACTTCAAATCTCTGACAAAGCAGAAACCAGATTGTGAATATATTGTCTGCCCAAATTTGACTTGCATGTCCAGGCTACCTTGATCCTACATCTGATGGTGATATACCTGGGAATGGTGAAGGAGGTCTGTGACAGCAATTCTTCTGTCTGACTGGTGTTGTGAGTGTGAAAGTTGGATTGCATATCCAAGTATAACAGATTACGTGTAGTTTATGTGTGCTGCTTCTACAGCCTTGCTGCTCTCAGGATATTTTACAAAGATACATTATTATCCCACCACAGCTGACTAAGATGTTTCTGTTCCTATCCTG
>NW_009952796.1:725141-765794 GCF_000747805.2 Chaetura pelagica | reverse complement strand
CCTGCTGAAATTTGGCTACGGTTGAAAAAACTGGAAATGCATACCATACTTTTCCTAATGTTCATTCCCTGACTACCTGTATTTCTCTTGCATTATACACTCTTCAAATTGTCTTTGTCCGAAGATTGTCCAAAGAACTTCATGCAATGACACACATTAGCTATTCTTTATAAGAGATTGTCTGCAGTTGTCTTCTCTCACTTCTGTCCACAATAAACAGAGCATGTACTTTCAAGCTTTCACTTCAGGTGATGCAAACCAGCAACAAGAAATAAAGTACAATATACACAGTCAGAAGTGTTAAAGCAACTCCAAGTCCTAATCCCCTGCTTTGTTTCCCACATACTCCTGCCCCTTTAAATACTTGTCCCTTTTTTTTGAACATTATTTCACCTTAATCTGCAACCTTTGCTTTCTAGTTCTGAACAACTCCTACCTCCACATTCCCTTTGTGCAGCCAACTCTTCCCCTAAGCACTGAAAGAAGCCTTAAAATCCACCAGCCCCATCTCTGCTTGCTAACCCCATTTTTTACCCCCCATTATGCTGTTCTTTCAGCTCCAGTCAGTCCTGCTGTTTCCATGATCAGTTCCCAAGAGGACCTCAAATGAGGTCCCAGGTGAGACATATACTATTCTTTTCCTGGTCACATCATAATAAGTTTCATGTGTTCTCCTGGGCTTTGAAGGTTCAAAGTATTTTCTATTACTCATTAAAAGTGAAGTCAGTGGCCTATGTGGCTGAGCAAGGTTTGGATAAAGATCCTAGATGTGCTGGAGGCAAAGTGCTTGAACAAACCTTTCTTAGTTCAGGAAAAGATACAGCCAGTCCCACTGAAAATACAGAGGCAGATTTAATTTCCCCCACAAATTTCCTGCAATCCAATGTTTTAATCTTATATATACATATATAAAATTCAAGATATTTACACAGCTCTCTGCTTGGATTAACAAAGTCAAACTATCAACAGAAGCACTTGTGAATAAAAGTCAGTCCACAGATACTACAGAGAGATGGCTTTTCTACATCAACCTTTTCTAAAGTGCTTGCAGCCACACAGAACATCTGAAGTGTTTGAACTTGTGCAATTAGAACAAGTTGTCAGGGACACAAAAAGCTTTTCAGAAGAGCACAGAAGCTGCCCGTATGTTATCTACCAGTGTCATATACCTTCAGCCCAGGAATCATCAGAGCCTAGGCAGCAGGGTATGAAATAAAAATCTTCTACGCCAACCATATTTCAGCAAGCTGCGATTTTTTTCTCTAATAAACCCTCTTCCCTGCAGCTTTTCCTTCTGTCTCTAAGTTCTTTTTTTTTGCTCTCCGCCCTCTGTACTTTTTCTATTTTTCCCCCCTTTCTTTGTCTTGTCCCTCCTCTCCCCTTATTTCTCTTCCCCTTGCTTTCTCTGCTCCTTGCTAGTGTATTTTCTCTCCTTATCCCAGTCCCTCTTCAGCCCCAGTTCTTTGATTCTCTTTTTCTTTCTTTCCCCTTCCCTGTTCTTCCCTATCTCCATTTCTCTTCAACTTGTGTTGGATTTTTGCAGGTCTCTGTGCTGAGTCAAGAAGTCCTCACTTCCAGCCTCATTCCATTACAAAAGCATCTTTCCTATCACAGAAACCACATATTCTTCAAAAAAATTATAATTGCATTTTTTAAGGAAAAGTGCAAGACAAGAAGTTCTCCTCATGAATAAATATTCTCAGAGATTCAGCACTTGGATCTAGAGCTTTGGTCCTATGCCCAGTGAAAACTGGGTCCAGTTGTGGGAATCAGATGAATTTTCCCAGATTTTGGCAATGCTGGTGGCTGGCAAAGCCTTGTGGACGGCAGACTTCCGGTTCTGGATTTCACCCACTGGCTTTGTTCTGAATCTGAACAAAATGCCCGAATTTTGGAATGCTACATAAAAACTTCACTTTCATTCATGACATTTAGATTAGGGCTTATAATCAGGAATATAAAACCAATATTTATTTCAAAATAGAATTGGAAATGCATCCTTTCTTTCTAAATACTGGAATGGGATGTACTCCCTAGGTTTTCATTTGCACATAATTTTCATTAATTCCAGGGGATTTTTCAAAGTGCCTTCATAAAACAGAAGAAGAAATAGTGACAGGTTGGAGAGCTTTGAGAAATGGTGCTGAGATTTTAAATGCCTTGCATATATATGGACCCTGGGCATACACTGTTGCTGTGTAGTATATCATGGCAAATAGGATCAAGTAGCACCTTAGCCTTGGTGTTCTGTAGACAGAGTTCAGACAGCTCCACTAGAACCACAGTTATGGTATAATTATGATCTCCATGTACCTCAGGAAACAGGAAGATAGTTTGCCCAAAAGAAGCCCTCTTGTGCCTTGACTTCACAGTTCAAAGGTAATACAGGTTTGGCTGTAACAGCTGGAGTCACTGGGTTGATTTCTGCAGCACTTGAGCTGCTGGGAATTAACAGTTGCATCCTGTGCTCTCGTGTCCCTAGCCAGCCTGAAGTATATAAATGGGATTTCAGCTGGCATTTGCATTCAGTAGGAGCTGTGCATAAGCAACTGCCAAATTTCATCCTGGTCTGCACAAATATCCCTGCACAACAAGAACTAACTGCCTCTGACACGACAGGAGCCCTGGGTCATGAAGGGTCATGCTAGTAGGAGGTCAAGGAGGAACCTTGAGACTGTGACCTGGGACAGTGTGCTAAACTCAGCACTCGTTCTTGCTAAGGGACAGCTGAGAGGACCAAGCTGCTACATGGACATTTGAGGCAAACATTTGGTTTCAGTCTGTTTGATTTTAGAAGGCCCACCAAGCTAGCACAACTACTGCATGCCCTTTTCCACACCCCTGTCTAAGCAGCAAATGCCTGCAGGAACTTCATATCAACTATTGCCCACGATGGACAGAATTGTTAGAGCATCTGCATATGGTTCTGAAATAGAGCTTGAGGCTCAGATTTCTGCAAAAGTCTGCCACCAGTTGTCCTATGTATAGGAGGTGATATGGGCAGAAAATGAGAGACAGAGAGGTGAATAGTGGTCCAGATAGTCAAAGAAGAAAAGCAAGGGCTGCTTAGACTCCCCAGACCACTTCTCCATGACTCCTCACTGTTACAGGATTCTTCCCACAGCCCATCTCTTAGTGGCTCTGATAGTTTTCTGAGTTTTGAAATGTACTCTGAAAGTCCATTAGATGAAATTTTAATAGAAAAGACGGCAGTAGAGAAAAAAGCAAGTAGAAAAAGGAAAAGTAGGAAAAAGAAGCAGTAGAGATAGATCAATAGGCAGCGCTGAAAGAATCCACTGAAGAATGGCTGGAAAGAAAACGCAGATAGGAGTAGAAAAAGATGTAAGCTGATAGAGTCAGGACAGAGATGATCAGGAGAGTGGATGTGGAGGGAAGATAGAAAGATCTGGTTCACTTCATGTACCCACAAGTCAAAACTCCATTGCTGAGTCAAGATTAGTTTGTAGACTTTTACTGGTAGATACTAAGAATAGGACACATTCACTCAAACTGGACCTTTCGCAGACTACAAGGTAGAGGATCCTTCCCTTGATCTGGTGCACATCAATGGCAGAAGAAAAAACACAGCTTAGAAAGCACCATAAATAGAAGAAGTTTGGTGACTGTTTTAAATACATCGGTCCCACATTATCTTACAAAGGAAGGTATTTCTTTTTTTACAGAACATGAAACAGAGGTGCTGAGGGACCAAGTGTCTTGACTAAAAGTGAGGGAGCAAAAATGGGTAGTGAAGTGGCCCTCCTGATTTCCAGCCCGCTGCCTAGGCAGCCAGAGGGACCTAGCTTGAATACAGATATAAATGCTGCTGAGGGATGAGATGACACCATCTGAAAAGGTTTTTCCCTGATTTACATAATAATAAATGCATGTATAAGTGGAATTAACTAGCAGGTATTTTTTTCATCTATTTGTTTTAATTAATTCAAACTGTAGTGTTTGTAAATGTGATCGACACTAAACCTTTATTTAGACTGTGCTTTGAATAAATGTATCGACATTAAAATTAGTCACCATAACCTATAACTCACAGGATGAGTTTGGTTATGAATGTTACAAGTGCTATATTAAGCTTCCAAAGAGAATTAATTTCTTGCTCTAGAAGACCTTGAGAAGTTGTGTATTTCTAATGTATAGTAAGATAAGCAACTTGGAACAGTTTTTTTGCAATGCCTTTAATTTCTGAGAACTGGATTTTCTTATTGCAGCCAGTCTAAGGACATGCTGGTAGACAGAAGATTGTATGATAAATCAGCAATATTGCATATGTGAACTTTGCCACAGTAAGGGAGATTTTCAGAAGTACAAATGAAAAATTGGCATATCACTCCTTTCAATTGTCACTGGGTGTTGGATGCCTTTTTTGTTGTTGTTTCTGAGCATCAAAAAAAATCTGTATGTGTCAATGTATTTTTGTGGAATGGACAGAGCTTAATTTCTAAATACCTAGGAACTAACTCGTACAGCACCCAAAATTTATAGGATTTCAATTATTCCAGAGGGAGCTCAGTTTATTCACTTTTCTTCTGTGATTCTACTTCTGATCGAGACCAAAAATCAGGATGAAGTTCTCTTACAATTATACTTTTCTATATTGATCCTGCCTTTGTTATCTCTATGGCTTATTTGTTAGACAGAAGAGATATGACTAGGCATACATCATTGTAGAATATAGGAGAATTTGCTGAGATTGATGCATAAGCAAAGGACAAGCACATTAACAAATCTAGCTGTCCAAAAGTCAGGGCTAATGTTAACCAAGAAGCCCATTACTGTGAATCCATCAGAATGTTCTTTTATTTGTTTAACTTTGCCATTTTCATTTTTTATTTGGGTAAGATAATTGCCTGTGATAAGCTCTCTGTGTGTAGGTTGGAAGCATGCAGAAAGCCAGCCTTTGGACTGGAATATTTACGCTAAGTCTAAGCATTAATGATGTGTAATGGCCAGACTGTATTTGCATATTGAAATGATCTCAATTAAAATCCTCTATCATATTACTTCAAAGAGAGAACCTCTCAAACTGCAATATATTTTTCCATGAAACACAGCCTATGAGGGATGTAATGTGTTTATCTGAATTTCTAAAGACAATCATTTTAGTGTTAATTTCATAAGTAATAAAAGATAAATTTCTTTCCTTAGGCTTCGTATGACAAAATTCCTTTCTCTTTCCTTGTAAGGCACTTACTAAACCCTGAACTTCTTTGAAGGACAAAACCATAAAACAGTGCACAGAACTTGAACTAAATAATGCCTTGCCCTTCAATATTGTTTCTCATCCTGAGAATCTAAATACATTACAAAGATTTACAATGTCTAAAAGAGATAAGGGACTCACAAGATTCTCTTCACCCACCCCTGAAAGACTATAACCACTGAGCAAGCAAACAAAAACTTTTTATGGCACTAAGGAACAGAATGCAAGTCAAGAGTCTTTGCAAGAAGCAATGAAGAGTAAAGAGGATACACAAAGTGGATGATCTGCTAAGCAAAAAAATTGTCAAAAAATTGTCAAAAAAAATTGTCAATTGTCAAAAAAACCCAGCCACATGAGAAGTTCATGAAAAAGCATTGAAAATATTATGTTTTTAAAGACTCTCTGTGCTTTTAAAAGTGAAGATTATGATATTTTTTCTGAGGAATTTCAGTTAATTTCATAACATTAAAAAAACCCTAAAAGTTGGCTTGTTAAAATTAAGACAGTAGCTGGAAAACACAGCATTTCATTTTTTAACAAAACAGGCCAGAGGTAATGAATGAACATGTAGGGGAACCATATGTCATTTAATGTATTAGAGTCAAAGTTAACACATATTAACCACTGGAAGAATGGTTGCTGATAACAGAGATTGTTTTCTGTCTTGTAGCTGGGATCTATCACTGAAAACCTGTGTGGCAAGTATTTTCTTGATATTTGTTTCTTTAATGTTTTCTAAAGCCACATGAGTCATTGTCAGCTAGGTCCTTGGACAAGAACTGCACACTGTTAAAAAAAAACCTGTACGTTTCATAGCTACAAACATTTTAACACAAAGATTTTTCATCCAGAATTTCTCAAAGGAGCTACTGCTACCTGCAACTCAGACATCCAGCTAGAGGGAAGGAATGATACAGTACAGTAATTTGAGTGACCCACCACCCATTGCAAATAAAAAATAGCCAAAGAGGCTCTATTTCCTCAAATCTAATGCAACATTTTCTCATGCAGTAAGGAGAGACAACCCTGGAGTCACCTATTAGGGATGAACTCCCTCAGATTATCCCACATCTATCACAACATGCAGTGTACACAGGGAAGCAGCTGCCACATATCAGCTGCTCTGGGATGATTACCAGTGTGTATTCTCACTGTAACAGTGAGGACACTTTCTCATCTCTCAATTCAGAGTAAACTGCCTTGCATTTATGACAGGGTAAGAGTATAGAGAGCCTACTTACTACACAGCCACTGCTTTACACTACCTTGCTCCCTTGTGTATGTGATCTTGCTCCTCAGCAAATATGAAGTAAGTTGAATTAACTCACCTTGAGCCTTAAATATTGTCATTATTTGAAATCATTTGTTATCTTTTATGCCAACAGTCTTTCACTAAAGAAGAAAATGAAAGCTATTAAAACAAATCATTTCTTGTTGCAAGAAAGTGCAGGCAAGGGTTTGTTTTTATTAACATTATGAGGAAGAAGGATTTGTAAGAATTTTGAAAAGAAAAATGTTGGTTTTAAAATACAGATGAAATCTTAGATGCTGGCCAATAGTGTGATTGTGGCAGTATTGTCTTTAGCTAGTCTTCTGACTGCAAAATATGAAGTCATGGAGTCCAACAGAAAACCAAAGAAGGCATTATCATTGACTCAAATGGAAAATAGTGCGTGAGATTTATTGTAACTTTCCTGTTGAAAGAAAAGTGAGCATTTATGGGATCAGCCTAGATTTACCACAGAAAAGACTTTGAAGAGCCTACGGTCTTAAGTGCATTTATTAAAATAATTCATTTTAATAGTAAATAGTATTAATATATTATATACTCCGTGATACATTTAGTACTGTTATTACCTAGTATTAGTGGGTAGTATAGGTACCTATCATTTAGTACTACTAGTTCCTAGCATTGGTAATATTGCTGGGTACTAATAGTGCTAAATATGAGTAATAATACCAAATATTTTTACTACTAATAATAGTATTTATCTTTTATACAGCTGAACACATCAGAAGACCACCAAGAGTAGTCTGCGAAGTATTCATCATCAGAATTCTGCTGCTGAAACAGAGACACCAGTGTTAGTGAATTTGGGGGAATGAGTACAAATCTGTACTGATAGCATTTGCAGTGTGCTCTTTCAAACTACTTATACAAATAAGTATTATTAGTATTTTGCTAGCAAACGTCTCCATCACCTGAGGTAGAACACCAAGTTGCCATCTGTACTTCATAGAATCATAGAATGGTTTAGGTTTGAAGGAACCTTAAAGATCATCTAGTTCAAATCCCTCTGTCATGGGAAGGGATGCCTTCCACTAGACCAGGTTGCTCAAAGCCCCATCCAACCTGGCCTCGAACACTTCCAGGGAGGGGGCATCCATGGCCTCCTTGTTTCAGTGCCTCATCATCCACGCAGTGAAGAATTTCTTCCTAATATCTAACCGAAATCTTTCAGCTTAAAACCATTACCCCTCATCCTATCACCACATGCCTTTGTAAAACGTTCCTCCCCAGCTTTTCTGGCTGAACAACTCCAACTCTCTCAGGCTGTTTCCAGAGCCAAGGTGTTCCAGCCCTTGCATCATCTCCATGGCCTCTTCTGAACTCACTCTGGCAGGTCCTTTCTGTGCTGGGGGCTTTAGAACTGGACACAGTACTCCAGGTGGGATCTCATGAGAGTCGAGTAGAAGGGGAGAATCACCTCTTTTGACCTGCTCACCACACTTCTTTTGGTGCAGCCCAGGACACAGTTGGCTTTCTGGGCTGCAACTGTACATTGCCAGCTCATGTTGAGCTTCTCATCAGCCAACACCCTCAAGTCCTTCTCCTCAGGGCTGTTCTCAACCCATTCTCCACCCAGTCTATAATTGTGCTTGGAATTGCCCTGACTCAGGTCCAGGACCTTGCAATTGGCCTTGTTGAACTTCATGTGGTTTACACAGGTCCACTTCTCAAGCCTGTCAAGGTCCCCCTGGATGACATCCCTCCCTTCCAGCATGTCGACTTCACCACACATCTTGGTGTCACTGACAAACTTGCTGAGGGTGCACTCATTCCCACTGTCCACATTGCCAACAAAGCTGTTAAACAGCAACCATCCTAGTACTGACCCCTGAAGAATGCCACTCATCACTAATCGAGCCAGTGATCACAACATTCCCCTCAGAAAATCAGAACAGTAAGAAAGGCTACTGGAGGAAGAAATTTAAAGGCATTTGCTGCAGAATAAAAACATCTCGTTTAGCTTAATTTTATTTGGAAGCTCGAAACACGTTACCATCATTCATGCCTTGCTGTAATTGGACAGAGTGATTAGACCACCTTTTTATATTAAATGCCTATTTTCCTTTCAATAATATCCATGCTAAAAGAGAAATATACTATTCAGACAGTCAGATGGGTTTGAAGCAATGATGTATTTTACCCCTCATTTTTAAAGCTTTTTTCTAATCTGTGGCTTTCTAGAGAAACTGTACGTGAAGAATGTCAATATACACTGGCTTAGAAAGGAGAAACAGAAGAGCAGCTCTTCAGAAATATAGAGAATCTTGTAAGGAGAAAAATCAATTACTGCCAAATGAGCTTTCTGAAAGTATATCATGCAAAACAAGACATCACAAAGACTGACATTGACAAGGGAACAACTGTAAAAAGCGCTACGAGGAGTTCAGACAGAATATCCTTCTGCAGAGGACTGTCATTGCACAGAATAAAATGGTCTTTACTGAAGTCAGTAATAGACGTAAACTATGAACCTCACTTTAAGAGGGAGCTGAACACATTTGAAGCAGGGAATGGATGTAACCATGCAGTCATAAGAGAGATAATTGTGCATAAGATGGTAAGCTACCCTACCTGGTGATTTGTATTTTTGTTGCCAGTGGCAAGGTTTTGATGGACCATGTGCTTTTCTCTGGGCTATTATTACTTGTATGTCTCTAAAAAGTGCCCTCTGATATCAAAGTTAATAATATTATTTATCCTGTAACCATCACTCATGTTTACTGTTCAATCACTCCTTTTTCTCTTCCCACTATAGCTTCCTCCTGTTTCCATTTGAAGGTTAAAATATCTACAAATGCTATTTAGTGTACAGGTCTTTTCCAGCTCACCCTGTCCTCGTACTGCTTTGCTGCCACATGCACAATGCATATGCCCATACATAGACACGTGTGCTCAGATACTGTCTTGAGCTCTTTCTCTTCTCATGTCCCCTACCTATCCAAAACTGCATTTGAAATAACTGTGAAAGACAGGGCCATGAGTCTCTCCATGTTTTGCCTCTGAAGGGGAGTGCTTTTCAGATTCTTACTCAATCAAGAGCTGGCAAAACATCGAAACCCAATCGGAAAATCCATGACCTGTCCTCAGGTGCTAAGCCACTTTTGCTCCAGATGCATCTAAACCGGGATGTTCCTAATATCTCCAAATGGAGTCACAGTGATTTGGAAAAGGAGTTAAACTGAGACAAAGGCTGACATCCCTCCCAGTATGAGAAACTGTCCCATCACAACTCTTACATGTGCCCAACATTTCCTCCATCCTCCAGGGTCAGGAATGAATGGCTGAATGGAAACCAGAGAAAAGATACCAGCAGGTCTTCCAAATGATCATAAAGCACTTTACAGAACCAGAACCCCTGTCTATCTAGCAGAAACACATCATCTAGGAACCACTTGGACCCATTCAGTGCACATGTAAGACTGTGAATACATGTCTTAACATCTCAGCCTTGATTTGCGTTGATAGTTCATGCCTCTGCACTAATCCTCTTCAAAATGGCACTTTAAACACACTTCTGTCCTGAAGAGTTTACAGTTTCCCTAGGAAAGGAAAGATAATAATTGCTTTTGTTCTGCAGAAGGGGAACAGAGGCTCAGGAAGCATTTGCCGTACTATTCACAGTACAAAACCTTCTCCAATAAAGCATTCAACTATCAAGATCCCAACTTCAATGAAAACAGCAAGACAATTTGGAGGCATTGGCTTTCTATAGGGGCATGGCTTTTGGCAAGAGTGGCCAGGAGCCACACAGAGCCCACCATGGAAATTTATCCAGTGCCTGGGAATGATGGCTAGGCAGCAGATCAAAACCACTGGTGTTACTGTTTGAGTATGCTGAAGGTAAGAAGGTGCTGGCCTATGCTATTAGGACCTAATAAGTTATATACAGGACCATGCAGATGAGTTAGTTGTTTTAACTAGCCCATGGGCCAACTAAGAATAAAAGTAGCTGCCAAATACATCACAATTACTTTCTGTTGGTTAACCACGGTCACACTGGTAGTCTCTGTTCATCAGGTAAGGAAACCACACCTCCTGAGTCTCAGTTTAGTGCTCCTTATGTAAGTGTATTTGCCAATATCTCAATACATTTGTGAGTATATATATACGGTGTATATACTGTATGTAACAGCATAGTCTCTGTGATTCATGTACGTACCAAGGATCTTTGGCAGCATAACTGGAAGATCCCAGCTGCAATGACACCAACAATAGTCCCACAAAACTGCAGTAGTTCAAAACATAACTTTTCATGACCTGTATGACTTCATTATATTCTCCAATCTCAGTTCTGCAGAAAAGAGAGTTTCTGCACTGAAATCTAGGCCTAAGATTGTGCATGTCTCTGAAAAATATCCTAACATTTCTAATGCTGGAGATGAGAAGACTGAGGGGCCATGACATGAAGTGCATGATGTCAAACTGACTTTGCTTTTGATCACAGAGGTAGTAGTATCTAGAGGCCTGAATCTGACGTTTACATGGTTGAAAGAGAAAGTCTGTAGTCAAATATCGAAAAATGTTAACAGCTACAAGTCCAAGTCTCTTAGGCTGAAACCATACTGATATGGAAGCTATCACCTCCACTAGCCCTTTGGATCATGGCACCAAAGGCAGGCCTGCCTCTTCCCTTTCTAGAACATCTATTCTAGGTGTACATAGATTTCCTCACAGACACAACAGAGAATTTTCTCCTACAGACAAATTATAATATGTTAAATTGGAGCAATGCCAGACTGCAAAGATGTCTGCACCTTCACACAAATGAATGGACCAGGATTTTTTTCAGAATAGGCAAGTGAAGCCTCTTCCCCACTCAGGGAATCACACATTATATACACACATCCTCTCCCAACATACAGAACCTATCTGCCTTTCACTGCTGGCTTACTAAAACTTACATAAACAGACAAGATGGTAAAGGGCACAGAGAAGTCCCAAGCACACTTTTTCTGAAATGGAAAAGATAGGTTGGGGTAGAAAAACAAGGAAATCAAATACTGAGGAAATAAACGAACAGTAAATACACCAATTGTTGTATCCCTATGTTAATTTGAAGAGTTCCTTGGGTCCTTTTAGGAAGGTTTTGTGTAGCAATGGGAACTATAATCTTCCTTAAGCATTCTGTGCAGAAAGAAATTTCCTATAAGAGAGTCCAATGGTTTTCCCCATGAGAAGACAAGGGCTCTTCACTCCTACCTTATTGAAAGAAAAATAGGTGTTGTCGATCCTGTAGCACTCCTGTAATTAGTCAAAATGCAGGAAGGAACCTTTAATAATGTCGTGATCTCCTTTAGGCAAATTTATTTCCCTATTCCACTCTTCCTCTTAAATGAAGATTCCACTTCATTTGTTCAACAGATAGAGCTGAAACCAAACCCCAGTTCCAAACACATTCTGCAGCTATGAAAATTCCAGCTAGAGTCAGCTTTAAAGGCTGATTGTAAAATACATTAAGCAGTCTTACAGCAGCCACACAAGGTCCTTTAAAAAGGAAAAAAATCCTTTCCCTTCATCTGTGCTTATTAGAGCTCTAGAGACTCAAATGAAAGTACTAGTGCACCTGCAGTTTGTCAGAGAAACACACCCTTCTTCACATTGCTTTCAAATCAGGCCAACAACAAAAAAACAAGTAAAATTTCTTCTTGAAAACAATGAGGCTACAGGTGTGAGGGAGGTCACAATCCAAAGACAGTGCAGTTCACAAGTGAAAATGGGGACAGAACTCAGCCTGAGTTCTTTATGGCAATGGTAGATATGGGCTGGCTTTAAAATTCTAGGCAGAATTTTGCAAAACAGGTTTGACAAAACCCCAAACCCAGTGTGTTTTTTTAATAAACTGAGTACATTTGCTCTGGGGACCATTAAGATACAAACACAGAGGGCTGCAGTGCCATTTTAAGAGTACAATTTTCAGTAGAACGGCACATGAGTAAGTGTATTAAACAACCTTTTTTTTTTCATTTTTTCTTTTTCTGGGTTAGGAGATCATTAATGCTCCTTTGTTTTATTTGTGTGGAGGGCTATTCCCAATATCCAGTATGCCAAACTAGGATACCACGCACTTCCATTTCACCTTTTTCAGAAAATGCATTTTTTGCTGAGTCTGAGTCACAGAATCACAGAATCCTCACAGTTGGAAAAGACCTCTAAGATCACCAGGTCTGACCCTCCAGAGCCCAGATTGGTTCATGTTTGTCTCACTACAGATAAAAGAGGGTAGAACCACAATACAGTGCTCTTTAAACGCTGCATGCTTTTTTTTTAATACTAAATATGCCATTACTTTTAAGTGTTATGGTCTTCTTTGTAAAGACATTTACACTAGAAAGCTAAGAGTACTTTACAGCACCCTGCAAATTTCCATAAATAACAATTGACCGTGAGAGTTTCTTTCACCTATTCCATAGAGGAGGACTTCCAGAGAAGAGCCAGAAAAGGTGGAGATCACTTTAAAATGCTTCTCTCTGTCATTTCCAATACCCCGCCTTATTCAGCTAGGCCAAAATCTCACTTGAAGTGAGCTGAAGTAGAAGCTTTTTGTGTGTGCATGGAATGGTATCCAGCTGGGAAAGCAGTTAAATGCTTGCCCATCCCCTTAACTCTGGGCATGTAAATTCAAGACGAAGAGAGCTGTTTTGACGTTCTTGGCTGGAAATCCCTCTCCACACCTATACTTTAATGCATCTACTGTACGTGGTAGTTTGGCTGCTTTCTCTCGCTACCATCTGTTCTGATGGCATGGTGCCTGCTCACAAGTTGAATGATATATAGGTGCCAGCAACAATGCGTTTTGATGGACAGACTGCACAACACTGCAATTGTCATCTCTTGTGCATGAAGGCCACACTCTGTGCCAGCAATGAAACATTGGCACTTTGTTCCTCCATACACTTGTTCACACCTGTTGACACTTACGTGCCAAAAAAGGAACACTTGAACAAGGGAGTTTGCAGGCTTGCTTAACTCCCTACTAGGAATTAGCATTATCTGGAAATATATTCAGCCCCTGGCTCAATCATCATCCCATGCCTCAAGGAAACACTGGGTCACAACCTGGAATATTTCTATAGGTCTCCACAGGGTATCCTCTGATATCTCTATGTCCAAGAAAAAAACTATCTTCTCATTCAGATGAAAATGGACTGGACTAGGAAAGTCTCTTCTGTTCCATGGTCCCATCCAGATATTTAAGGGCTAGTCTATGCAAACCTTGTATTTTCCTCATGTCCAAACTAAGGTCTCAATTTTAACATTTCTTTCACAAGGTCTTCTACAAGCACAGCCAAGCTTGCTGCAGGTCCATACCAGCATCACTCCTTTTTCCTCAATTCCATAGTCAGGTTGATCAACACATTGAACCTCATGTATAGACTCTTGTTTTCCGGAGCTCAGATAGGTCCATCTTCACCAGTAAGGTTGAACTACATGCAGTTAACATTCAGCTCCATGAGTAAAGTTTATTGTTGTGTCTTCGAAAATAGCAACAATTTATACTGATGGAGAAGAATGTCAAGAAATGAAGTTAATGTAAAACACCACAGATTAGTTTTATGTGTTTTTAAAAGCAGTATGGTTGAGAGAAAGAAGAGTTTCTAATTCCTGCATTGAGCATACACAGAAATTCAGATACTTGGGGAAGAAAAGAACTTACACACTAGTCAAAGCCAGAACAGACAATTTCTTGGGGAGTGTGGCAAGATGCAGTAATGTGAAGGGATGGGACCAGAGCATTCTGCTCTAGGGAAACCTTAATCCTCACCTTTAGCAAAACAGATAACTAAAATCAGATTGCTTTGCATATCCTGGTGGCTAAGAAAACAGCTTTGCTGAGGTGGGGGTAGGGGTTGGTACTGGGGCTTTGCTGGTAACATCAGGTGAAAGAAGCTGAGAAAAGAACAGGGGAAGCTCCATGAGTAGCACATGGACCCACATGTCTGCAGGTCTGAAGTATCTTTAGCAAAGACCATGAGGAAGCCGAAAATCAGTAGAATCTTTCCCTGTTGCAAAACCCTGGTGAACTGACCAGAAGAGGTAGATGCTTTTTCAAAGTCCTTTTCTCTCTTTTTACCATGCAAATGGTACTTAAAGTACAAGTTTTTGTTCATGGGAAAATGAACCAAGCTGGGAATGTAGGCAGCAGTTGTTGCTCACTTCAGCTTGAAGTAGAGAGAGTGGAAAGCATGGAGAGACCCTTTCTAAAAATGTGTTGCCACATTTATGTAACAACTGGATTCAGAACCCAGAGCTGGAATATTTTCAGAGGGAACTTATGTTAGACACTGCTTTGGGTGTGGGTTTTGTCCCAGATTTTCATAGCCAAGACTATCTATACATCTGTAGTAGACTACTGAGCATCATAAGATCATAACTTTTAAGATTTACAAGCCTGGCTTGTAAATACAGATGAGGAGGCTGAAAGGCAGTAGCAGCCCTCTCCAGCCTCCCCCATGAACTTGGTCAGAGGGAGGAGGTCTGTTAAAGACACCAGCCTCTGCTCTGCAGGAATAGAGCCATTAGCTTCTGGTTTCCCTAAGCAAGGCTTAGGTTACTTGGGGGCTAATCACCCAAGTCTTGTATACCTTATACGCATCCTTAGTAGGAAATAAGAGAGATGCAGTCATGTGAGTTACTGCATATTTGCTGCCAGCCATTACCAGGTAGCTGCTATTTCATTTCTATGAAATATCATAACTATGTAAATAACTCAAGTAATAATTGTAAATGGATGACTGTACTAAGGGAGGTGGGGGCATGAGCCATAACTGCGCAGCTGCTGTGGCTGTGAAAATTCAACCTTAAGCAGCCTAAACATTCATTTTACAGTGTACACCACTGATTACTTAATTACATCTAAAATACAAGTCAGACTCACTAAAACCCCCAGAGAGTAAATTACAAACAGCTATGAAGCAATGTGCATGCACACACCCTACTTTGACTTTAAAAAAAATATTGTTTTCCAATGGGTATGAAGGATTTTTCTATTTCTGTTCTGCAAAACATCATTATGTTACAAACAGGTAAATATTTCTAAGTAATATTAGATGTGCGTGGGAGCATCCATCTTCAGCCTTTCACTGTGGACTCTCACTAAAGGTTCTTATCTTTATGTATATTTGAACAAGAAGATCTACATATGCTTGATCTCGGTATGAACCTCTGTATGACCTGATTTTGTTGCCATGGCCACCAATTAGACCAGCCTTGTTGACTGCAGAACAACAGTCAAAGCATCTCTCAAGTTCTGAAAAAGAATGTCATATTTTATCAGCACACCACAACTGCTTATCCTTGTGGTAGTGTTTGTTTCTCCCATTAGCTCTACCTTTAAGCATTTAGCTTAAAAGATAGGAAATACTGGGGACAAAAAACCAAACCAATGGTTATACCATTAGCCAGACTTGTTTTGTTTGTTTGTTTGTTGTTTGGGTTGGGTTGGGTTGGGTTTTTTACTATCTGCTTTTATTTTCCAGGTTTTCTCCTCTAGGAATATTGAAGACAAAGGCTATGACATCTTCTTTGCCTCATGAGAACACTGAGATGAGCACAAAATCTCTCCTGCAGTTGCACCTTTTGGGTATCCTATCCACATCAAAATCTCACTTGGCAAATACTGCTTGTAAAACCACCTTTGCTCAGCAGTAGATGTGTGTAAAGATACTGAATACTGTCACATGCACAGGAAAGACAGTTCAATGCCATCAATATTATATTCAGGTAGTGCATTAGTGCCTACCTGGAAAAAAAAAAAAAAGCAATCAACTTGTAATGTACTCAGTTAACAGCAAAACAAATAGAGGTTGGAAGATATCAGAGTTCCCCAACTAAATCTTTTCTTTCTCAGGCTTCCTCTTTAGAAAATGATTTTCTTAGTATTGTTTTCATAAAAGCTTTCAAATGCTCTAAAATAATGCAGAGAAATTGGCTTTTATTTTGAACAGGATTTCTCAGTATGTACCGTATCTCTTGGCGTATCTACTGTATTAACTCAAGCCTTAATGATACACTGGTTAAAAACAGAGTACAGATGTGTATAAATGAAAAATGTAATCGATTTCCCTCTTAATATAATAGAACTGGCACGGGGTATTGGAAACAGGAGTGAAAGTAGTCACTCAAGCATTGTGTTTGCATGTTATTTAAATACAAGTGGTTGAGGTATAAGTACCTCTAAGTACACCTGAAAGAGATGGTGCCTTGTAATCATTGTTTCAGCAATTGACAGTTGTTTACACAACAGCAGCACATTCTCTACTGATTTGAATAATAAACATGTTTAAACACCAGCTGGATAATAGAACGATAATTGAAACATAGTTTAAAGCTCTGATTTACAGGCATTGTGGCAACACTTTTATTTGTGGTACAATGCTATACTTCTGTGCAGCCTCTTGAAAAAAATTAAATAGGCATTGTTTCAAACAACTTTGGGATATATTTAACTTGATTAATCTATCATGCATTTGTGTGCCTACACAGACAGACAGAACAAAGAACACACCATCAAATCCTCAAGAAGGCTTATGCTGGTGACTCCTTGCTGCTTCTGCTGCTTAGTTTCATTAAATGTTCCCTTAGGTTGTGCATATACTTCCCAAGTAGGAACTGTAGTGCTTACAAAGTTTATAAAGGCCACAGAACCCAGAGGTTCTGCATACTAAAATTGCTGAGTAAATCAGAGACAAAAGAGGTAGAAGAAGCAGCCCTACTTCAGTCACTACATATGACAGAATGTGCACAACAAAGGGATCATAAAAATGCTGCAAAATTTGAGGTGCTGCCCACATCTCCTCCTTTCTGGTGTACACCCAAATTTGAAGTCTTCAGAGTTTACTATGACCATTTGGTCCTCTTTTCTAAAATTAAAATCCAAAGAGAATTCAAAGAGAAGCTGAGGCAGTCCTAAAAATGTGCCTCTGTGCTATTCTTTTTTTCTTAAAAACAGGTCCACAGATACTTTCTTCATTCAAAATCTACCAGCTGAAAATATATGTATATGGCTGTAGATTTCCATCAGACCACTTACTTCTGAAATTCCCAAGCATCAGTTAATCTTAGGCAGTCCACCTTCCATTTTTCATCCTATTTCTGATCTCTTAGCATAGAATCTGAACCACAATAAATTAACTGAGAAGGATGGAGGAGTGGACATTTTTCACTCATGCACTTAGGTCCAGTTCTCTAACTCTGACATTTTATTCCAATGTTGTGGGGCTTGATCCCAGCCAGTACCAAACCTAGAACTTACTCAAGCAGGTTACACATACCATGACTGACTCCTTTTACATATCAAGCCCTGTCAATTCCTGCTGACTGACCCCTAAATTAAAGGCTTTCAAGAATCACACCAGCTCAGACTGTAACTGAGAAAAGCCTCAAAAGAAAGACCTTGCAGTAACGCCTGTTTTCAGGTCCTTCACTCTTTACCATGTGCAAATCAGGTATCAAGCACAGGCAGGAATCGCTGCCTGCAGGACTCGATTATGTTTTGTGTATGTAAAGATGACAGCCAAGACAACTTGTGTCAACTTTTAGGAAACATGTCAGCCACTTCCACTGGAAACTTGTTTTCACCATACTTGCAACAACATTACCAAAATTAAACAAACCACCATGAGATTTTTCCATGACTCAAATTAGGGGTGTTTTATTATTATTTCTGCCTTGATGTTTGCTTTTTTTTCCCCCTCATGTTCTTAAGACAATGGCTCTACAGAGCCACTATTTTTTAAATGGGTCATTATTTTCCTTACCACTTCTCCATTGATTTTACCTAGTTATTGACTGAAAAAACAGAGCAAGGACCAGACACCAGGCTCTTGTGTTCATGTTGACTTGCATTGCTAAACAGATGCTGCTGCCTTTCATTCCAGATAGAGCTCATTCATGGCATGTGACTTCATTCCCAGATATCCCAACTTGTACCTCTTCTTAACTCACAGAGCTCAAAAACTGAGATCTTCCAGGGCAAGACCAATAAGGCCATATCCTTATGTATGTTACTTTCACAGCAGTAAAATTTTGAAGAGATGGGAAACAAAACATGAAAAAGAAAGATACTTCATAAAAAATCCTGAAACTTAAAGTAGCAGGATTTTTTATTTTTTTTTAATGATTGATATACCTGTCGTTGAATTTTTTATTGCTATAGAATGCAAAAAATATACAGGATTGATAAATTAACAACAAATACTACTAAACCTGACAATACAAGAAATGCTCTGCCCCAGGATACAAACCTACTCACTTGCTCACTTCAGGGTCTCTCATGTGTGTAGGATAGCCTTAGATGTGATCAGCCCTTCCCTGGAAACAGTCTGTTAGCTAAGCCAAGGTGTGCACAAGTACACACACATACGCTCAGGAAATTTGGCTTGGGTCAGTCTTAAAAAGAGTAGGATTCAGATGTAAAACACAGAAGAAGACAAGACACAAGTATATACATACCTTCCAGTAAATGAAAATATAGTCTATGGTTGCAGCTGGAAATTGTATTACTTCAATTAAGAGACACTAATTTCTTTATGATATGGAGTAGAATACTGTAGAGTGTTGCTAAATACTATGTATACCATACGTTTTTATTTCTGGAAAAAATAATAATCATGATGAACAATTCCTAACACCAGATGACGGATGAATGCTCTGAGATAGTCCTGGAAGAGACATAAAAGAAGAAATGCACCACACACAGTGATATAAGAAGAGGCACAATCGCAGAGTATGGACCAGACTTAGGGAGGCCTTTATCTAAGGAACTAACAAACAGAAGCTGCATTTGATAACAACATAGAGCTAGATAAGATGCATGGAAAAAATCACCATGAGCTTCCACAAGATACGACGGGCAGACAATGGTGTGTTGTAGCTGTGGGACAGTGTTAAGCAGTTTTAGTAAGTTGTGTGTGTTATGGTTCCTGGGACAGATTCTGTCCCCTTTGTGTCAGGTCTCAGGAGTGCCCTACAAAAGCTGGGGTATTTTCTTCTAAAAAAGGAGCACTGCCAGGTGGCTGAGTGCCAGGATGACTCACTCTGTACTACCCATTCCTTACAGGAAGACACAAGTTCCTGAATAGGAAAGGATGAGGCAGGAGTGCACATAAATCCATCTGCCCTGGTCCCCAGAGAACAGGTCTCACCTCGCTAGCCCTGTTTGGGATTTTGGTCTTTGAGTGGCTAGAGAAACAAGGCCAGTCACTTCCATTCCTTTCACTGGCAGAATTTCTCTAAATCCCTAGATGTAGGGGCACAGGGCAAAATAAGGCCTGGGGCCATGAAGGAAGACATATTGATCAATCCTAACACACATAGAGATAAGTGGCCTACTTCAGTAGCTTTCTGAAACACTGAAGAAACAGAATAATAAAATTCACCTTCATGTGGTGAAAAGCAGAAGTTTCAGAGAAAAACTATGTTTGCAGTAGTAGTTTTGCAACAAGCAAAACTTGTTGTTTCACCTTCCTTAGCTGTTTCAAAGCAAAGAAAAAAAAATTCTTCATCATCTAACCCAACACTAAACTGGGGGACTCCTGCAGGGGAGCAGAAGCATTGAGAAGGTGCAAGAAGGGATTAGATGAACCCCTGGCTGCTAACACCAGGATTATTGAGGGGGCTGTAAACTACCTAGCTTGAGTTCAATCTCTAGCTCTGAAAGTTGTTTGCCAGAAGCTCAACAGCAGGGGATGGTCGCTGGGTGTAGATACACATCCATATTCATATAGAAAAATTGGCAAAATGAAGGCCTCCCGAACCTATGTGCTTTGCCCAGCATATACTGACTGGCATTACTGGCTCTTAGCATCAAAGCCCTGGGCTAAAGTAATCTGCAGCCTGACTCAGGATAGTCCTTACTGCTTTAACAACAACCAAGCTACATTTCTTAACTCTGTATCCTTCGTTACTTTAAAGGAAATCATAGCACTGAATGAGTAGGAAAGGAGAACCTCACTACTATTTGATCTTCAACAAAGTCATTATGTTGTTTTAAATATATTTTGCCAGACAAACACTTTGAGTCAAAACATCTTGTTTTTAAGAGTGCCTCAAGAGATATTAGCAACAGAGGGAAAATGACATTTCTTTATCAGCTATAATTCATATAATGTGACATTCAAACACAACAAGTGCCACTCAATAGCTGGTAAGTCACAGAAGGTGAATGGAAACACTTATCTCTTCTGTAAAAAAAAATAAATAAAAAAAATAAAAAAAAAAGGTGGTGGAGAATCCTCAACAGAAAGATCCACTTTGACTTAAAATATAGGGTAAACAGCATTACAAATTTACAAGCACAAAGCCCACCTGTTAAGATTCTGAACAAATAGTAAGTCTAGCTAGGAAGAAGCGTTCCTATTAATGTATGGTTAGTTATGTCAAGGACAGTAAACGAAGCTGCCTTTCATACATCAGATTGATCTATCTAAACTGGGGCAAGCTGTGCCACCAAAAATGCATTTTCATCCCGTGTTACAGAAGATCATATGTTAACAAAGACACAAGAACAATTAATAAACAATAACTTCCCATTCTACCACTATCTGTTTAAGTCACATGTACAGTTTATGTGACATTAAACTCAAAGGAAGGTTCTAGTAAACAATTTTTACACATAAAGCTACAGACCTCCAGAGAAGCCAAATAAAAGGTTTCCAGTTTTTAAGAAAAGCCTGGGTTGAAAAATTATTCCCACACAACTGTAATAAGGCAACTGCAGCTACTCCGTGAGACCGTGCTCTTATCATCTGCAAATGAAAGCCAGGCAAATACAGCTGAGGAATAAGGCACATAATTTAACATGAGCATAAATAACTGGATGAGATGGTGGATTCATCTTTTAGATCCTTCAAATGAAAACAAGATGACTTTCTGGCTGATACGTTCTAGCCAAACACAAATTTGTATGGCTCCATAAAGAAGTTACTGGATGAAATTAAATGGTTTCCTCTGCACTATTTTAGGTCAGCATTCAATAAAAAGTTTGTGGAATGTACTCACAGAACTATGGCTATATTTGCACTACAGAGAATGTCCCAAGGGATATCCATCTTTTCTTGAACTACCCACCTGTGCATTTCTTCTTAAAGTTGTTCGGGACTTGGGGAAGACAAAACCCATCATGTAAGACTGTGGAGAAGCTAGGTATATTCCAAATATTCATTATTCACTCACAATGGTGATTATGCCTACTTGTCAAATAATGTGGTGCTTACAGCATTTTTTTAAGCTCAAAGTCAAAATATTTGGCCTCATTTTAGCCTGAGGCTTTTGAACTCCAAATCCCATGAGACTGCACAGACCACGAAGCTATAGAAGACTTTGTAATTGCTGTGCAGCCAGGAATGGAAGAATCACACGGGCAGAAATATCTGATCCTTATCTAGTGGTTAAGATACTCAGCTCAGAGAGAAAAGGCTTAGGGCTCTCATCCTTTCCTTGTGAAAAGTTTCTGGATTCAAGTCAATAACTAGCTACCATAAATCAGAGCCTCAGCCCCACAGGAGTGACCTTACCTCTGTGCCACAAAGTTTTTCTCCTTGTATCTTCAGTTCTCAGCTGACTGGCAGTCTTGTTCCAGCAAGAGAGATTAAAAATGTTTTGTTGGGGGGGGGGAGTTTGTGGGGGTTTGTTTGTTTGTTGTGGGTTTTTGTTAGTTTTGTTTTTTGTTTTATCGTGGCTTTTTTCTGAAAATCTCACAACTTGCTGCTTTTTCACATCCTGGGATGTGAAAAAATGTGACTCCAAACTCCACCTGGCATGAGTAGGCTAGAACCCATCCTTCCTCCTCCTGTGCCACAGTCATTCGATTTTTGTGAGAAAGTGACACTTCCTCTCACCCTCTTTAAGAGAACAGTTCTTTATCTGCAAAAAGACCTTGAACTCCTCATTTATAGAGGTACCTGCCTGTGGTTCTGAATTTTATACCACGGTATCAAATTCCGTATATAAAACTATACATTTCCAGACAAATTGTCTTGTTTGCAATTCCTACCGTCTGGTGGAGGTGTCTCAGAAGTTAGCTTGCAGGTGAGTCCCTGTCCAGATTCCTAACTCTTCTGCCTGTACTGCTTTTGGACCCTAAGTACTGAATTCAGTTCTGACATTACTCCTGGAACTGACCACTATACTTTTTCATGCTGCACATCAGTGTCCGAGGATTTCCACACCTTTCTTGGATTACAGCTGTAGTTCCTCAGTGATGACTCCAGTCAGTTACTTTGTGGGTAGAAATACATCCCAGATGAATCAACTGTAGGACCAATGCGAAAAACCTCAGGAACATCCTGTTATCCAATTTGGCCTCTTCATCATCAGCTAGACTCTCACTGATAAGAATTTTCTATAGCTTCAAATGAAACACAAGATTTTCCCACAGCTGGATAAAATATGCCCCTGCAAGAGAACTGTCATGCCATGGTACCAGCTGCCTGACAACAAAATGTAGGCTAGGTGAGGGGTAATATATACCCAGAAAGTCCGTAAGACTGTACAGACTCACACACAAACATTTAAATGCTCTGCTGGATTACAGCTTTAATGACACATTTTATAAATACAAAAGGATTCCTTTAAAATGTAGCTCAGAACAGAAATGTTAAGTGTGAGTTTTCTTTGCCCAAAGCAAATGCACACAGACTCCGTGGAAGGCTGTTATGAATAGCTCAGAAAATATATATACAAGCCTACCCAAAGGTTACAAACAACAGAAAACAGACTTAAAATAGATTGATTAACATTCATGTTGAGACCCATAGTAATGTTAATTGCCACAGCTCCAATGAAATTCCATAGTCCTGTTCTAGTTTGCATCAGACAATGATCTTGTCCATAACAGAATGTATTTCTCTGTGTACTTCAGACAAATGCATTGTGCACTTGAGTGGAGATGTCTAAAAGGAATATTATGAAAAGATAGATTAGCTTTGCACTCTAGCAGTCTCTGGGATAATGTTTCTAATGATCTGTTGAGAAAATGGAAGTGGAATGTTACTGTACCCAGCAGTTGTTTATCTATGGAGCCAGAACTTACTTTCCAGGAGCTGGTTCTCAGGATTCCTAATGTGGTTTCCTCTTGTTTATACCATGAGGGAAAACTGTGTTGAAAAAATCAACTGGAAAATTAATATAATCTCTGGTGTTTTCACAAGCATCACAAGTAGCAAAGGCTGTGAAGCACTGAGTGTAAACTGCAGCAGCTTGCAGAAGGCCTCCCTTGGCTGGACCTGTGGCACAGGTCGCAGCATAAAGCACCATCAGTGCTGGACAGTGGCTTTTGTGTCACCAAAGTCCAGGACTAAGGGTTCATCTGGATAAGCTGAAGAGTGAATTTGTTCACATGACAGTCTTGCAGACTTCCAAGTGATCATTATTAGTGTTTGTGTGCCTTCACATAGACACTTCTAATTGAACTGCACAAAGGGAGTATCAATTTCAGGGGAGAAGTGAAGGTAAACTGAGAGCATGAGTGAACTGTCAGAACAAAAATGTTCATAAAGTAATATGAAAGTGTCTATATGCATTTAACATGCATGTAAAATAAAAATTGTAAAAGGGAAATGTAGCTTTTGAAATGTTGGCACTTGGCATGTGTGGTTTCCATATTTCTCCTTTCGAGATATTCTTATAATCAGTGCATTCTGTCAGTGTTATGAATATGGCAAATGTGAGCCTCATGTAACATTTTTTGAAGACTTGCAAAGACTTAATACATTTTGCAAATATTTAGAAAGAGAATTTATGTAATACATGTAAAGATCTGCACATATTTTATAATCTTGAATCAATGTAATAAATCCTGTCCAGTTTTAATAAACATTGGATTAGGGTTACACTTATTACAAATAATAAATTAATAATGAAAATATTTAATGTGGAGAGTATATACAGTGCTTTTAAAGTAAGAATTGGTTTTCAAACCAGGAAAATATCTGCAAGCCATGTTACAGTTTCAAAAACTTTGTTATCCAGGAAAACATACAGACAAACCATTCTGATAGCAATGTGTTTACTTCTAACCAACACACTACAAAAACATGGGTTTTGCTTGCCTTTACAGAAATAGATTCTTAGAATCACAACTGTATTACAAGAAATTAAATCAATATGATCATAATTTGGGTAAAAGGACAATCCAGGCAAGGGGAAAAAAAAAAAAAAAAAGCTTACTGAATGTGTGAATGTATAAATGAACAAAAGAAAGTGCAACTAGAAACGTTTTCTTAAATCTACACCTGCTCACATGTACAGGCACTTCTCACAGGCTATATTGTTAATTTGTAGTGAAGTACAACACATGCATAACCTTGTGCAGGGCCCTACCAAGCTTCCCTATAACATTCACCCTGAGGTACCTTAGTTTACCAATTAAATAGGGAACTGCTGTTATTGGGAAAATTGACCATTGCTTTTCTCACAGAAGTGTACCAGTTTCAACAAAACTGCAATTGTGGAAAGTTTGTCAAATCAGAAGTGGGATGATTAGTTGATGTAACAGCCATCAAAATGCCACAGTACCTTCCATTAAAAAAATTAATCCAATGAAATGTGGTGGAGTGATGATTTGGGAGTTTTGAAGAGAGGTTTTTTTAAAATCAGATTTAGCTCACTATGAAAGTCGTTAGATTTTTTAATTATGATTTTTTTTAATCACAGGATGTTTAAAAAACATCTAAGTCTCCTGGAACATCCAAGCCAAGGGTGCCTGGTTATGGGCCTCTGTTTCTGGGAGGTCCTTAAGACATAAAAAAAAGGGAGGACCTGGGTGAAACCCAGAAGAATGCTTTGGGCAACAGGGAGCATAAGGTGATAACTGAAAAGAGAAGTAAAATACAAGGTTAAGGATCCATAGAGGATGCATGGAAAGAGCTAATCTATAAAACAGTAAAATAAAGATCCAAAGAACTTGGTTGTTAGGATATCTGAAGGCTAGAGAGACCAAAAGGAGAATCTTGAGGCATACTTGCCAGTATGGAAAGAAAAGGTAAAACAATAAACAGGACACTGGAGGCATCCTACTCGCAACTTAAGAGGACTCTTATTAATCCCTTTTTTCCTAAATACAGAATTTACTGCATTATGAAATTACATTACAGTGTTATGAAGTACTATTCCTGCTCTAAGGAGACACATGCCTGCTGCAGAGGACAGAAATGAAGAGCTTCATGTCAGACCAGGACAACTGCAGGGCAAAGTCCATGCTAGTCTCACTAATTTATTTCCTTTTTGCACTTCCACAAATAATATATGTGTGTTTGGAAAACAAAGGCTTGTCATAAACATATCCTATTTTAAAACACTAACAGGATAAATGGCTTATCCTCTGAGCAGTGACTTGATTCTTTAAGATATTCAGGAGGGAACCAGCAAACTCAGTCACAGCTTCATCTTCTTTTTACCATGGAAGCTATCCTAAAGCTAGAGAGAGTGAGCTGGCAGCTTGGTGGAACTGAGAATTAACCACCTATTATTAAATAATTATAGGAACCAAACTGAGGAAATCACAGTCTCTGTAAGCAGAAAAACAGGATACATTCTTCTCTGGGCCTTTCTAGTAACTAAACAATTAAATGATATCATGCATATAAAAGTTGGGTGGAAATAAATATTCACCTTAATTATGCAGAAAGATGCAGCAATATTGTTTCTGCCTATCTGATTCTCCATTGAGAAATGTTCTTCTTTTTTATGGCAGGATTAAATATCTGAAACAATTCATTATGACTCTTGGTTTATGAAAGCTAAGAATTATTCTGAGGAATATACAGCAGAGTAAGTGAAGAAATGTCTATTAGAGAAATGTAGAGGAAGACTATTACCAACTTGAAATTACTGTAAATGAGCCCTTTACTGCCTGAGATTTGAAAGCCCACCAACCATAGCATCTCAATGTAGGCAGAGCCAACAAAATTTGAAAAATCTTCCATTGCCTTGCTCTAACAGTGGTTTCTCTGGTTCTTCACAGGCTTCCGTTGTCTCAATAAACTGGTATTCTACAGAGCTGCTTCAGGCACTTCAGCCTGCTATAAAATCATGTTGATTTTGACAGTCCCCCAGCAGAACTTTAGAATGGATTCTGTTATTACATCCCACAGTGCAATAACCCATGTCCATCTTCATGTATGGAGCAGAAAGAACTGCATTTTAACAAAATTGCTAATCTGAGCACTGGTACCAATGTAGGGAGGGTCTTACCATCAGTATAGCAAAGCTTAACTCTCCATGTGGCTAGAGATCAGTGCCTAATGAAGTCTTTCCTGAATGAACACTGACAATGAGAGGGAGTCCTGAACAGATTGTTATAATCCATCAGCTACAACTCTCTGCAGGTCAGGTATCCATTTCCCACACTTTCCTTTAAAGACTTTGACTCTTCCTGTACAAAGGAACCAGAGCAGTACAACAGCCTTTGGCTTGGCAGGAACAGGGTTAACTCTGTGATGCACCTTCATCACCAGCAGGTATCAAACTTTGTCAGGAAAGGAGATATCCTCCAAACAGGAAGAGACACAGCACTGCTGAGAATCCCCCATCAAATACAATAGAACATGAAGGTATGGCTCAGTTTTTAGCTCTGGCATCCAATAACGAGGCAGAACCCTGAGGACATTGTCTTACTCAGAGATATGAAATGCAAATGAACAGTAACATTGACAACTCAAGACCAAGCAGAAAACAAAGGTCTTGAAAGCTACCTGGAAAGGTCTTACATGAGCACACAGCTTTTCTGCTTTTTGCTTTTTCTTTTTTCTTTTTGTTTTTTTCTTTATATTTTTCAATTTTTTTTTTGCGAAGCAGAAACTTATTTGCTTATGTGAAAAAGTAGGTGAGTAATTTTACTGAAAACCTTGCAATGGTAACATACAGAAATCACTTAACAGTGAAAGTCACCAGGAGCTCAGAAAAACTGCTTCAACATAAAAAAAAGTAGTGGCATGTGAAATAAAAGGGACAAACTCACTTTCCCAAGACTCAGTCACAGGACTTTCCAAAATACTTTCTTGAAGATTTACTGTTTCAGGTGAGAAAAACTAAGCTATAGCTTTCTATCTGTGTCTAGTGCTCTGTCTAAATTCTCTAAGAAAGACAGAGGAACAATGTTTCTACCTGTCTAATCCTCCTACAGGTCATGAGCTTGTCCTCTTTTATAGTAGAACTAAATATCTGGGGGAAAAAAAAAAAAAAAATCAGTATTATGAATCTTGGTTTATGAAGACCAAGAATTATTGTCAGTAAGCAGAGAAATACTAGTCATGTAGATTGAGATGGAGCATTTTGGTTATACCTGTTTGGTTCACTCAGCAAGACCCACAGGGATGCCACGGAGATACTTCACAAGAGGGTAAGTGAGCTTGCTGCTCATGTCAGCTCCCACCACGTCATTGGCAAGGCCAAGCTCAGAGGAAGGATAGTCACCATGCCAAGCCTCCAGCTCCAAGATATGCTCCAGCCTGAAGGAACCAGTGAATATTCCCCTCTCCAGCCTGGGCATGCAGCTCAGGTGCAGAGCAGTTTTTCATCAGGGTCCACACCAGCATATCCTGTCCCCACTGTGGGAGAAAACCCAGGCCCAGAGGGAGCCACAGCACCCTTGGCACCCACATCACAGTGGTCCATTGCAGAGCCACGTGCCCACTGTCTAAACAGAGACCAAGAGAAGAAGGCAAGAGGATAAGCAGACCCTTGCTCAGCACAACACCCATGTTGCTGAAACCTGTGAAGAGGATTTGCAACAGATCTAAAGACAGGTGGTTCCACATTGGAGGTTTGGCACATAATGAAAAGCTGAGTCATGTTTGCAAACCTTTCAGCAAAAGTGGGGCCAAATTTCAGTAATGAAATGTCAAGGCTGAATTTAACCTTCTCAAGATAGGGTAGAAGGCAACTTGTGGCTTCAGAGAGAAAGAGGACAAAACAGATCATGAGGCAATACTGATGGATCTAAGGTGGAGGACATGCAAAAAATGAATGCCTGAATCCATTTTTCCACCTGGGATACAATTCTCTTCCCAGCACCTTGGGGAAAAAGATATTTTATTAGAAATGAAACCAGAGTAATTTAAATTTGGCCTGTGTTACCTGAAATGTGAAGAATATAAAAACTTACAGGGAAGCTCAGGAGACCTAAGACTAATAAAAAATACAGCCAAAGTCTTTGTGAACCCAAAGACGCGAGTGTATGAGGAACAATAGCTTCAAACCTGGGGGAAGGGTAATTGTTTGCTCTTAAACCAGTAGAAAACTTAGTGGAAGCAGTGGCTAGGGGAAAGATGTCAAAGAGCAGTGAACTAATAAACACATGGAAAAGAAATAACTGAGAGCTCTTCCTGGACTGCAAGCACTCTTTTTTTTCCCCAGCAGCTGGTACATTTCCTGCTTTCTTGTCCCTGTGTGCATGTGCAGCCACATCTCTCAGGTTTTTTAGCTAGACCACTTAGACATAAAGTGGGAGGTTCAAATAAAATGTCTCTTCATTGAATGTTGGAGGGAGAAAATAAAACCGGAAGTCGTTTTATGGCACAGTAATTCAGCATGGTAAAGAACCTGGTATTTGACACATCTTGCATATGCCCTGGTACAAACATACACATACTGTATTCCATCTAGATATTTATTGAAGTTTTGGCTCTTTTTCTCCCTCCTTCTTCCTAACCAAAGAGAAAAAACTTCTTTCTTGACACACACGTCTTAGTCTTAAAGCAAGAGACCCTCAGATATCCACTCACATCCCTAAAACTGGCTGTTTTCCACTAATACCCTCCTTCTCACAACAGAAGGACTGAGCTGTGAGTTGCTGAAACTCTCACAGCTCCAGCACTGTTTTTCTTGTTTGCACTTGAAGCCTACCACTTACTGCTGTTGCAAAGTAACCATAGAAAGTTGGCTGACCAGACCTGTCAGCCCTGTGAAGAACACTGGGTTGAATGCCTTATCCTAAACCGAATCACCAGAAGTATCTGACTGGTGCCACATGAGGAATTTCTCTGTCCTGTCTGCACTGACAATCGAAGGAGTCTAGCCACCTGGCTGAGGTGCTCTGAACCTCTTCGTGAGGGCCAAGCACTTACCTGCCCTGTACTGCAAAGGCAAAGTCAGGCTCTAGAAAGGGCAGACAGAATCCAGCCCATTCAACCCAGAAAGTCTCCAATAACTGTGTTCCTAGTTCTCTCTCAGGACCTTACACTCAGAAAAAAACATCCCACTAAGCAAACAAAGCATCTGAGCAATTCCATGTGCTCTGCCCACAGAACGTGCCAAAAGGTCCCTTGAGAACTGTGTGAGGAAAAGCAAACACCGTTTAGAAAATACATCACTACACACAAATGTATTCCATTCCTTTCCCAATAAGGTCTTTTGAATTTGTTAAAAAGTACTTGCAGAGAAAACGAAAGGAGCCCCTGGCATCAGGAGTCCTTGGAGAGTGAGCTATGTACTGGCTAAAGGCTCTGCTGATCACAGTTGGAAGGACAGCCTGACTTTATCAGAAGGATCAAGGAGAGGAGAGAGATGGAATATGGGAAAGGTTGGAGGAAGATAAAAAGGAGGAATCCATCCATCAAGGTCAGCTAATTGGAGAGAAGTTTCTGCCCTGTGGTAGCTGGAATCAGTATTATTCCAAGCCAAAATTTTACCCTTTAGAACCTTGTGTGTTCTTCCTGTGATGCTTTTACATTGCCATAGAAAAGAAGGGACGGTTTTGGTAATGAATCATTCCAGAGCAGGTTCCTCTTCATAAGTTTGCATAAATCTACAGAGGGCAATGCAGTTACACCACTGCATGTTGGTGTGAGATCAGAAGCAAGCTCAGTATCTCTCACCTCATCTGACAGACTCTTTGACCCATTCCACTTTTTTACTCTGTCAGCGTTCCAAGGTCAAAGACCGTGCCCAAATCTAAAGCAGATTGTAACTCAGATGCTGTATTTTAAAGACATAGGCTCCCTTTTTAAAATAATGCATTATTTAAAATGCACTTTCCTTTGTGTTAGCCTGACTACAATGTCCAAATGATCTTGACTTGGGCCAGGGGGCACACGTTTCCGGGAGGACAGATCCTATTTCCTTCACACCAGTTCCTGTGGCATCATCATCATCATCATCATCCGCTTATTTCTGCCCTTGATCACATCCTCTGAAAAGCTGGCAGATGTGAAACCTGAGCTACCCATGGGCCTCCACACATCCCATAGCAGTAGGTATCTGAAATGGTTCAGATCATCTCTAATTTCTCCGTGGATCATATGTCTCCTTCAGAAAAAGGGTGGGGAGCAGATGTGCAAACCAAAGAGACAGAGAGACTGTGATAATCGTATTTCTTTTTCACAGAAGGCAGGGGTGAGTGTGTACATTGGGGTGGGGAGGAAGAAAGAGAGATTGCACGCAGAAGAACAGCAGAAATTTAAAACACAGGTCAAACTGGATATGTTAACTGTGTGCGAAAGTTTCCTAGTGAGAATATTTCCTTTTGGATGATTTAACAAATGTAAGCTGGATCAAGTATCCATTATGCAAGAAATATGTTAGGTTTCTCCTCTAGCTATGCACAAATGGCTGGGAAAAGCTGGATATAGTCCCGTCCTATAAACTGGAATCAGAAATAAATTGAAAGATTTATAAATTGGAGGTGCAATTCTTCAGCTACATTGGCTTAAAGATGGTGAAATGAATGACTACAGCATTCACTCACAGTGTTTTATGAAGCAGATCTAATGTGCAGGTTTTGTGACCTGCAGTGACTTTAACTTCTCAGTAAATCAAAAAGCTTAACAAATATTAAGATGGCAAAGATTACCTGTGTGTGCCAGATTTTATCTTTTATCCGTTATCATTTAGGAAATGAAAAGCTTGAGTCGGAAATCAGACAGCCAGTCACGTGACTCAGGCGGTCTGGCAGCCCCACAAGACAAGAAGCTGCAGGAGACACAGAAGCTACACATTCCTTGATTAGTTTTTAGTCCTTAAGAAACGGCTCTTTTTTATTGTTGTTGTTATTATTATTAGCAACCAATG
Organism: Chaetura pelagica; assembly: GCF_000747805.2. NCBI lineage: Eukaryota > Metazoa > Chordata > Aves > Apodiformes > Apodidae > Chaetura > Chaetura pelagica. Next base: position 734,280 of record NW_009952796.1, on the reverse strand, counting down.
AGCTTTAGAATCGAGCAATTCCCTTCTAAATTCCACTGCAATGAAAATTTATTATCACGAGCTGGAGGAAGCAGCTGGGTGTGAATCTCAGCTCATGGCTGGGCTTCAGGGCAGCTTCACACACACATGAGTTTCAGAGGTGTTGAGATTTGGGATACTGTACACCAACATTGGCCTAGAGCAGATGGGATCTTGCCTGAGCCACAGGTTAGAGATCCACAGCTCACGGGGAGACCAGCTGTGGTTCAAGTACAGCATGACCTCGATTTAGCCTAGGCCCGTAAGAATGTCCTGCAGCTCCTTCCTGAGAGCACAGGAGGTACCTGCCCCAGCAGAGGTGCTGGCCTTTTATGTCTACAGCCCTCCAAATATGTCAGGCACCTTCATGATGAAACAAAGATTTCCATTCTACCCCAGCTCCTAACATTTTTCAAACAAAAGATTGAGGGAGTCAGCATGAGATTAGTATCTAGTGCCTGAATCAGACTTTTCCAACACATTTGTGAAATGTGCTGATTTGTTAAATTAATATCAGGTCTACTTGTGCAATACCGAGGCAGAGTGGATGAGGCCTGTTTCAATCACAAAAATAATTTCAGCCTCTCTAAGATCTAGCCACAAACTCAAAGAAAATCATCTTATTGGCTCTATCAGCTTGTCGCACATACATGCAACTTTCCTTCCTTTTCCATACAGAAATTAAAATAATCCCAAAGGTCAGACAACTTCCATAACAATATCAGACCTTTAACAATGACGCCAACTACAGGTGACACTTGAGTCTCAAGGTTTGCATAAGTTGTCTCTTCTCTTCCCACCCCTGCAGCCATTGTCCTGGGCTTGTGAGGTGTTGATTTACTGTGGTTCAGAAGAAGGAGAAGGAATAGTGTTGGTGTTGGAAGAGTTCAGTGTGGTTCATCATACTCTAGGGCCTTTCAGTATCTGAAGGGGGCCTACAAGAAAGATGGGAAGGGATTTTTTACTAGGACTTGTAGTGAGAGGAAATAGGGTAATGGGTTAAAACTTGAAAAGGGGAGATTTAGATTGGACATTAGGAGGAAATTCTTCACTATGATGGCAGTGAGACACTGGAACAGGTTGCATAGGGAAGCTGAGAATGCCCCCTCCCCGGAAGTGTTCAAGGCCAGGTTGGATGGGGCTTGGAGCAACCTGATCTAGTTGGAGGTGTCCCTACCAGTGCAGGGGGGTTTGGACCTAGATGATCTCTAAGGACCCTTCTAACCTAAACTATTCTATGATTCTATAATTCCATGAGCTACCAAAAACATTTATGCTCATCCATTCCTCTTCCATCTCACAGCTCTGAGTGAATACATGTTGAACATATATTGAAGTGCAAGGAGAAAGAGAACAGAAAGAAAAATTTTCATTAAATGGAGGTTCCATTTTTTCCTCAGCATGTAAGATCTCAATGGCACCAGTTTTCTTCAATGCTGAAGTGACTCTATATCTGTTTGGGAGCGGGGACGTGTTGATTTAAAGCACAGAAAATAACAACTCATTTCTCCTTTCAGCTGATAGAAAAAAAAGGCTAAGAAAGATAAGAAAAACGTTCAGTGTTGAAAAATAGAACTGGATTTACACTATTATTTCCTATGTAACTGTCACTCTGTCACAGCCTGAAAAGGACCACCAGCCAGAAGCTGACAAAGTCATAGTGCACCATTGCCATCAGTTCTCCTTGATGCACACTGGTCAGAAAAAAAGAAATAATGCCAGGCAATCGTGCTGCTGGGGTAAATTAGCTTATTTTAACAGCTCATCATCAAGCCATATTTGGCCTAAACTGTAATAAAAAAATAATACTACATCCAAAAGAAATTACCAAGCCATTTTCAGGTAAAGCAACATAGAAGCTTATATATTAACTGATAAAGGCCAGCAATTAACAACAACAAAACTGTTCAAGTAGGAAGATAATAAAATTTTGGAGATAGAAACTGTGTGACTATAAATATGTTGAGTAAATTGTTTTGCTATATGTCTAAATATGTATTTGTCCTCCTTTCCTCCAGATGCATGCTAAAATTACAATGGAAACTCAGCATTAGTGACTTAATATTTTTCCTGAAAGTCAGGCCACCTCCTGTGAAAACAATGGAAATCAAAGTCTCCAGGACAGTGTAGACAGACATCTGCATTGTAAAATCTTTTCATATTGTATTCTATAATCAATACATTTGATACAATTATTTAATAATAACATTTTAATTAAATACTTGCCTTCTATTTTTAAACCTCTGGATTTAACATTAAAAGAAGTTCTGAGTAAATGTCCCTGTATTGCACTGTGAACAGAACAAACTCCACCAACAACTAGCAAAGGGCTAAAAGGTAACTGTACAATCTGCTCTGAGCAAGAGGTGCTCACTTCTGCCAAAAGCAGATTGCGACTCAGCAAGTCAGTTTTCTACCCTGCTCTCCCTGACTTTGGGAAGTTATTTCACTGCTCACTGTGTGCAGTCACCCCTGACACATGCCCAGCCTAAAACCTCTGGCCAGTGGATAGTGTATGGGGACAAGGGCAGCTTGCATTCTGTTACACACTTCTTTATGCCTCATTCCTACCTTGATTGCTCTGGGCTAACCCCTTGCTCTTCATACCAAAAGCATCGCACCTGCACCAAACTGAGTCTGACCAAAGGAATTAACTGACACCTGTCTTACTTCACTTAACAGTCCTGGACTCCAAAGAAAATACATTGAAGGTTAAAATAAACAAACAAACAAACAAACCCTGAACCAAAACAAAGCAAAACACAACAAAAATCAACTCTCCAGTGCACAGTCTCACCACGACTGCCTGCCCACCTTATTCCAAGCACCTGAAATTGCATGTAAGACAGACTTACTATTATGATACCAGAGTTAGGATGGGGTGAAATCTTCTGTTTCACCAGGGAGTGGGAAACTGTTTCTTAAAGAAGCACAGCTGTCTGCTTAGCACACATACCTGAGCGTAGTCTTCACAATCTTTGTTTAAATTTGCATGAGAAAGGACATCACCATGTTGCTCTCTGCTAATACCCATTGCCAGAATCAGTTTTAAACAGTGTTTGCTCACCTGCTCTTGACCTTGTAGCAGCTTGTGAGGGAAGCATTGCTGATCAGAAGCAGAAGTTGTGGCACAGAAGCAGAGAATCTGCAGAAACAGAGGAGAAGTAGAAACTATGTTAACAGATACAGGTAGATATCTGTTCTATATAAGATACTTCTATGTGGAGGAGCCTGACTAAAGAGCATGGCATGTCCTTGAAGACTTTCACACAAACTGCATGCAGTGATGTTGCATTCTTGCTAGCTGCGGGTTGAGTCTCTTTAATTACGAAAGTTCTGCTATTAAATGGGCTTTAATAACTAAATGCATTGCTATTTCTTCAGCTCTTATTATGATTTAATTTACCTATTCATTTTTCTGGTTTTTGAGTTCTTAATGAAATGAATAGCTGGCATACCCTAGGCCTGCTCCCTTTTGTGTTCTTGCCAGTAGAATAACATCACAGTATTTTGCAGCAATGCTGTTTGGGTCGTTAGAGATAGAAAATGTCAAGTGCCTTTTTTTATGCAAGTCTAATATTTTTTTTTACTCTCCATTGTTTCTAATATCCCCTGAGAACCTTGAAAGTAACATTATTTCCTTAACAAGTTTGGCCTTTCTTCCTTCTACGTAGCAAATAATTTTCTTGGTGCCTTATTTGCTGTTATAGAATACAAGCAATTGCCACAAAATACTGCTGCTTACATATATTTTGACTAGCAAAAATAATCTAGACATAAATAAGCATAAATCTTGTTTTCTTCCTAATTTGTTGACACTCTGCAAAAGAGAACAGCAGAGTTCCCTAGATCCTGTGTTTTTTTCCATCTCAGTTAAACTTCTATTACACTTGAGCGATCCCTTAGTAGTTTGGTTCTCCAGCTATAATGGGCCTGTGATGATAATCCTGTCTCACCTGGTTGTTATTAAAAATAAGAAGTACAACAGCATTAATTACTAAGTCTTATGGAAACCTCTTCCAATTTTGAGAAAGGCAGGTCCCAGCAGACAAACTTGTGTATGGAAGGGCAATGTGTGTGATGGAAATCAGGGACAACTACAGAGGCATAATTAAAGTTGATCAAGTTGATCAAGTGGACTCCTAGCTCTCTGGTTTTGGTTGCAAAGCTCAGTGATTTTGCTTTGTTTGCTTTAGCAGTTTTTTGTTGTTGTTATTTTGGTTTTTTTCAAGAACATAGAGATTTTCACTTGGAAATATCTTTGCAGTTACCAAATGTCCTTAGTTGTTCAGTGCCAGGGTTTACATTCATTGGAGTGGAACAAGACACATTAAAGTCTTTAATCAAAGTCTCTTAGTACATGGCGTGTGGGGTTTAAAAATCTTTACACAGGGCTATGTGGGCTGAAACTCCAGCCATTATGCCCACAGGATAACATGAAGCTCTGTCACAGAAACCAGGCTTCCACCATATCAGCCTTTCCCTTCCCTGTAAACCTATTTGCAAAGCATTTTGAGGACATGAATCCCCTATTCCTTTTTCAGTCTTCTATTCAACTAAAGATAAACTGTTTCCAGGCTTTCTGCTCTGCAACATTAGTTGCAAAAGAGGCAAAGGTAGTTAAATACAGGAATTTACTTGAGGAAGGTCATCTGCATACATGCACTTCTGGGCAGTATTTTGTTATCACACCAGTTTTTAGGACTTTCTTGCGTTTAAGAGCTGCAGAGAGTGGAAGCTCCCAGCTCTTCCTTCTTTGAAGGTTGTGGCAGGGGGAGGGGAGGAAGGACACTGAGCTGAAGTGTTTATGGGAGGGAACGCATGTAATTGAATCTCACTAGCACACACACAAACTGTCCAGGACGCTACTTGCACAGGCAGAGGGACAACAAAGAACAGAACACCCTGTTCACATTTCATGGACCTTTATTGGTTTGCTGCAAATGCTGCTTTCTAAAGAGAGGACACGGGATAAGTAACTCATCCGACAGGCCAAAGGAGTCACAATGGCTACTTAATTATGAAACTCTTCTAGGCACTTATATATTAATTCATGGTCTAATGTGGTGTCAAGCTGAGGCGAATAAAGGTTAACATATTCTATTAGTCCCAATTGTCACAAGAATTTCATCGAACAATATGGTTCATTAAATGCTGAATCTAATAATTATGTTCACCATAATAGAAATTATTCATATGAACATGATCTGAATAGTTGTGATTTATTAATTTAGACATAAATTTAATTAGCCATTGATTTCAATTGAGTTTCTCTCTGAACAATAAGTTGTGTTGTAAGCCACGTACTGGAAACAATATCCAAAATGAAATAGGAAACTTCGAGGTAGGATGCTTGTCAGCATCCTCGATTCCTGTGCCTCTCTCCTGCTGTGTAAGAACAGCATGCCTGTCCAGCACAGAATTCTATTTCCCCCGATCCCAAAAATAGATGGGAAAAGATGTTTCCCACCAAATTCCAGTAGTTGTAGATCACTCTTAGGAAGTATTGCCAACCAGAAATTAAGTGGCCTCTCCCAGGACAGAGAGCAGAGGGGAACAGCTCAGCCACCATGAATGGGAAGTAGCCTAAGAAGCCCATATTGAAGAGCTGCAGTAAAACACATCACATCATAACAAGATGAAAGAAACCACCAGCTCTTAGCCAGAAAATGCCAGAGCCAAACTCATCCTCCTGAGCTTCCCCTTCACTGTACCACTCCAGCTGCCAGTGGCACATCCCACTCCCCACAGCCATGCCCTAAAGAGCTGTACTGATCTGGGAGTCCCCTGCACAGCACCACCCTTGTTACAGCAGGGCCACTTAAATTCTTCGTGACTCGGTTTTACCCCTCTATGAAACAGGGATAAAACTGCAGTCTTGGCAGAGGTCTGAGAACCTTAATTCACTAATGTCTCTAAAACCCTCTGAGGTTCTTATTCGGAAGGCACTGTAAAAATGCAAAGTATTATCACTGATTCAAACTGACCTTCCCCTTGAAATATCACCATTTGAGCTATAATTCCAAATCCTGACTCTAACCAAGTGCTACGCTGTGGGATTAACCACATTAATGCTTAAAGCTGTTGCTCTTTTTATTTTTTTTTTCCCCCAGTGTTCACAAGCTAATGCTTGTAGGGGTCTAATCTTGGACAATTCCTTAATGATACAGATTTTCAGATGAAAAATCACAGCTACATTTTTCCTGACTCTCACCAGATTTTAGTCTTGCTGAACGTACAATGTTAGAATGTTAATTATAAATATAAAATTTTCTGGAGAGTCCTTCCTAATTTGAGTGTATCTATCTGTTGTCTGCACACAAACTGTAAATCATTGTATTAAGAGTGATTACACACCCACTGACACAGAAAATTCATGATCGGGTTGTGAGACATAAGAGGTTTACCAGATTGAATGTGACATGGCCAGATATTCTGCAGAATTTATTATTATTTCTAATCAACCCTCCTTCCCTAAACCAAGATCCGTGAACTATAGGACTCATGCTATTCTTAAGAAGGACATTTCAAATTGATGTAATTTTAAGACACATTTAAATAGCTACACATAGGAATCTTCCTGTCACATTTTCAAACACAAGCTTATGGGTAGATAGCTGGGTTATCATTGTTAGGCCAAATCTAGGTTCACTCGTACAGACAGACCTAGGATTGGATTTGAGTGTATGCTGGCTGTTTTATACCAGCAAAACATCCCAAATCTCAGGATGCAAGGCAAAGGTGGTGTCAAGCCTACTTTTTCAATGTTTTAACCTGCCACAGGGCTCTGCCCAGACATTGCTCCTGCCATTGTCATTCAGGATTTGTCCAGAGAGGGTCCTCACCCTTGCAATGCCAGGCTGCTGTGATTTCATTACATGTCCAGAAACTGGAGGGGAGTTAGTATTATTATTAGTAGTAGTATTGTTATTAGTAATAGTATTATAGGAATAGTTTTGAACCTTTTTAACCTGTGAATCCTGATGAGTAAGGAGACTAGACACCTATGATAAGGGACATAATGCTGATTTTGGCAATGGCAAATGCATCTGAGGCAGGAGATGCTCCCCAGCTCTGTTCCTGCAGGAGCCAAGATGCCATGACAGCAGAGTAATTGTTGAAAGCAGACATACCAGTGCACTTATTTTAATTCTGGTATAGAAAAGGTCACTCCAAGGGAGGGGACAGGCCCAGTCAACTATACACCCTCCTTGGGATTGGTAGAAGTATGGAGGGCAGGTCTATGTCCATCCCTACATCCTGGTGAACTCATGATGTCAGATGCCTGTCTGGCCACCAGTCTGCTTGGCCGCTTTGAGTGATTAACCTTAGACTGTTCCTAAGAGTCTCCAGGGAACCCCGCAGTGCACGGCAGCACTGCAGTGTGCAGCTCAGGGCAAAGCCATCCTACCTGAGGCAGGATAAAACTGTTAGGGGAAAAAAGGCAAATTGGCCCCTGCCCCACAAGCAGTAATCTCTACAGTGCACTGCATTGTGCTGTGAGGCACGACATCAGGGTGCTCCAGAAATGCCTTGTGAAGCAGCATTTTCTCTCATGAGAAATAACTGTAAGAGGCTCTGTTTTTCACCCACCTGTTAAGTTCACCGGTTTTAGAGTGCCCAGAAATTTGGCATTTCAAGGAATATCCAAAGGACAAAGACACCTACATATTTTGCCCCAGAATCCTGGACTAGAAAAGTGTGACAAAAGGACAGACAGAGGATGAGCAAGATTAACAGGCCAAGTAGGTCAGGACCAGTGTGATTCTCAGGCCAGTACAACACAGCACATTGAGAAAGCTTCCAAGAAGCGTAAACAGGAATGGATGTTTGAGACAATGAATGCCCTAATTGGATGCCCATTCTCACCGCTTCCCTCAATTAGGGAGAATCATGGATAATTCTGCCAAGATATTGATGGACAATGTAAGCATTGGCTTGAAAATTTCTGCAATTTAATGAACCAAACCCTACCCAGTTCTGAATTACAAGTGATCCAAAAATAAATCCAGTGGAAAACAGTCCAGTGATGGTTAAGTCAAAAAGTTACAAAATTATTAATCACTGAATCTTAACAACTTCTCATCAGAAATACAACAACACAGAGCTTTTGATTTCATGTGTTGGCTTCATCAGGTTTTCTCAAACCTCAGAAGACAGGTTATGTTCCAGAAGACAGAATAGGCAGCTACAGTATCACTTTTAATTAAGAAAAAGGAAATCCAACATTTGCTCAAATTAGAGAAGAGTAATTCTGCTGACAGTCTCATGAAATTACTTACAACACAAATAGTGAGTCAACTGTTACCACATCTCAGCCCTGAAGTTAGAAGTATCAAATACAGGTTCTGGACAGAGTGATCTACAGTGACTAACTAGTACATACACTTCATGAAACAATAGCTGGAGGCTTGTTGGAGGAACAGTATGAGATTAACATGGAAATGACACATATAGTTGTTTTAGTTTCTTCTTCAATCACCTTGGTGTCCTGCTATGACATTACAACGTGAGTGAGAACTTCATGGCCACATTTTATCAATGGCTCTGAGGCCAGATTTACTCACTGTTACTCTGGAGCTGATTCTTTTGCATCTGCATTGGAACAGTTCTGGGATGGTCCTGTGCTTTTAGAGGCACCCAAGAACACCATCCCTGCAGAGAAAGGCTCCATAAACTCCTCTACATTTCATTTTCCCTTTGAGGGACATCATTACAAAATCAGTCCAGGCCTTGGCATTGCCTGAAAATTCCTTCTTCTTGCAGCAGGGAGTCTGCAAGGGCAATGCAAGCACAATACCAGCATTTGATATGACTAATTGCTTCAGTGCCAAGACAAAGCTCGGGAGCAAAGTAGATATAGGCCATATGTCTAGGGGAAGGACTTCAATATGGTATAGTTACCTATGCCATCTGTATGATGCACTGGCTGTCAGCAGAACCAGGAGTGCATTGAGAGATGTTCCTCCACTGGTATTACTCAGTATTTCACATTTGAAAAACAAATTAAAAGGGAAAAACCCCTGAAAGTACAAATACTCATGTTGAGAGGAACTCAGACATGTGGGTAAGAGAGTGGAGAAATTAGAGAGCTTCCAGAGTCAAAAGTGACAACACACTC
>NW_009952796.1:700681-724910 GCF_000747805.2 Chaetura pelagica | reverse complement strand
CTTTCTCAAAAATATTCTGCTCTGATTTCATCTGACCAGGCAGTATTTTGCAGTTCCCAATGCAGAGTGGTTTTATGCTAGTTGAGAGCAGTCAAATCTCTTGCTTCATAAAAGAGATGGGAAGATCGGCTCAGCAGCACCATTTAAACTTGCCCTCAAATGTTTGCAGATAGACCTTGAAAAAAAGGACGTATAGACACATGACCTTGTATAATAGTCCCATTTGTCTGGCTTCTCTGCGTAAAAACACAGGCTCACACAGATTTAACCGTATTATATTAAATATATTTTTGCAAAGTTTCTGTCTGTTGCAGGCTTTCACTTCTGGAATTTGGTGTACAGCACATCACCATGAGATCAAAAAAGCAAGAAGCAGGACAGAGGGTTTGAGTTTTTCAACAGTCAATAGTAGTAACACATTAGCACCTGGTGCTCTCAGTTGCACCATTGCTTTGTCTGATGTGCGCATAGGAACACTAAAAAACACTAAAAAAATACTGGAAATTCATGACTGTTCTGGCTCCTGGGAAACCTGACAAATCAGCAATGATAGGATTGCAGACTGCTGACAGCAGCATCGAGAGATGTATTTTTATTGAGTACACGAGGATGATCAGACTCATACGTTTGGAAGAACTGACCAGAAATGCAGAAAAAGGAACAAAATCAGTGATGTAGGCAGAACTTGCTTAAACAGGAACATCGAGATAGCTCCAATTAACAAGCACACTAAAGGGGAGCAGGCATGAAAGAGTCTTCAAGGTGGGGCACCAGTTTGGTGCACCAGCAGGCCTGGCCAGCAGCACAGCAGTCAGAACGAATTGGAAAAGACAAAGCTGGAGGACTCCCCAGGAACAGAGGCTCAGGCAGCTGGTACAAGGTCTAGGTCCATCTTTGCCCTGGGTGATGGAAAGAAGGAGAGATTGCACCGAGAGCGCCAGTGCTGCAGCAGGCACAGACTGCATAGTCTGTAAACAAAGAGCAGGACAAAACAAGATGAGCTGCTTTATAAAAGATGCCAGGAGGTATTTAAAAATAAAATAAATAAATAAAATAATGGGCTTGCACCTTTGCTGACATTTGCCTTGGTGCAAGCATAGTCTTTTGAAATGAAGGGCTGTATTATTAACATTTGAACTTTGCTGATATGAAAGGCTAGAAATGTGTATTTTTGCTCAGTTTAGCTGCATGCTTAGGATAAAACTGAACACCATCAAGCATTTTAAATAATAAAAAAAATATGGCTATTGGGCTGTTTGATTTTAAAAAGTTGAAAGCAATAAAAAACTAACCCACTTCTGGCAGTCACTTTGCTCGTATTTTCCTGTGCTTGCCAGCACACTCAGGTGTTCATGGATTGGAAGGAGTGAAGTGTTGCAGATTTGGCTAATAGTTCATGCAAAATATTTCTTCCTGTACACAGTGCATTCAGCTAGCCTACTAACTTTCCATACCCTATTGCTCATAGTGCATAAAGATCTGCTAAAGTAGGTGATGTTATTACTGTCCCAGATTGGATGATGTTCAACCCCACGAGACCAAGTTCAGTCAAGTTCTTAAGCCCATGTCTAAACTAAATGTGTGAATAGCCCCCAAAGACTTGTTTCTTAGACAAAATACTGTTAGGCTGCAAGATGTGTGCAAAGGCTTCAGAGAGCCTTTATGATATCTGAAGAAAATGTTAATACAAAATTGCAAACATACATCAAAATACTTCAAATTATTAATGTTAAATTTTTGCAACTGAGTGTAAGTATTTGTGTGCACACATATAGAGTCACTGTTGTGATTGTTTAGGAAAAAAAAATAAAAAAATTGTTCTCCTAAAAGTTTCCAGAAAATAAAAATGATTACAGATACCAAAGGATATATTCACATAGCTAATTCAAATAAATACTTTCTATTCTTCCTTTGCCTAGCTCTGACACTGAATGTCCTTATCACTTGATCACAGTTCTTTCTATCCAACATTGCTTTAAATTGCTAGGTTTGGGTTTTGTTGGGGTTTTTTGTTGGTTTTGTTTTGTTTTTTTAAGTCTCTTACAAATTTTACAAGGCTGCATAGACTTAGCAGGGCTCCATTTTCACACATGTCTCTCTTCCATAAAAGCTGCTCACTTATTTTAAATATAGCTACCAGCCAAGAGAAAATTATTACAAAGAGCACTATCATTAGTTTAGTACCATCAGGACAATGTTTATATGAGTTTATACTACAGAGGAGCTCAGATTTGAATAACACATGCACATTGTCCTCAGACAAGGAAAAAACAAAAGTCCAACCAACCGTGTAAGCCAAGTCACGAAATTTAATTAGGAAGATAAGAGTTGGTTTGGGGGGGGATTTCAGTTACAGAAAAAGATCATTTTAGGCAGAAAATTAGCATCTTCTAATAATCTTAGACAAAAATGATTTTGTTTTGCTTTGGTTTGTAAATTAGCTCATGATTAAAGTATCATGTTAGTTGAGCTTCATTGTCTTTTTGTGCCTATTTTCTGAATGCAACCCTGACCTGAATACTCTTGTAGCTCAAGCACAAGATTTGAGAGTATGAGAGAAACAATTATTATAAAGTGAAGAACTTACAGTTTTACTGCAAAATCAATGAACTTTCAAGTGATTTTTATCATATCTTGCAGCTGTTCTGTTTGCTTTGAATGATGTTTATCACATCAAAAACTGTAGTACTTTTAAAGGATGCTTTCTCTAGAAACTTCCTCCACCTTTATTTTCTTCCACCACACACTGCTGTAAATGCTGCTTCCCAAGGATATTTTTATCTTGTGATTTTCCTGTGCCTCAGAAATTATCTGTCAGCACTTAGGCCACTGACTTTGCCCAGTTCCTGCCCTGTTTCTCTCAGGGTTCCTTAAATGAGGAGAAGTTCCGAGTTCCCAACTTAATTCACAGGTTTGCAGCAGTTCAGTTCTATGTCATCATTCAAGGCTACTTCTCTGACACTTTTACTACTTAAAGGAATGGCCCCACAAGATCAAGGTGTGCCAGAGCTCAGACAGTTTGTCAGGAGCCATACAGTGAGAAGCAGGAGGTGGCTCTCCTGACTTGATCCATAAGGTCATCTCTGGAAACTAGAGGTGAATATTGCACTGACTTCAGTGACACAGGCTTAGAAGCACAGCTCATCTTATTTTCAGCTACATCTGTTTCCAAACCTATCCTCTACTTCAGGCAAAGCCATCTCCTTCCCCAAATGGGACTGTAAAAGTCAGGACCTGCTTGGTTACCTTTCCCCACCTGTATACTTTGGACATTATTTAATGTATTTCTGCTGCTCCTTCTCAACTGTTTTGGATTCTGCTGGATAATAACAACTTAATCCTACAAACCCTCCTGCCTGGGCAGAGCTCCATTAGTAATCCCTTGGACTCCAACAGGATTGACATAATTAGTGTGGTACTCAACTGTGTGAGCCACTACACACACACTTACTAAACGGATGGCCTCTTACCTCAGATAATTTACAATCCAAGTTGCAACCAGATGCAAGAGGGGCAAAAAACATGAGGGCATGGGAAAGACCAGAAAGAATGAGGTGTTAATTCAAAAACCCCAAATAAACCCAAATATGAATATTAACTGGCATAGTCTTGTGGGCATTGCAGCAGAAGAGAGTTTATTCATGGTGCTATACCCAGCAGCATTGTATAATAAAATTATACTTCGTACATTTACCAGTACATAAAATTAATGCAGCTGTGTAATTTCTATTATACTTCTGTATGCAATCATATCACTCCTATCGCCTTTCTGCTTAAATCAATAGAAATTTAATTTTACTTAAATGCTTACTGATCACCAGTAAAGCCTTAGCTCTTTTTTTTTTTTTTTTTTTTTTTTTTTTAACCTGAATTATTTGCTTTATCAGAGCTAATACAAAGATGCAGTCAGGCAGTTTCACAGTTCAAGTAACTGGCAGTCACACCTACTTTTAAATCACATTCACTGACCTTTTAGACAACATCCTCAAATGCTGCTGACTGAAGCACAGATTACAGAAGTTTTACAATGTGCTTATTCTGCCACTCAACTTAGAACAGGAGCAAATGAGCCTTAGTATTGTTACTCTGTTTTACCTGACCAGGTGAGTATCTCTGCTATCATAAGTAAGGCAAAAAAAACATCAACTAGATCCAAAGTGAAGGCAATAACCACAACCCACCTAATATGTGACAAATTGATCACACATCTGAGCCTAAAGAGAACAGAGACTTGACATACGATAAGTAAGTTACACAAATAACTTAAAAGATCAATCACAGAGGAAATACTATTTTGAAGAAGTGCATTGGCAGTTACACCACTACAGGGGCATTCATTTAACAGATCAGAGCCTGCAGTACTTGAACTCTCTGTTGCTCATCTTCTGACCAAGCAGGATGAAAACTTTTCCCTTAAACCCCTCCCCTGGAGCTGCCTAATTGGCTTTTACATTTGCCTGCTTACAACCTTGCAATAACCGGTTCCAGCCTCTGTCTTGCTTCATCTAGAATTTAATCTTTTCACTTATTTTTTATATAAAACATCCTTGTGGTATTATACCTACAGTACAAGTGATTTCATATAGGAAACAAAGACTTTCCAATCCTTGGAATGTAGATCTCACCCTTACAAATGAAGCGGGGTGGGGAGGGGAGTCATATTTACAGCTTTTTAAAATTATCCTGTCACATAGGTACAAACATACCACAAACATGTCACATAGGATACAAACATACCATATTGATACAAACAGGAAAAAAAGTGGATTTCATGAGGATAAAAAGCACAATAAAAATTGTTTGCTGTACTTTCCATTTAGGAAGTGCTTAATCTGTGAGCTGTGTTTTGAGTTCTTTTTATGATACCCTAATCTATTGGTATTTTCTCTAACACATCAGCATTTATAGTGCATTACACATACAAATGCAAAATTATACTTGGTGGGTTTTGTACTTCACTGTAAAAAGATTACTACTTAAACCTCCTGGCATAGAATCTTCCCTCCAGTTTGCGTGCCTTAAAACTGTTGGGGAGCAAATCAGATCAGCTCTGAAAAAGTGATGTTACTTCAGATTATTAGAAACACTGTGCATGTCATAAAATACAAAATGTAAAGATATAACCAAAAAAGGAATTTTTTTGCTTCTGACAGTAATAATAAAATTTTATATATATATATAGGGCAAATCAGATTTGATAAACTTCATAGATTTTTAACAGTAGACAAGCATCGGTGTTATCACCTATTTTTATCTTTTTTATGCTGAGTCCCTATTAACTCCTGTTTTGGATGTCAAAAACTGTGGTTAAACACAAGCACATCTTACACCACAACATGCAGTATTTCCCAGTGAGAGAGAAACCACTTCAGGCCCTAAGTTGTCCCAGGAGTTAACTATCTGACAAAAATATGGCTTATATATAGTCTGAATCAGCCAAGCCTCGCCTTTCAGCTCTGGACTTTTTTATAACTTTTTGCTCACATTACTGCTTGCTTTTTTTTTTTCTCCTGTAGATACTTCTATCACCATTTAACCTTCTCTTTGATGAACAAAATGTATTAAGATCTTTGACTCCCACATTCCAAACTAAGTTACCATTTAGGTAATTCTTTCTGTCACTCTGCCCTGAACTCTAGCCTTCATAACCTCCTTGTGAAGCATGGACCCTCCGATTAGACACAGCAGCAGCTGCTCTCCCTTAAAACCTTTCCTTCTCTCCAAGTCCAGTGATTTGGTTTTCTGGCCACATTCAGCTATTTGCCCACCTGCAATCCAGAATTTATTTGCAGGGACTTCAGCAGATTCCCAGTATCACGTAACATGATTTTGGCTGCTAGGAGAGACAGGTAAAGAGAAACAGAAGGAAAATTGGAAAGAAAAGCAAGTCTGTGCACTTGGTTTGCTTCCACTGCTTTCCTGAACTCAGCTGTGTACAGGTGTAGCTTATAAGCAGCTTTCTGCAGCTTTCAGGCTTATTTCATTTGTATCCCTAATGTTTCAGTGGAAAGAGCCACAGCAGACCTGTAAGCACCAAAATCTGAGCCTATGCAACATCTCCTTAGGTAGGCCCCCACCTCAATTGTTCCCCATAACCTGTTTTAGATAAAGACTATAAAAACACATGATCAAAATCTGCAGGAAAATGTTTGACATACATAGTGTACAGCTCTCTTAATGAGAGCACTAATTTGGGAAAACCTGTTATCTGGCACAAATTCTAGAGCAGAGAGCTTATTTGAGCTACTTGCAGCACAAAAGCCTTAAAGAACATTAGGGAGGAAAATGACAATGAAAACAGTTTCCTCTGCAATATTACCTGCTCTCAGCTGAGCTAATACTCTCTGTGGTTTGCAAAGCATTAGCAAAAAAAAAAAAATAAAATAGAAAAAATCCAACTGCAAGTAAAGAGCCCTCAGGGTCTGGGCCAGAAATTCATACTAAAACAGCATTAGTAGTGACTCTAAGTCTCTCTACAGAAGCTTTCAGAAAGCAGAAGAGTAGTCAAGATGCTTACAATTTCTAATGGATTGTTTGTCTTTTCTAGGAAATAACTTGCAGGGATGAAACAAGCCCTGCAAAAGCTGGTGTCATAGGTCTCTCTGGCTGACTGCTCTGTGTGCTGTCCCCACAGACTCCCTTTTTAGCTTATGTGTAAATGCAGAACTGAACCAAAGCCTTTGTGCAGTGCCAGGGGATGATGAGACACAGTCTCTCGAAGAAGTTTTTAAAATCTACGTCCCTTCCAAAACATTCGTGTGTTCTGAGGAATCAGTGAGGCTTTTTCATGTAAATGTCCTTGTGTGGATCAATGCTGTCATTCGCAAACTTTGAAGTATCTTGAATTAGATTCCCTAAGAATCACTGGACTGCCTTAATAAGCTCCTACACTTGATATATTTGATGCTGAAGTAATGTATTTGATTAATTTTCTATTTAGACAATAAATTCTCAGGTTCCATATTGCATCTATTAAAAAAGCATAACTTGTAGGCCTGAATTATTCTGGGTCATACTGACCACATATAAAGGAGTGGGATCTCCCTTACTCCAAGGAGAAGCTGGTGGTGGGCTATGATGGTGTGTTTGAAATGTTAGGTCAGACAAACTCTAGGTAAGTAATAAATTCCTCTATATATTGCCTTAGGAGCAGGTTAGAAATTTTCCTTGTTCACTGGCTTTTACAAACCATGGCCCCCCCTCAAAGGACAACAATTCGGAAAACACAAAGTTTAGCACAGTAATAAAAAACACATCTTAAAATCCCAAAGCCCTGTGTTTCAGTGCTTAAAAAAGGTGGCAGCTTGACAGACCTGGAGACTGACAGCAGCAGTGTCAGCCTTCCTCACACTTCTCTGCCAAAGCACCTCAACCTTGACCTGAGGAGAAAACCACGAAGGGTTTGAGTGGGATTTCATGCCCATTCACTCTGGCATCTCTGCTGAGATTGCCAACAAGGGGGCCAATTAGTGCCTGCTTCGGAGGATCAGGTCTTTTGACTGTGAGGAAATGACACCTGTCCACAGAAATGGGCAGAGACCCACCAATTCCCTGGGTGCCAGAGACTGCACGGCCACTGCATACGTTACCACTCCTGGTTACTCCCCCTGCACCAGACATGCAGCAACTCCAGGTTATCATCCATGTAGGTCCAAATGCATTTTCCTTTCCCAACAAGTAGTCCTTTCTGATTTAAAACAACCTTGTGTTGAAGATGGGATTTAGAAGTGATACTATTCAAAGTCCCAAATCCTCACTGAAGATCAAAACGCCAGTTTTGCTATACAACCAAGTAAAATCCCATCAAGAAATTGCATCAGGGCAGAAGAAGATGAAAAGAGAGGACTTCAGCCCTTTCATTTAAAAAGAGAGAAAATACCACTTCCCTGCAGGGCTCTTTCCTTAATAAGACTTAACTGGCAAATTCCTTGTATGCATCCTTCCTTGTCTTTCAGTACAATAGCAGCTGCCTTATCTGTTTGTAGAAGAGCAAGTGCTACAGGAGGGCTGTCCCCTCACCAGGTGATGGGAAAGCTTGAACAAGCTGGTACAAAACACAGGATTGTGTCATAAAGTGATCCACTGGTTTAGTGGCCAAGAAGAGAGTAGCTGACACTGAGACATATGTCTCTTCAACTTAGACACTATAAAAGTCATCAAACTTTAATTAATGACTTAGCAGTGCAGTTTGAATAGAAACCAATTTGCAATGTAAACTGCTGAAATATTACTTAATGGAATGGGAAACTTCATTACAGATTCAAGTATTTTTATAAAATGTATCTTTCCTAAATTCCAGATCATTCACCTTCCTTTTGTCAGACAAAAAAAAGTAAAAGTAATTCTCTTTGAAACCAGGCATCACCCTCTGGTTCATCTGTCACCAAGTCAGGCTTGCCAGCCTCTCTAAGGATGCCATCTGACTAGAAGTTTCTATCACTCTTTGTAATTCCAGGTGCACTTCTGGACAGTTCTTTTAGATCCCTGTCCAGAATCTCCTCCAGAAATCTAGAAGGACCATGAAGACTGCATCAAGGACTTGATTACACCACAGATAATGTGTTCCCAGCACACTAACCTCATTTACAAGCTTTCACAGTGAATGATTGACAGCTGATGCCGTAAGCAAAACTGCTGCTTATAAAGTCCTTTGCAGTCCAGCTACATTAGTCTCTCCACAAAGAAGAAGTCAGTACACTGCTATCAAAGCCAAGTCTGTGACTGATAATATTGAACTCTTCATTACCCCAAGTGTTGCTGCAAGTAATACCATGAGTTTGGACACCACCGTTCAATAAAGGCTCATTATTATAAATATTCAGCTTATGTCATGATGAGAACAAACAGTTTTGCAGCCAAGGTGAAAGAAGTGAATTGCAAATAGGTCTAGGTTATGATAGAGGCAGTACCCTATTTGTGAAGTAACCTTGTTGCCTGGCACCAAATACAAGTTTGTTGGAATACACTGGGTTCCTGAGTATTCAAAAAAAACTGGTTGATTGTTAGCAGTTTTTAGAAAAACTAAATAATGGAAGGAAGAATTGTTGTCAAATGATGCAGAGCAGGGTTCTTCTGTTGTTTAAGCTTGATATTTTTAGCACTTTTAGTGAGGTTCAAATCTTAGCAAAGATACTTTTTTTTTTTTAATACTGTAATAGTTTCTTGAGTCAGATAAGACACCACAGATAAATTGTGTCTGGCATTACAGTTCATGTGACTTTTAAGAATAGAGACTTGTCCTGGCTTCCTCTCCTAAATTCACTTTCTCCCAAATCCAGAGGTGGCTGCATGCTGTACAGCCTGTTCAGAGCTGGCTGCACACCAGAATCTCTCAGCAAGAGCTGCTAATCTCTCTCTGGGAACAGCACCCAGATAGTTCTGCCTAAAGTCACAACACACCCTCTGGTTCGTTTGTCCACTCTGTATTTCAGCTTAATTAACCAACAGTTTCTAATGATAAAAATAATAAAAGAAAGAAATTACTTCCCAGAACTATGAATACATTGATTCACATGTGCTGGACAGCTGCCCTGCCAGCTTTGTTGCAAAAGGAAGAAGGAATAATGAAAAAGACTTTCATTTGACCGTGTTCCTTATCACACTTCTGTGCTGTGTGAGCCAAATTAATCAAGAACATCACTGGAACTGCTGATGGGTTAATCCCTGAAAATTTGGGGCCCATAAGGGTGCTTGATCATCTACAGCAGTGGTCCATATTTACAAAACATGCTCAAATCCTGCAGAGCCACTCAGAATGTAGCAGAGGCAAGAGACTCCAGGAATACATGATATCCCCCATCACTTTCAAACTGTGTCCTTTACATTTACTACCTCTGAATGGAGCCTGTTGTCACCTGTCCCAGGCATACCTAGGGTCCCTCTTACCTCAGATGAAAAATCTCACTACTGTGTGAAGCATCTATCATTCCAAGAAACTACAAGTGCTATTATGATGCACCGGGTGTTAAGTGGGAGCCCCAAGACAACACCGAAACAGTGTGGTCATCAGGGAGCTGAACCAGACCACCAGGGTGTAACTTTGTGGAGCTGTAAGGAACAGGTCATACACAGCTGAAATACTGATAGGCCACTGGGACTAGAACTAGGAGTGAACTCAGATCCAGAACAGAAGAGGACAAAGCACTCTCTTGCCTTACTGAGAAACAATTCTAAAGGCCAGACCATCCCTCATTCATTCAAAAAAGGAGAGCAAAATTATTTTCCTAGAGGCAGGAAAGCAAGATAGAGAAATCACTTGGTCTTTAGGGAATGGTAGACTCTTTCATAGGAGTGCAATGAATATCCAAAGTGGAACAAATCAATCCTACTCCAGCAAGAAAATCCCACAGATAGCAGACATGTATCTGAGGGGAAAAAAGAAAAAAAAAAAAAAAAAGAGTACATAAAACTGGAATCTTAACTTTTTAGAGATTTTTTCTAAAAAGCTTAAGCATCTTCGTGCTTAAGAAGGTAGGAAAAAAATGCATGCTGAGGATCTTTTCAAAGATTAACTCTCTAGAATATTTTTCTTTCTACCTTTTCAACCATTCCCGTCATACAGAACTGAAAAAAAAAACCAAACCAAAACCAGTTGTTCTTTCTGACTTATTTCCCCTACAAAAGTTACTGATCTCACATGAGACATTCAGAACAAGAAGAGCACCATCCCTTAGCTACTGAAATTTGATGTGGTACCTCTCATGGAAATAGGCACTAATGTGCTCAATGTGGCAGATGAAGAGTGGACATCGGTTTTAGGTGAATTGTGAGATGGGGATGTGGCTAAACAATGAGTTTTAACATTTTAACTGTGTGCAACTCGCCAACTGGAGCTCCGTCAGAACGCATGGTCAACAGTCATTTAAAACTAATATTTTTTTTCTTTATTTAGCCTGACAAACATACAACTTCCAGGTGAGTACAAAAACTGGTCTAGCAAGACAAGTCTTCTGCAATATATCTTCTAAGCCAGAGGGGAACCAAAGAGGGAGAAGAGCATTCCCATCAGGTTCTCAGTGTATTTTCCCTAACCTGATTCAGTGCAGCATTTCAAGTCTTCAGTAACGACCAGGTCACTATTTGTTTCATCCACCTTGTGTTAAGCTGTTCAGAACCCTCTGGTCTGACACAGACATGGCATGTCTACTTTTGAAATGTCAGCTCCTCATTCATGTACAAAGTTCCTTTCTCTGTCAGGACAGCAGGTGTAAATGTAGAGTATCTGCTTAGCCATATCACAGACCTTTCATGCACCAACTGAGACAGTTTCCAACATCAGCTCTCTCACTGAATCAGTGCCAGTTAATGTGCATGTGTGTCTGGAAAGGGGAATCACATTCAGCAGAAGCATCCAAACAGTGACCTAGAAGTCACTTCTTGTGTGTCCAGCTGCATGTTTTTGTCAGCTATGATGTTATTCTCACTTCAGTCTTCGATCTTTCCAAACAGGCCAGCGTAAATCCCTGCTGTCACAGATCAGGGTCTAACACAAACAAGCAGCAGCAAACAGAGCAAGTCTTGAATTGCCCTTGCTGATGCCTTCAGCTGGGACAGTGCAGTGATTCCTGCCCTAAGACACCTGCTTGTCCCTCACCCCAAGATTCTCCGTCTATGGCTGGGAATAATAATCTTAGAGCAGAGAAGGATCAGCTCTTGAACTGCAGCAAATTAGAGGCCAATATATGAAAGAAAATCAGAGCCAATGCTAGATTACTGTAATATGCTGGGCTAAAAATGGTAACAGTTCAAGAGCTGCTAGGCCATCCCTGCTCTGAAGCCAGCAATCTCAGGAGAAGGAAGCATAGGGGAGGAAGGGTGGTTGAGAACAACAACACTTCAGCCATACCAGTTTAATCTGAAGCCATAAGTGAGTCAACACCTCTGCTGAAGTGATGTGTCTCACCAAAGATTGCACAGCCTTTCCCCTAAAGAGGTCACAAGAGAGAAGGTGAAGATTAAAACACAGAGAACACAGGCATTTGAAATAACAATCTCACAGTCTGTATTCATGCAACCCATACCCTGAAGAGCAGAATGACACCTGAGTGAGGACAACAGGCATGAGCAAGTGAACCTGAGTTATTTAAGGCCTTGTACTCATTTTGGTAAACAGATAAACACTCAGGCAGTTGACAGAGATACATTTCTGCATAGCATTGCCCAAGGCCTTGCCACAGCTTTGCAGACTATAAAATGGGGACACTATTTCACGGAGATATAGCTGGGAATCCCTTGATGGCATTTGGTGAATGTTTTGAGAGCCTAGAATGCTGGGTGCCTTTCAGCTGTAAAATATTATTTAATATGACACAACTACCAAGCAGCAAAAAATTACAGGACTTCATGAAATTACTAGGGGTGTTTCTGTGCAAAGGCAATGCAGGCAACAGACTGCCAGGGTCAGAGAAAAAGGCAAACAAGGGTAGCATAGACTTGGCTACGTCAGTTCTCCAGAAAGCCAGACCAGCTGTTTCTGTCTCCAAGAGAAATATCACAGTGCCCAAAGCATTTGGTACTTAGGAAGCAGAAGAGGGTTTTACCCCAGGAAGAGACAGCACTCCTCCCAAGCCCACCATGGAGGGCCCATCACTGGAATCAACTCTGCACCATCATTTCTCCTGCCTCTCTGCCTCTGGAGGCAGGGATGGCCTCTCCTGGCTGCTCACACTGTGGGCATTCAGATCGGCACTGTGGGTGCCTACACTGCTGAGAAACCTTGAACCAAACCCGCATGTAATCAGGTCCTATGTGAATGTTACTCACACAAGCAACCCAGAAAAGGAAATACTATGATTCAAGTGACAAAGAACTACTACCTTGAGTAAGTCTTACAGGATTAGGCTCACAGATCATCCGTGATGACCTAAACAGTTAGCCTTTATGAGGCATCAGAAACAGGCATGAGAAGAATTTGCAGCTTAGGGCCTTTATCCAGCAATCCATGCTGGCAGACCTGTAAAGGGGTTTGGACATAGTAAAAGGAGTGTTAACAGAAAACAAGGGGAGAGAAGAGAGTGAGGGTCATAACTGCAAGACCATCTGGTTGTTTCCATTTGCTGTGTACACATCTTGCTAGTCCTGCCGCTAGGAAGACAGAGAGGGTGGTTGGAGCACCAAGTTTCTAATGAATAGTTGTATCTGTGTCTTTCCTACCATTGTTGATATCAATAGCTGCAACAGCATTTCAGATAGTGGTTTCTGAGGAAGGCCAAAGCAGGAACATCTCTGAATGGAAATATATCAATATGCAAAATAATTCGATATATGTGAAAATGTTGTTACCAAAGTTTTTAAGTTTTGGGGTTTTTTTATTATTGGTTGGAGTTTTTTTCTTATCTTCTTAGAGTTTCTTTAAGAGTTCTTAAGTCCCTTGCTGGGATCATTAGTACTTGGATGGTCAAGCCCATAAATGGCATTCTAAATGCTAAAGAAACAGAATAAATTACAATAAAAAGAGGAATATTGTATGCTCTTCGGTAGGACACATGAAGGAGATTCTATTATTTGCAATTAGTCAATATGGATCAATATTGTATTTATCTTTAATGAATCTCCACTAAGCTTCCAAATCAATGAAAAGAAAACAGATTTGCAGATGCATCTTGCTCTCTGCTTTACCTGCAACCAGATGTGGGCTTTACTAAACCACATGTGGGAGTGAAAACAGAGCCAAGGGCCCATCTCAGAGAATCACCTGCCACTTGACCATATGGTTTCAACCTTGGAGTCTGGTAGCAAGGGCATTCCAGCCTTTTGCAGTCTGTGAGCTGACCGAGTGGGAGACATGCTCAGAGATACTGTGAGCTATCCAGGAGGGGCAGAACCCGGGCTGGAAGAAGAGAAAGGCACCTCTCTCTGATGAAGAGGAAATCTTAGATTTGTGCATCTACTCACTTAAAATAGTGTGTTTTGGCAATAGTTCCATAAAGGTCAAGAGTGTAAAACTGCAGAAAATAGAAGAGGTTTGTTTGAACATCCTCCATCTGAACTGTGACAAGGCAGCTTAGGTACCCAGAAAACTTTTTCTAATCCATAAAAAGAAATGAGGGGAAACTTGGAGCTGCTCAGGAGCTAAATCCCACTTTCCATACCACTATTTTAGCAGACAAGAGGATGTAAAGCAGACTGCCAGGGGGCTCAAGGGGCTTTCATTCCTGCCACTTGTTTTTCATCACCAATCCTGAACAGACCCCAAAACTCAGACTAATTAAAGACAAATAATTAAGCACATTCAGACTGGGAAGGTTGGCAGACTCCCACTGTATTGTGAGACCACCTTGGCACTTAAATGGTTAGGGACTATATCCCACAACATCATGCTCATCTCATTGTGGTAGAGAGCTCTTGAGAATGTTATTAGCTGGGTGTTCGCCTTGCCGTTTTTCCACATGAGGCAGATGGGTAATTACGAAGCTAATAGTCTGATTGAGAGAAATCAGATGCAGTGGTTTGCCCAATTAGATGATACATTAGCTTCCTTCTTTGTAAGCAGCTAATGTGTGAAGCAAAGTGGTATTTTTGAGGGTCAGAATCCTTAAACAAGTGCCGAGTTGCAGATTATTGTGTCTCTCTTTTTTTTCTAATGGAGGAAAAGTGCTAAGTCTTCATTACTAAAAGCATAGAAAATGCAAATCAGGCTCTGAAACAAAAGAGTGAAGGGACAGGCGAGAATATTTGGTGTCCAATGTGTCAACCTACAACATCAATTACATTGAAATGCAATGCATGGGAGCCTAATCAAGGATAGTATAATTGTAATAATTGCACGCTTTTGTTGGAGAGCTGCTGCCATTGTTATTGTCAACCATTTGTTTTTCTCTATTGTTTAAGGGGAGAGTATTTAAAATATATATATGTGTGTATGCATATATATATAACTATTTATAAATGACTGAAAACCAGCATAGGTAGAAGGCTTTGTTACTGCACAAAGAATGTATGGAGTCTTTCTTATGCCAGTTCTTCAGATGGTGGAAAACCAAGAGACTGAGCTCTGTGAAGGCACGTAACACCCAAAACTGAGAAATGGACATTGACTTACAATCTGTGCCAAACGATGAGTGTTACTTTTCCTTTTGCTTACATGTCCCCTGGTCCAGGGAGGTGAGTTACTCCCAGTGACTGGCAAGTCACAAAGTGAGATAGTACTAAATCATCCAAACAATCCCCAAGACACCTCTAGTCTGCCTTCTTACTTCAGAACGTAAAGGGAAGGGGTCAAAATAAACAGCTTCTGTTTTGTTGGGTTTCCTCCCAAGCTGCAATCTGTTTCTGCTGTTTTAAATGATTTTTTAAATTCTACAATCTTGATGAAGGCATTGAAGATAAATGAACACAAAGGAGATCACTGCATAAAAAAAAAAATATAAATTAAAACAATGACTACATGAGTTTATTCAAAGTCTTATTAAGGGAGAAAGAGGGAGTAAGAGTCTCCTGCAAATAAACCAATGATATTTTTTGTATACTGAAGTTGGGCTGGAAATTTTTCTTACAGCAAAGTGCTAAAAATTCAGATCAAATGAGAGGTTTATTTTCTCACATCTCTTGGACTTGCCAATAGGTTGAAATGGAAGCACAACAGAAATGGGCTAAAACATTTAACATAGCTGTTAAATCTCATTCTCCACAGCTAAAAAAGAACAATCCTGTACTGTCTTTACTAAGAATACGCTCTCTTGCCATAGGAGGCTTTTCATGTATCTCTAACAATCCTGTACATACTCCAAAACTCACACTAATTAAAAGCAAATAATCAAATACATTCAATTTGAAAAGTTGGCAAACTCGCTTGTATTATTGTGTTAGCACCTTGGCACCAAAATGATCACATCGTGCTAATCTCATTGTGCAGGAGAGCTCTTGAGCATGTTATTCAGTAGGTCTGCTCCCTGCCCCCCACCTCCCAGACCCAACCCATCCTCCTCTGTCGCCAGCACTTGCTTTCTTTAACTAGAGAAAGAAATGAAAATGTAAGCAAAGGTAAGCACAACCAGGACAGTATTTTCATCCTATTTCACTCAGAAGCAACCAGAACATGTGCTACCTTTTGCAGATATTTCCTTTCATCCTGTTTTCAGTTTGACTCCACAGATACGGCTGGTAAACCTGAGAGATGCTTTAAAATAATCTAAGCAGACTGTGTGTGTTTCTCACCAGCTCTCATATAAAGTTCTTGTATTATCATGCAGAGTACTTGGCTACCACAGCAATGTGAAGAGTATAAATGCAATAAATAAAAGACTATATAAATTGGCAGCACATAACTGACCAGAAGAAGAAACCCAGAAGGAAGTATCTTAGGATTTCTTATATTTGGAAGGTTTATTTTACTACTAAAATTTATTTCAATTTGTTGTGTGATAAAAGCAAAGCTGTGTTTGCTAACAGCAATGTGATACAAATTTAAAACAATGGTTTTTTCATACACTGTAGAAGTAGTCTTCGTTTTCTTGACAGGCATAATTTATACAGAGTAAAACCTCCCTGTAGCAGCACTTATAAAAACATGCCTGCCCTCTTGGTAAGAGGCATCCACATTCTGAAGGACAGGATATATTTTAGACTTTGATTGAATGGTATAGAAAGGTCATTAATTTTATGGCTGAAAAAAAGTTGCACAGGCCACCTTATACCTATGGCATTAGGTTACTGTGGGGGCCTAATGAAGCATTAGATCTCTCTGGGGACTATGTTCTAAGGCTGTGAAATCTTCTGGTGCCTGAGCATCCACCTGAAGCTAGCGACTGACACAATATAGATGCCAGTTTGTGTTCTATGAAGAAGTATCTATGCAACTGTCTGGGTGGAATTTTCCCACAGACAGTCCAACAAATCAAGACTGAACAAACTGTAATGAATTAAGATTGTTTTATTATAGTGTTCCTAGCCACTGTATTTTTTATAACTGCCATGTCCACCACAGTAGCTATGACCAAAAGCTGGGTATGACTGTGAGCTGGGGTAAGTACAACCATGCAACACTAGATTTCTGCCTTGATGGAATGATAGGCTGGAGTTTATATATTTCTCTGTTCTAGACTAAGGGGAGCATTACCCTTTCCCATAAAGTTTTTGACCAGTTCTCTGTGTCTGTGCTTGGCTGTATATTTGCTTATTATACATACAATCCTTATGGGTCCCTTCCAACTTGAGGTATTCTGCAACAGGCCTGTCATCCTCCATCCACTCCATGGAGGTAAAGCAAGATACCATTTTAGAGTGAGGCACCACAGCATGGCCAAATTGTCCCAGGGCAGCATGGTGAAGGAACACAACTTCCATATACCCTGCTCCTCTAACTAGGAGTTTTAGGTAACTGGCTTCTTAAAACACACATTGACCTTTCTGTTGACTTCAGCAGGTTTAAATCAGGCAGCATCAGGCCCAAAGATGTATGTTGATGTTATTTACTGCTTATTACATATTCATACTACAATGTTTTGTTCATAAAGTTTACAGTTAAAGCTTGCTGAAGAGAAAAGTGTGATTCTCAACAAGTAAATAGATATTTGACTGACCAAGTTTTACTTAGAGTTCTTCCTAAATTCCTGGCTGTCACGAAAAGAAGCTGATCAGCCAACACAAGAAGCATGAACAGCACTGCCCAAGCTTGGAAAACTCTCAGCCTCCACAGGGAAGGCTCCCATTGATACTACCAGGAGAAATGCTTGTAGACATCAGGATAGCATATGGCCTCTGAAATCAATATTGGTTTGCAGCTTGACATATGGATGGATAGATACTACAGAGAGATTGGAATAAATATGACAAACTAAGTCATACAAAGAAAAACATGTATACACAATCACACTTGAACAGATGCTTTGGCTGAAATAGGTGATTTAGAGGAACACATTGTACATCTGAGAAATGGAAAAATTAATCCAAAACTTACAGTAGTATAATGCACTTTTGCAAGCAAAACTGAAGGAGTATTTGGAGAAACTCCTCAGGGGTAGCGGTGAGACAAGGTACTGGTGAAGAAGTTGATGATGAGCCTGCTGTAGAATTAACAGCAAATCTAACAGAATGCTTCCCTACCCCAGCTTCCATATCAATTGGAACAGAGAGGTTTTAAAAAAACAGCCCCCTAGCATGAAAGAAGAGAAGGTGGATTTCTCCTAGGCATTAAAACAGGCTGATGCAAACACTTCAGTCTTGTTTGTGGTTTAGTGCATTACCCCAGAGATATGAATGTGAAATCTGGACTTAAGGAAGAATATCCTCATTTTGCAAAGAAAGCACTGCAGTAGCTACGTGTGAAAGTTCTCCCAGCACTGCTTCTGCTTGCCATATGGCTAACGTCACCCACGTTAATAGCAACCACTGAGCAAAGCCTCAGCAGTTAGAAAGAGAGCGACAAAGAGAAATACAAGTCTCATCAGCAAGCATGGCATAAGGAACACCCAGCTATTTACTTAAACTGTTACTTTATCTTTGTCTGATGCTAATAAAATAAAAATATCAAGAAGTATCAATCCCAGGAAATCTGGAATAATTTACATACTTCAGTGGTTTTATAGCTACATTCTTACTTTCAAACCTTTTAAACTATACCAGTGTGTAGTATTGCAGATCTAGAGACTATCAGAAGTCCTAAGGTCTTTCCATAGACTCATAAGGTCTAGATAAGAAGATCTAGCATAAGATCTAGCAGAAGTGTCCTGTCTCTGTTACATACATACACGCACATACACCCTCCACACACACACCATATGGAAAAGAATTCCCCAAAGCCTCCAATCCCTCAAAAAACACTCCTCGCTTGTGCTTTGCCCTGAAGTGCAAGGGAAGAGGAGTGTGTTTCTGCCTTTAAGGAGAAACAGAAATACAGGATACACTCAGACTCAGAATGCCATTAACTTACCCCCATGGGAAAGAATTTTTTACTTCCTTTGATTCTGGGTAATCAGGAGACTCTTTGCTGTCAGCTGAGACAGAAAACAGGTTACTGCATCCCTCTAAGAGCCAAATGTCTATTTTTGCAACAGGTGATACCATTTACCTGAAACAGGCTGCCTCACTCTTTTCCCCACAGACCTCAGTAGCCCAGCACTTGTAGACCAGCCCTGAGTAACACAGGGAGGAATGCCATCAGCAGCTGCAGCTGCAGGGGCAAAGAGCTTCCCTGCTACAGATGGAAGTCTCCAAACTTGCTGGCATTATCTGCTCAGCAGCATCAGACACTAGCCAGGATCCTACGTCCTGTTTATCTCACATACCTTCCTTCAGCTGAAGACTCCTTGACCAAGGCTTTCAAAGACTCAAGTTTAATATAGCAATAAGTCTTGAAACAGAGAGTTATAAAATAAAATACCTCACGTATGATCTGTTGTGTTATATTGCATTCTCTTTACTTTTTGTTGCTCATATATGAGTATGTGCTTTCTTCCCTTCAGCCTCCATCTCCCTCATTTAGATGCCACAGTGAATGTGATTCCTGCCAATACCACAGGATAACCTGTTGGCAAGGAGACATCTCCAACATCACAGCCAGAAAACACTGGAAGTTCATTGACACATCAGTAGGAAGTGGGGACCTGCATCAGTTAATAAACAGCTTTATATTTATACTGCTTATAAATGAATGGTGTACTCATAAATGTACTCAGAACAATGAAAATCAAAATCTGATTATTCCAGAGGGTCGGTACTCCAGGAACAAGGCAAGTACGTCTGAAATTACCCTGCAGAAACACAAGTGAGTCCTGAGCTACAGGAACCAACCTTAATGCCTCCATATCACTGAGCTTTTCCTAAAAACTTCTCATTACTGTTACTGCTGATGGGAGCTCTTAGACGAGACATTAATCACTACCAGCATTTTAGTAATTATGTCTTCTAGCTTTTCTGTTTTCCAGGTTGGATGACAATGTTTTGCTTATTCAGCACTTTTTTACTTCTGGAAGCTCTGCTTGGACTTATTTAGTAACAGTAGCAAATTTTAATGTAGACAAAGGCTGCTCTGCTGCAGTATCTCCTTACCCCTTGGCTACTCCGGTGAGAACACCATCAAAGATGGCAGCTAAAAGTAATGGGCAGATTAAAAATTGAACAGAGACCACCCATTCATTCATTCATTCATTCATTCACCTGCCTCAATGAATGACCTTCACACAGTGTAATGAATTTCAGTCTCACAAGAAGACTAAGCCAGCTATGGTTCCATAATCCAACCCTAAATTCCCAGGTCCTGTGAAAAGTAAACAGAAATTCTTTGCACAGGTGTGAATATTGCCTTTAAGAATTAAGCAGAAGTGGCAAACCTGCATGTGAAAATCAACAAAAACTAGTACTGGTGCCATTCAAACATGGATTATAGCTGTATTTTGTAGACTATTTAGAGAATTTTTCGGTTTTAAGCCTGGCACATTAAAAAAAAAAATAAATTACCAAGGTAAAGAACAGCTACGTTCTGTGAGCACTGAAGCCTGGTAAATATTCAGTTTTTAATGGCATCCACTTCTATTTTGTTCACTGAATTATTGGGCTGACCTTAAATTAGAGATCTGGATGGAGCTGAATTGAATATTGTGAAGATGAGTGTAATTACCTTCCTTCCCTTTATTCTAATTCATTTTTATTTTTTTTAATTCTTCATCTGTGTGACAAACAGAATACCAGAGTGCTTGTGGATTTATACTCACAGTAACAGAGAGCAGAACTGATAGGCCAGACAGTGGCACAAGGAAAGATGTATCTGCATTGCGGTCAGGGGTGTGACTGCAGAACTTTCCTGCCTTTCTCCTAGTGAAAGAGCTGTGCTTGCATACACTGCCCAGACTTCAACACATGCCAAGTAAGACAGCCAGGATTCTGGCACCTGCAAATGGGGCCCCTGCCTTCCTAGGACTTTCATCTAAGCCAGCTACACCTAGGGCTAACTCGAGTGTGTCTGCCCACAGCACAGGCATGGATTTGCTCTGCTTTTGGTCCAAGGTCCCTCTGCTGGCCCTGCAGAGGTAACCTTCACAAGCAAACAAGTGTTGTCCACTGCTCCACAGAGCTAACCTGGCCTACATCAGTTATAAGGATGAAACCACCCGTGCTCAATATCACAGGAGTTGTACCACCAGCCGCTTTTATTCTACTACCAGTATGGTAGGCTTGCCTTATGACTGACTAATTGATCTGGACATCTGGACAAATCAATCTGTATCAGAGTTAAATGTTCTTATCACACTGCCCTTGAGCCTCAGTTTCATCACTTACAGTCAGTATCTCTCTTGCCTTCTAATTTCCTTCAAAAACTTTCTAAGATATTTTTCAGGTATATAATCTTCAAGTATTTCCTGAGCTCCTTTCACAATTAGTGCCGTCTGCCTCTACATATGCAGCTGTGGACATCTTCTCTCGTAATTACTTCTCTTCAGCCCACCTCATTTTGTGGAAATATGACTTAATAGCCTTTGATAAATCATCAAGTCACAACAGCCTTCCCTAGTTAGCCAGGGCAGCTCAGAGTCACTACTATGTACACAGATGCATAGTATATGTAGAAACAGAGAGACTCCAACTGGTTTATGAAATCTATGCAATGGGCAAAAGGGAAGAAGGCCAACAGGAACTCTTGATAGCCTTAAGAAAGTGTGCAATGGCCCTAGCTGTGTTTGAAGGTAAATGTCACATCTCATGTCAGAGCCTGCCTGGATATATTACCCCTGGAGACCATATTGCCTCAGAAGTTAAGTATTAGCAGCTGCATGCATGTCATTAACCCCTCACCTGCCACACAACTTTGTACTTGCCCAGAGCCAAATACTTTAAAGAAGGGTTGACTGACTTCAGAGTGTGGGGGTAAGAAAGCTTCAGGACATCAATGTACACTAAAGATCACCCTTGTTCATGTGCCCTTTTGTAGGACATTTGTAATGATGGCACTGAGTATTCTAGCAGTTTTAGCTGATCTGAAGGACAATACTCCTATTCAGTTGCTCAGCTGAATAACAGATTCTATTTCATGTCCTCCCAACTATTTTGTAATTGTGCTTAAATACATTGAAACATAGAATCATAGAACTATTCAGGTTGGAAAAGACCCTTGGGATCACTGAGTCCAACCATCATCTCTACTCTACAAAGTTCTCCCCTAAACTACATCCCCCAACACCACATCCAAATGATCCTTAAAGACATCCAGGGATGGTGGCTCAACCACCGACCTGGGCAACCTATTCCAGTGTCTGACCACTCTTTCTGTAATTTTTTTTTCCTAATGTCCAGTCTAAACCTCCCCTGTTGCAGCTTGAAGCCATTCCCTCTTGTTCTGTCGTTAACTACCTGTGAGAAGCACCAGCCTCTCTACAATGGCCTTTCAGGCAGTTGTAGAGACTAATGAGGTCTCCCCTCAGCCTCCTCTTCCCCAGACTAAACATTCCCAGCTCCTTCAAGCATTCTTCATAAGATTTATTCTCTGGGCCCTTCACCAGCTTTGTCGCCCTCCTCTGTCCTCGCTCCAGCACCTCGATATCTCTCTTGAACTGAGGTGCCCAAAACTCCAGGTGTGGCCTCACCAGTGCTGAGCACAGGGGGACAATCACCTCTCTCCTTCTGCCAGTCACACTATTTCTAATACCAGCCAGGATACCATTGGCTTTCTTGGCCACCTGGGCTCACTGCTGGCTCATATTCAGCTACTTGTCAATTGGAACCCCCAGATCCTTTTCTGCCAGACACTTTCCAGCCACACTCCCCCCAGCCTGTAGCATTGCCTGGAGTTGTGGCCCAAGTGCAGGACCAGGCACTTGGCGCTGTTGAAGTCCGTGCCATTAACATTAGCCCAATGATCCGATCTATCCAGGTCTCTCTGCAGAGCCTCCCTGTCCTCATGCAGATCAACACTCCTGCCTACCTTGGTGTCTTCTACAAACTTACTGATAATACACTCTATGTCCTTGCTTTGTCATAACAATAAAGGTATGGGCAGTTTTGTCTGCATTGTCTTGATGGTTTCTTCTCTGTGAGCATTTTTTTTTTAATTAAGCAAACTTGAGAATCATTTCTTGACACATAGTGATTGAGATAAGTGTACAGAGACAGTGTCAGTAGGAAGGCTCAACTACAATACAAAGGGCAAATCTGCAAAACTGTTGTACTGTCCACAAAGAGCCATTTGGAATACAAAGGACTTCAGCAGACTAACCCTCAGCATGAACCCAGATTTGGCCCACAGACAGAAAATTCACCAGTGAAAGCAGCCTAGAGAAGGGCATCAGGCACTTAATGCCTAACGTAAAAATACAGAGATATCCATACCAACTCTAACCTGAGAAAATGGTCTCATAACTGAATGCCAGCAGAACAGATCATGTCCAGGATTTTCAATGTTAGCCTTTCTATGATGTCCAGCACTTCACAACTACATTTCTAAAAGCACAAAATACTCTCTTTTCCATGCTAGTCTAAAGAAAATTTTTAAAAGTTGTCTAAGGGCCATGGCCATAAACTCTGATCCACAGATGAAGTCACTGTAAATGTGAAACATTACAGGAGGGATTCACAGTGTTTAACTTTAAAATCTAACCTCAGGTGAACAAACTAATACTCTATATCATGGAGAGAGAGCTGAAATAGACTATTCCAGAAGAATAGTGAGTGAATCCCAAAGTGAGTGAATCCCAGTGTTTCACAATTAGCTCTATTATTTTTTTTTTAATGGTTCTATTTTTCTTTTTAGCCTTTTTAATCTGCATCTAAAAATTAAAAATTAAAAAGCAAAGTAAGATAAATAAACAAAATCTCGAACTATGAAAAATGTACCTTTTAAGTTTAAATTAAAATGTCAATGAAGTCAAAGGAAAATAACCATTAATACTATTAATTAACGAAAGGTATTTTCCTATGAGAAATGTGGGTCTTCAGTAAACACAGAAATACATAGATGAATATATATATACAGCTGGAACTCTGTATTACAGCTTCAAATAACACAGAATACCTTCAAGGAATCTATCAAAATACAGTTAGGTAATCACTATAACATTAAACAATCAGTTCAACCGATCTCATACCCCAAAACGCAGAAGTGTCAATAAAAATAGTGAAAACAGACACAATTTTCAGCCATGTTAAACAGGAGAATAACAGAAAATCACAAATCCTGTAGTCATGGGATGCTAAAAAAGGCAAAACAAAAAGTTCATTATAACTATGAAACAAAGCAGAAATCGTATCAGACAACAGTAAAGATACTAGTAGATTTCTGAAGTCATACAAAAGCCACTCTTTC
>NW_009952796.1:695900-700321 GCF_000747805.2 Chaetura pelagica | reverse complement strand
CAAATCCTACTAAATTTTCTAGACTTGAAAGCAACAGCCCCAATACATGCTCTTAACTATGTAACATCCAGCAGCTATCAGCCCGTCTGGGTAAGATTTGAACTGATGTTTCATGTTTTCAGAAGAGCATTCTTGGTCTCCCTGATTCACACCTGTACTTCCCTCTCATACTATCTCATACAAAGTCTATGTCATCTCTCTCAAGTTAGATGACCTAGCATGGAACTATTTTGGTGTGGTGTGATAGCATATTTAGATAAGAATCATTTTAATGTGTTGATTTATTATATTTCTTCCTAATACTCTAAATAAAACCACAGCCTGATCTGAACTAGAGACAGAGAAGAAAGATAATTGACCTCAGAATACCCAAGACAACAACGAACTTCAAGACATTGTTGCAGTCAGGAGGTGGAGGAACAGTCTACATAAACTCCAAGCATACTGTTGGTCACTACTGTTACAGTCAAACACAAATCACCAAAACATACTGTGTCACTGCCCAAGACAGAAATAAACCTGCTACCATAATGTCTAGAGAACATGCTGTTCAAGACAATACAGGCAGTGCAGACTGAGCTATGGAGTGGAGAGGGCAGAGAAGAAAGGAAAGAACTGGGAAAGTAGTATTTTACCTAATCTAATCTTGTTTTGAAAACCCCTTAAATGCACAGCCCACAGAAACTTTTTTAACAAAACCAGAGCACTATATTCAGATGTGGTGCAGGTACTGTTCCTCTCCAGGGTTACAAAGTCAAGCACCTGCTTAAGCACAGGCAGGCATTGGTCCCAGGAAGCTGGGTGGGAGGGCTAGTGGTGCTCACCCACACAAGATGCACACACTGCTTCTCTCTGCATGGAAACCAGGGCAGTCAGGAACATGTGATGCCCCAAGGTGGAGTCAGGAGGTAGTCAAAGCTTCACATCATGAGGAAAGTAGCCCCAGGACCAGTAAGAAAAAGCTTGGCTACTCTTCTATATCCTACAATATAATATCATACATTATTCCTCAATAAGCAGCTTCCTCCTTTACTTCAGTGTGGTCAGCTTTGGAAGGATACATCAGTGCCAATGCACTTGTAACTTGCCCAGGTATGACATGCCTACCAGAGTCTGACTGAAAGACTGTGACCCATATTTTCAACATTCTTCCACTTCTTAGGTCAGCACAGAAAGGGGCACAAAAATGCTGCCTTACCCTATTGTGTTCCAAAGAAATATCTGGGACCTGGTAAGTCTTCTTGGGCTGCCCTCATTAAAGCTCTGCTGCTTGGATCATGCAGAGGGTTTACAGAAGAGAAGCATCAGAGTAGACCTAGCTGATGCAGCAGTAGATATGCAAAACTGGTGTGAGAAATGTCAGAAGCAAACACAACTCAAAAAAAGATGCATGAAAATTATACATAAAACCTTGTCATTTTGCACCATTACTTCCTTAAAAATCTACTACAAGCTTTTGAAATATAAGATTACTCCATTTAATATAATAAAACTTCTCCATACTCAAAGCTATTATTATTAATGGCTCTGAACATGCTCAGCTATGTCAGGTCTCTAAGCCCTCAGTGGAGAAATATCCATTTCCATTTTCTGGAGCAAAACAGGTAATTACTAATAAACTGGGATTTATTAACAAAACATACAGAAAAGCTGTATTTCATGTTCTTCATCTTCCTTGAACGCTAGGCCTGGGTATGAGCAGTAGAAAAATTTCTCAGATTAACAGCATTCACCAAAACAGAAAGAAAATTATTATCTACTGCTTGCCCCCAAGATGACCTGCCAGTTTGTAGTCTTGTAGTGTACAGGTACTCAAACTCAAGGATCTACCTCAAGCATCTGAACTGAAATGTGTGCTACATAATGCTGGATGCTATTTGAACACAGGATCTAGGTTTAACAGCAAAAATTCATTGGCTGATATCTGCACAGGGCTGAAGATGTAATCCTGACTAAAAAAAATCTTCCTTCTGGACCCAAGACACAGTAGTTCTCTTCAAGACAATGTGGTGTTCATCTGAGCCCTACCTGCCCAGACTGTACGTCTGGCTCATCAGTAGTTTCAACCACCGATTTCTGGGAGCAGCTTTCTGTAGATATGGGCTTAAATTGTGAAATCTGGATTCTCAAAGAACTGGTCGTATTTGTAAGCAAATGCAAGCACTGAATTGTAATGAAGATTGTTATCTAAGTCCCAATGAAAATGCAGTCAGAAATGCTTCAGTATATCTATCATTACCCCCACACTTCTCCTCTGTGTTGCTAGTAAACTCGGAAAAAGAAGAGATGATTCTTCAAAGGCTTTCTGGCTTATTTCTGCAATGCCAAGCCATCAGTTTGCCATAGGAGCTTCAGGATGCCCCTCTGAGGATCAGTTAGGCTTTATTACTAAGCAGCAATCTTTTTAAAATAGCTATTAATAACTATTTTGCCAATAGATTTTAATTGCAATGGCTAAAAGATGGTCAGCTGCCAAGCAAATCCGGCAACTCAGGATGTATTTCTAATACTCCAGTACATGTACCCATTCAGACCTCCATCATGCAGCTGAAGCCTGTGCTGCAACCATCTGAGCTAGCTATTCCGTGGCCCCTGGAACATGCCAAGACACAGTTTCTCCACAAGACCAGACTGACACTGTAGTATGAAATTTAGGCTTTTGCAGAGCTGGCTGCAATCTTTATTTCCTCTGTTGCTCTTCCAAATCACACTGAACACACAGGAAGACAAGTTGAAAATGTGTAAGTGAAACTCAGTTTTGTTAGTGGTATTGACTTGTCACAGCTACAGATTATGGGACTTTTTTT
Source organism: Chaetura pelagica (assembly GCF_000747805.2). Classification (NCBI taxonomy): domain Eukaryota; kingdom Metazoa; phylum Chordata; class Aves; order Apodiformes; family Apodidae; genus Chaetura; species Chaetura pelagica. Next base: position 697,514 of record NW_009952796.1, on the reverse strand, counting down.
TTTTACTTCTTAAAATACAGAATTGATAAACTGAAATACCTGGGAGGAATCTGCTATGGTCTAGTAGATTCACACAGCGACCTGAATTTTTTTTGGCATGAACCTGTGTTATCACAGTGGAATTATTGGGGTGAGAGTGAGTTCACACTTTTGGATGCCTTTGTTTCCAATGCTCACTGGTATCAAAAGCCATCCTGCATCTTCTGTGCAAATAAATAGTGTTATCATTATATTAGGCATTTTTAAGATTTCTAAGTAGATATTTTGGCTAATAGATGGAATTAAAGTCTGAATTCTAGACAGTTGATTTCACAGATTTGGTCAAATAACAAGTTTTGTGTGTCTGAAACCTTATATATTATTTTCTATTACATCAGCTTATCTAATAAAGGTAAGACCTCTCAGTAAAACAAATTTCTCAGTCCTCTCTAATATTCTTAGAGTATCAGATATAACTCTATACATCATGTCTTGTCAACCAATATTCTCCTCCCATTTCAAATAAAGCCTAAATACCTAAATAAATAATAGAAAAGAAGCTGCTAGTGTTGTGCTAATAGGCCACATTTTGAGCTTGTTAACAATTTAGCATAAATAGAATTGCAGAAAGGTTGTGTTGGAGTAAAAGAGGGGAATCTGGTGTTCTTAGCCAAGCTTGAGTCAGCAAAGCCAGGAAATGCTGAAAATCTTATAAACAGTAAGGGTAAGTGAAAGGGTCAGCATTTACTTTCTGATGTCAATTGGGAGATGTCTTTTATGTTTAGTGATGGCAACTCACACCATTACAGTGATGGGAAGAGGTGCAGTGAATTAGGTACCTTGTCAGAGTCTGTTGCTTTTGAGGGTAGAAAGCTGAGATTGACAAGCCAAGTGTGTTGTGTGAAAGTTGGTATTTCCATTAATGGGTTACACCACCGTAGATTTTTGATGCTTTAAATGTAGCCAGACATATTCAGCTTTTCTGATTTCCTCATCTACATCCAGTTATAAGAACTGTAGCAAAACCTGGCTCTATATAGAGATATTTAAGAAATCATTTAATCTGTACCTCTGCTTAAATAAACTTTACCATGTCTTAAGACATTTGTTTCTACAGTGAAAGGATAGGGTTGCACAAAGCTATACTTCCAGGTTTTCTCAATCACATCTATCTCCTTGTACATCAGATTATTTCTGCCAAGCTGGTTATATATTTTTTTTTCCAATCAACCCCTAACTATCAGGGAGGTCTAACACACTGTTCCTTTACCATCAGCTTTGTTTTCAAACATACAATGGTTTGGCATGACTCCAGTCACCACCAGGTGATTTTTGGCCCTTGCCCTTTTTATTATCTGGTATCTCTTAGGGAACCACAGATGAAACCAATAGAAAAGGAGAGAAAAAGAAAAAGCAGGAAAAAAGAAAGAGCTTCTCCTTTGCTTTCCTGGTAACGTGACAACTTGCCCTCTTGCATTATATATTTTTGTCCAGCTGATGCTTTGTCCTAGTGGAATCGTGGTTCTAGTATTAGCTCCAAATGGTAGGCAGGCATTTTCATTAAAAACAATTACTATTTCCAAACAGGAGCTGGTTCCTCAGTTCCAGCCATTCTTGCTGTAAAACGTTCAGCTG
>NW_009952796.1:652589-695885 GCF_000747805.2 Chaetura pelagica | reverse complement strand
CCTGCTGAAAATGAATGGAATCTGGAAAGAAAACCTCATGTTTTTCCAATCCTAGTTTTTTTACAAAGAAAACACTGGGATCTTGTTGAAAAATTTCAATTGTTTTGGTGGGCACATTATTTTTCACAGTTGAATTCTTTCCAGCTACAGAAGACAAGTTTTGTGCATACATATGTGTGTATGTGTGAATCCATATGTAAGTATATACACACACACAAGTTTTTGTATATAATTGCTTTGTAGAAAACGATTAATAAGTCAAGGAAGAACAAATACATTTTTGTTATTGAGAAGCATTTATGCAAATGATTTTTTTAAAACAGCTTCCACATTATGAACTTTAAAAAAAAAGTCAATGAGTAAAATACTATATCATAATAACAGCTACCCTCACTTTTAATACTAGGAAGAAGAAAGAGGCCAAGGTGACTGAACTGTTTATCCTTTGGTTGTTCTCACTATCTTAAAAACATTGTCAGACTGAATTATTCCGATAAAAATATCAAAGGAAAGAAAACAGAAGACACTATTACATTCATGAAAGGAACAAGCTGCAGAGGTCCCCGTATTGATCACTAGTATGGATGCTGCCATTTGGTAATAAGTGATTTTATTTAGCTCAGACAGAAATAGATAATAGTAGGTCAGGCTGACCTTGCATCCATATGGGGGTGGAAACACCTCCTTCTACTAGTTGCTTTTTTCCCTTTCATGTGAAGCATTCATCACAGAGCCAGCAGACAGGGGGTGAAATGGGATGCTGGTGTGCCTGGTGCACCTTGAGAGTTTAAGGTCACTCCCTAGGCAAAGTTCAGCTCCCATATTAGCCACAATGCATTGCAACCTTCAAGTCCACCTCCTCTGTCAGGTCCCAACCCTCTGTGCCAACAAATGGGCAGGATCCACTGTAGTTGTGGCATTTCCATCTGCACTCTTCAAGACAATTCAACTACCTTGACTTACACCTGACAATGAAACACAGGATTGAGCAGAAAAGAGAGAACAACAAAACTTTCTCTACATAAAATGTGCGGCAACCTAGTAAGGTAGCATAGACCAGCCCAAAAAGCTGATCACTTCAAAGATGTGCTGCCCAGACCTCTGATGCACTTCAGTCACAGCTGCACAAATGTGGCCAATAATACAAAGCTCCTTAAATACCCTGAGGGAAAGAAGTGGAGTCCCCAGTGAAGCCAGCTGTAAGCCACTGACTTTTACTAAACTTTTGGGTCAACTTTTGTCCCTTCATCAATAAGGGACAAAGGAAATTGTAATGGAAAAGATGACAGTACTACAGCAACTGTTCATTTCAAGAGAGATCACCTGATAGAAAAAGGAAAAATGAGAAGCATTTCCCTGTTCTTTTATTGCCCAGGTAATAGAATTTCTTGTCTCTCTTTCAGTTGTTCTTGCCCAGAATTTCATCATTAAAATAATAAAATCAGCTAAGTTTACAGCCAAAAAGAACCTCAAGAGATTTGTTGGCTCAGCTCCTTGCAGCAATGCAGGATCAGCTACACCTAGACCTTCTCTGATGGATAGCTTTTCAGCTTGGACTTAAAAACCTTCACAGAAGAGTCCAAGACATCCCTTGTGGGTTTGCTGCTTCAATTGTTTGTACTGGAAATTAGCCTGCCAATCTATCCACTCAGCACAAAAGCTACAACAAAATGAAGTGTAGCATCACTTCTGCCCTCTCTGGCCTCATCACACTGCCCCATCCAAGCCCTAAAGCCTCCCTAGGTGCACAAGGGTCAGCAGCTTCACAATGTAGGGCTGTGGTGCACTTACCACTGTCTCAACCCTAAGATCCCAGCTGCCTTGCATTGCACAAGGGCCACAGTATCGCTGCTTTAATAGGTTATGTGACTTCACAGTCAGGATTTGAAAGGCACAAAGTACGTTGAACAAGTTCACTCTTCTCATTTCTGAACATAATTTAAAATCAGACACTAAATAAGGTGTCAGCAGGCTTCCCACAAGGATCCAGCTGTTAAGCTTTTATTGTTGTATTTGCTTTGAAGTTGAGAGGAAAAGAAGTCTTGTTTGCCAACTTATGATTCAAAAAATGCCAGAAGAACCTTCTTGCAAATAAAGAAGATGTAAAAGAAATGCTGGCACCAAAGAAGCATAGTCTGTGAATTATGGAGTTATGGAATCATTTTGAAAGTAAATTGTATGATACATAAATGTTCATCAAATTATTTCTGTAAATAAGGTTAGATTTCTTCCACAGATAGGGAGACATAGATCAGAGGTAACAAATGCTGTTTATGGTCAGACATCAAGGACTGTTCACTTCGTACACAGGTACACAGCACACAACAAAAGAGGACATTCTAGTGGTGAAGAACTATATAATAAAAATGAGGGGAAACCTTCTAATTCTGTAAAACACAGCTGAGCCCAAAGTCCTGCAAGTCATACTGCATAACAAAACTACTTCTGTCACTAGCAAATCCAGAAGCCTGCCTTTGTCAGCCATTTGCACATGTAAGAGATCCAGTTTTTATTGCTCAAGTGAGACAGTTATTTTCTTCTAAAACTAATTGAAACTCTAATCCCTGCTGAAAGAGTCCTTTTCTATTGTTCCATCAAATTCTTTATACTGTCTGGTTTAGTTTTGTTTGATTTATACTGTTCTCCAATTATTTAGTCCAGCAGCATCCATTTTACAGAAAAATAAAATATGGCAGAGGCACTAAAATAGCAGACAGCACATATCAGCCCAACAGTTTAGTTACTTGAATCAGAGCATTCACCAGCAGCTGAACCCATACCTGAACTCAGATATGTCTTCTAAGGTCTTGCACTTACACGTGTAAAACACCTCACTGTAAGTGCTGTTCCTGTTTTCATTGTGTGTATTTAACCACACACACGTTTTTCTGTGAGCATCTAGTAGGCCTGAGTGTTGCTCTTAAATCTAAGTGTAGAGAGCCATGTTGAAGGTTGCTATTTGAAACGTCATTCTGGAGCACTGCCAAAAACAAGCAGACAAAACCTATGTTAAGGTAGAAGGAGCCTGTTGCAACACAGATTTTGTGTGATACCTTCCACCCTCTGAAGGTGCACTGAGCCTGCAGTACAAGAATGTATCACTGGTTGGCAACCTGTCCCACCAGCAGACCTCCAAGCAACAGCCTGAGAGCCTCAGCCTGTGGCAGAAACTCAGTAGGAACATCAGGACCAGCAGAGAAGGAACATGAGGAAAAGCTTTTACAACATTAATGTAAGTCCTGGAGATCAAAATTCTTAGCCTTAGGAAAAAGGTTTCATTCAGGCAAGTTGTCAGACCCCATAATAGCCCTCTGTCCTTGTAAGGTTCTTCCTGAGATTGATCAGACCATTGTGCTTCCATGTGCATATAGCTCTGGTAGGTAGTGCTCTTCAGCCATATCAAGCACACAAAGGAGCCACAAGATGCTGGCAGTCTTCTAATGACCTAGACTATGGGTACATGTCCTTTTCCTGACCCGGTTTAACACTCACAGTCATTCCTGGGTTTCACTTTATCTTGATCTGCAGGCTATGCAGCACGTGTGAGCACTCCCCAATCCACTCCATGTCAAATATCCCACTGAAGCCAACATTTCCAGGTGTATAAACTAACCTGGCTAATTTTCCCTTAAACAATTTAAAGAAGCTGAAAGAAGTAACCTCTTGGAAGGAGGGCAGTAATTTCTTCTCTTGGCACATCAGAGGATTCAGAGGATGATAAACCCTCTTTGGTTATAAAGGTGAAAGATTTGCAGCCATAAAAATGAAAGATCTGAAAATCCATTGAACTCTCCCATCCCCTGAGTGGTGGCAGAGTTGTTTTCCTGTGAGGTATCTCCAATCCTAAGCTCGAACTGAAATCAGACATCACCAGTCCTAACCCCACTGAAGTCAAAGGATGTTTTGTCATTGACTTTAATGAAACTAGGATTCACCCTAGGGTAAGGGGCACCGTGTTTTTCAGCAGCCACCCATGTGGAAATTTTGCTTAGATGACTTGCTGCCTGGAAGGTAGCAGTGCTAGGCCACAAAATACCAGAAATGTTTGTGTTAACCCACATTCTACAGCATTTGAAACTGGAGACATGAGTATACTGTTGTCCTCTATAAAGAGAATGTTCCTATACCCTTGGTTTCTTTACTCTACCTGAAGCTGATTGTGCACCTGATGTACCTAACCTGTTGTTTAGCTGTGTTACTGGGTCTGACTGTTTATCAGGAAACATCGGAGAGATTTTATGTTCTCACATTGTAAATAACGTGACAGACCTTGAAAATACAATAAATCTTTTTATAGCTACTGTATGCATTGTGAATGAAAACAATTTCTGAAAATAGAGTTGATAATAGACTATTACATTAATGTTTCATGTTCACTTAAATTATAATTTAAAAATCCACGCATAGTGTATGTTCATAGCAGAGGGAAATGGATAAAAATCTAGGAAGCAGCAATATTAAAAATACTCCAAAAGTATGCCTAGGAAATTCCAAAACTAATTACAGAAATTCATCTGGTACTTAGGCTCCAGGCTGAACACGCTTCTGAGCTCAAGAGAACCAACATACATATGCAGGGTATTTAATAAATGGACCAGAGTTGCAAGTCTGAACCACAGTTGCATTGTAGAAATGCAACAAAACTCCTCAGCAAGATCTCTAGATTGTGCATTTGCTTTTCAGTATAAGGAGTCCCACACTTGGTAACAGATGCATATAAATTTATACATATGCAGATTTGGTTTGGCATTAAACCTGCCATAAACATGCATACTGTTTAAAGTTAAAAACCACATTGCAGTACAATAAAGCTAATTAAAGAGGACGTCACAAAAATAAAAAGCAGAAATGGATGCAAAGCATCAGAAAATGCAGAAGTGTAAAAAAGGAGAAAAGACAGCCAGAGACCTGAATTTCAGCCTTTGTGTCTTGGGTTTCTTTCTAGTTCAGAATCATTCACAAAAGCTGCCACAATGTGGGTTGCTTCTTTCAGTTTCTTTAGCCTAGAAATTAAAGCACGTATCTATCCACAGGAAAAATGGTGCCTTACAAAATTTCCACAGTTTTCTACTTCTCCCATCTGCAATGTGTTGCTTCAAAGCACTTCTACTTTCAGGGCAAGCCCCAATAAGGTGGTTCAGCTAGAGCTGAGCATCCCACTCCACATTAGATGTGTGGATGCTATATATCTACAGTGAGCCAAAAAGGAGTTTGGGGATAGAATATGAGTCAACCCCCTTTGCTGCCTCTGCCTGCAGACACTGAGCTGAAAGGCAGAATTAGTGGCTGTGATTGCCCCTGTGCAGTTTGTGCAAAAAAGGAAAAAAAACTTTCCTCAGCTAACCACAGCCAAGTCACTGTCTTGCCCTGTGGAGCTGTTGCTGGCATCAATGATACCAGAACCTTGCACACCTCTAGCATCATCCATCAGTGGTCTCAGAGAGAATTCAAATTCCCAGAGAATGAAGGGATAGGGAATGACTCAATATCTTTTCAAGTGGCAAACTGTTATTTTCATTTTACAGATTTGAGGCTGGGGCTAAAGGAACCTGAGTGACTCTGGCCCACCCAACAGGGCCAAAGTAACCTCAGATATCCTGAACACTATTCCTAAAATACAGGAAGAGCCACTTGGCTCTTTCACTTTCCTCACCCCCACAAAGGATTTTTCCATTTCTATGCAAATTAGGGAAGATGCTCTAATACCTCCCTATCCCTACTTACAAACTGCTTCTCTTCAAGATATTTTTTTATTTCCACCCTCCTCTTTAGCTGCTAAAGAGCTTTCTACCTCAGTACTAGTGCTTTACAGAGCAACCACAAAATCCCACAGCACAGAGGTTATATGGCCAAGACAACTGCTATTTTCATCAATTCTTCAGCAAACCAGCTGATCATAAAAGCTATTCTTGACTAGCCTGCCTTTGTAACACCAGTCACCAGGAGAATACAGCACATACTATTGGCTGTGGCCCTCACTAAAAATACACTGCATTCTTGCACAACAACAAAAACTCCCACTAGGGCCAATGGACAGCAAACTAAAAACAGTAACCAAAGGCTTTAAATTGCACAAATTACAAAGGTAGAAGAACTGAAAGCAGCATGCCACTAAAAGCCATCTGCCATCTTGGCCTGCCCATGTGTCCCTTCTCCCCAGCAGTGTTTTATATTAGTAATGATGTCTCTGTATTATGTATGACAGAGGCTCTACTGCTTTGAGCAAGCAGCAATATAGATGCTACATTGGTCTGGTGCTTTGCATATACACACTAGCTGGGGGAGCAGAAGCTCTGCCTTCCAGTGTCTCTCTCTCTGGATATAGTTCAGTTGGAAGGCAATATTCACATGTATATATTCACTAAAACACATGTACACACTGAATTATTCGGGCTCCCATGCACATTAATAATACACAAAAATACACAGAAATAAGAACAGATTCAACCATGATGTAGATTACATGAGATTGAAGAATGCAGAAATACAGGAAGAAAATCAGCAAATGGTTAGTCTAATTATGGGCCTGCTTCCAGGATATAAAACATAGGCATTTTTTTTATTAATTACATTTATTAGTAGGTGACTTATTATTTACTTTTACTAGTAGGTGATTTTACCTGTCACTGAAGCTGTCACTTATAAATGTCTTTGAAGTGATGTCTCAGAAGAGTTTTGAAGAACAAGGAAGATGAAGCCAGCCATTGGGACAGCCTGAAAGAAGCTGCAGAGATGGATGTGGACACGAGGCTGGGGCACAGCAGTTGTGTACAGAGAAATACCTGAGATAACTTTCAGTGATCAATCACAGGTAGAAGAGTCTTCCCGTGTTAACACACCCTGTGGAGAAAAAACAAAACAAAACAAAACAAAACAAAACAAAAAGACACTAACTCAGGTGTATTCATGTCCCCTGCAAATAACAGCCAAGAAAACATCCCATAGTGTGAAAAGACAATGACCAGGCACCAGAGAAAAGACAGAGGAAAATGTGAGAACAACACCTGTGAATAGACAGATCATATAATGACTTGGAGAAAAGAGCTTATTAGGAGCTGGTTCAAGTGAAATAACTAACCTAGTTTGCAGTTAACCTCAGAAACGACTGGAGGAAAATGATGTGAGTCATTGGAAAGTTGGTGGGAAAGTTTATTTTCTAAGTTTACTTATTCAGAAAATTTTGCAAAATCCTCTCTGTTACCCACTTTGGGCTGATGCACATTGAAATTGTGTGAAAACAAAGGGGTTCAGCTGGAGTTCAGTGGGTGTTCTCACAAGGTACAGTGCTTGCAGTGCTCCATCACCACATGACCACGGACCCTAGTTACTCCAACTATCTGCTCACAGAGATCTCCCCCTGCTCCAGTTTTTTCCTCAGCTTTCCCAGGGGCACTTGCAGAGACCCTGACAGGCACCTGAGTAACTCTAAGACTGTGTAAGGGATGTCTCATGACCACAGTTCGGCCCCCCTCAGGAGGTAAGTTGAAGGCACAGGAAATAAGAGGAGACATCCAGGGTGAAGGCAGGGAGGATTTAAGAGGTGCACAGCACACAGAAGAGGTAAAAAGATAGAAAAACAGAGGAAGGAGGAGAGGAGGAAATAGTGCAGAGAGAAAGATGGAGGGTGAGGAACTAGCAGTGAAAAAGGAAGACAGAAAATCAAAGCCTGACAGGTAAGTCACATGTATCTGTGCATAACCAGCAAGTTAGGGAAGAATAAAGTCTACAAATAACAGGAGGAAGAGATGGCCTCATGGAATAGTTAAGCACATGAGGAACAGCAGAGTAGGATGAGCTGTCCAGGTTCAGAAAGACAACAGCAAAGGCTATGTAGTAAATGTATTTTTCTTTCTCTCTGTTAGAGCATTTATCACTGTTAGAACTGATGATAGCACATGAGAATCATTCCACAGCTGAGCTGGGGATCCCAAGCCAGGGCAATCTGTATCTCAGCACAGGATGTTATATATCAGCAGACGTTCTGATTTTCAGAGGTCCTGAGCTCCCAATCATAAGTCTCTCAGCTATCAAAGGCAGCTGCTTTCTCCTGAAAAGCTGTCCTGAAACACTGCAGCTAAAAGTTATTTTACTGGACTTTCACTCATTATTTGGATGCATCAGGGCTCAGCTTGGAGGACTGCTGGACAAGAACAGCTATTTGGCTAGCACATAGTATGGGAACAAGGAGAGGTGAATCTGTTCTTGGAGGTGACACGTTTCAGGTATTCTCCTAGGCGAGCTGCTAAGCTGTATGGTGCCTTAGACATGTGAGATGAGAACATCTAATATGAAGTACAATTAGATCCTCAGAAGAAAGGACGAATTTCAAGTCCAGAGAGTTGACATTTACTTGTTTTTACCAATCTGCTGCTTCTTAGAACTCCAAATCTGAAGGGATGGGATGGTGCAGGCAACTGGCAATATCATTGTCATAATAGCGACATCATGGCACAGAAAGCCCCAGCTCATAAGGCGGTAGGAAGCACACGAGTTGGTATATAAAAAAGGACTGGCAGCACAATGCAGTGTGTGGATGCCAGATTCATTGCTCACTAGAAAGCTGCATTTCAAATCCAGGATTTGCCTCATGTCTGAGTTTAAGCTGAATGTTACAGGGGAAAAAAATACTTTGCGTTGCTATTGATTCTTGCAGCACAAGGAGGAGACCAGGGTTTCCACAATGAAATGCCACTGAAGAGTTTGTCTGAACTGAGCTTTCTCTTGGCATTCTGACTGCTCCTGCCTCTGTAAAAACTTCATGCAAGGGTTTGTTTCTTTGTGAGAGATTTAATGAAGCTGCAGACACCCGTTTTAGGCAGTGATTTCAACTGTTTTTCCTCCAAGGCTGCCCAGCTGAAGAGTTATCAGAATTTTTTCATTGCAATTGTTGATGTCAGTTGTTGGTACCAACTTACTATTCATTCCTTCCAGTCCCTTGCCAGGCTTGCAATCACCAAAGGGTTCAATATTTCATCAGAAAAAATAGTATAACTAAAAACTAGTAGAGAAAATAAAAACCTTGAGCTACTCCTAAGAAATATAAACACATTCTTCTTCACACCAAAGCGGAAGCTGAGATTCCGACTCATGGTTTGGCCTTATTTTTAGTCAGGATAGCACAACTATAGGACTGAAGAAGAATTGCTTAAGGATCTGATTACAGGACAGAGGCCAGGAAACCGTGGGTACCAATAGTAACACCAGAATTTTCCCTTGTGTATCACTTAATTTCAATGTCTCCTAATTCCTCTGTCTGTATGAAGACAGACAGAGACTTGCCTATTCTTATGAGTCTCAGAGTTACTGGCAGAGAAATCCTTGGGCCAAAGTGCAAATTTTATTCTTGAGCACTTGTCAGGAGTTCAACATGTAAAGTACTGAGATTAGCAAGAGGAGACCTGTTCTCAGGCTCTGAAGGTATTTCATGGAAGCCTAAACAAGTTCAAACTTGATCTTGTAGGCAAGGAAGTTCTTCTCTTACCACCTTGAGATTTATACTCTTATATGTATCACTGGACCAAAGCTGGAAGCATTTCCTTTCTGTCATTTGGGAGTGCAAACAGTCCCATGGCAAATTGCTCACTCAACAGTAAAACAGTTTTTTGGAACTGAAAAACATCAGAAATCTTTAGTTTAAAGGTCCTAAGAAACAGAAATATTTAACTTATTTACATAGGGCTTTATTTCTGACCCAAAAAACTAGGTGAGACAGTATTGGACAATACACTGTTATTTGTTAACACTCATGGGGTAGTACAGAGTTGATGCATGGGATATTGTGATATTACAAGTAGTGCAAGCTTAATCTGAAATTGAAAATTTGCAGTATAAAACAAAACCAAAGAATTAAAAAAATAATAATAATAATTTTTAAAAGCTTGTCAGCAACAATCTGTTCTCATGGAATGGTTTGAGTTGGAAGGGACTTTAAAGATTGTCTAGTTCCAACCCCCACTAAATCACACCTCCCACTAAATCAGGTTGCTCAGAGCTCCATCCAACCTGGCCCTGAACACTTCTGGGGATGGGGCATCAACAGCTTCCCTGGACACGCAGCCCCCTGAGCTGGAGGACAGAAAGAAGGGACAGAATGAAGCCTTCTCAATCAAAGAGGAAATGGTCAGGGACCTGCTGCAACACTAAAACATACACAAGTCTATGGGGCCAGATGGGTTGCACCCAAGAGTACTGAAAGAGCTGGCTGATGTCATCATCAAACCTCTTTCCATCATTTACCAGAAGTCTTGGTAAACTGGGGAAGTCTCAGTGCACAGGAGGGTGGCAAATGTGACACCCATCTACAAGAAAGGCCGGAAGGAGGATCTGGGAAGTTACAGACCTGCCAGTCTGACCTCAGTGCCAGGGAAGAGCATGGAGCAAATAACCCTGAGTGCCATTAGCACCACTTACAGAACAACCAGGTGATCAGGCCCAGTCAGCACAGGTTTATGAAAGGCAGGTCCTGCTTGACTAACCTGATCTTCTATGACAAGCTGACCCACCTGGTCGATGAGGGAAAGGCTATGGATGTTGTCTACCTGGACTTCCATAAAGTCTTTGACACTGTCTCTCTCAGCATTCCCATGAAAAAACAGTCTGCTCATGGCTTGGCTCATGGCTGTCTCTTGGGTAAAACACTGGCTAGATGGCCAGGCCCAGAGAGTGGTGGTGAATGGAGCTAAATCCAGCCAGCAACCAGTCACAAGTTGAGTTCCCCAGGGATCAGCGTTGGGACCACTTCTGTTTAACATCTTTATCAATGACCTGGACAAGGGGCTAGGATGCACCCTCATTAAGTTTGCAGATGACACCAAGTTGGGAGGGAGTGTTAATCTGCCTGAGGGTAGGGAGGCTTTACAGAGGGACTTAGACAGACCGGATGGATGGGCTAAAGCCACTTGTATGAGCTTCAACAAGACCAAGTGCTGGGTCCTGCACTTGGACCACAACAACCCCAGGCAGCGCTACAGGCTGGGGGAAAGGTGGCTGGAAAGTGTCTGGCAGAAAGGGACCTCGGGTGCTGATTGACAAGTGGCTGAATATGAACCCACGGAGTGCCCAGGTGGCCAAGAAGGCCAACAGCATCCTGGCTTGTATCAGAAATAGTGTGGCCAGCAGCTCTAGGGAAGTGATCCTCCCCCTACATGTGGCACTGGTGAGGCCCCACCTCAAGTACTGTGTCAGTTTTGGGGACCTCAACACAAGAAGGACATTAAGGTGCTGAGCAGGTGCAGATAAGAGTAGCTAGACTGGTGAAAGGCCTAGAGAATAAGTCTTATGAAGAGCAGCTGAGGGAACTGGGGCTGTTTAGTCTAAAGAAAGGGAGGCTGAGCAGAGACCTCATCACCCTCTACAGCTACCTGAAAGGACATTGTAGAGAGGTAGGTGATGGTCTCTTCTCACAAGTCAATAGGATAGGGCAAGAGGGAACTGCCTAAAGCTGCACCACGGGAGGTTTAGGATGGACATTAGGATGTTTTTTTTCTTGGAAAGGGTTGTCAGGCACTAGAACAGGATGCCCAGAGCAGTGGTTGAAACACAATCCCCAGATGTGTTTGAAAGACAGAAGTGGTGCCTGGGGATAAGGTTTAGGGGTGAACTTGGTAGAGTAGGCTTAAATACTGGACTTGATGATCTTAAAGGTCTTTTCCAACTTAAATTATTCTATGATTCCCTGGGCAACCTGCTCCAGTGTCTCACCACCCTCACACTAAATAATTTCTTCCTAATGTCTAACCTAAATCTACCTTCTTTCAGTTTCAATCCATTACCCCATTTTCTCTCACTACAAGGCCTTGTAAAAAGGCCTTCCGCAGCTTTCCTATAGGTCACCTTCAGGTACTGGAAGGCCGCTATGAGGTATCCTCGGAGCCTTCTCTTCTCCAGGCTGAACAGGCCAACTCTCTCAGCCTGTCTTCATAGCAGAGGTGCTCCAGGCCTCTGATCATCTTTGTGGCCCTTCTCTGGACTTTCCCCAGGAGCTCCCCAAGTCCTTCTTATGTTGAGGGCTCCAAAATTGGACACAGTACTCCAGGTGGGGTCTCACGAGAGCTGAGTAAAGGAGCAGAATCACCTCTCTTGAAATTCTGACCACACTTCTTTGATGCAGCCCAGGGCACGGTTGCCTTTCTGGGCTGCAAACGCACATTGCCAGCTCATATTGAGCTTCTTGTCCACCATTATCCCCAAGTCCTTCTCCTCCAGACTCTTTTCAATCCATTCTCCACCCAGCCTGTGTCTGTGCTTTGGATTGCCCTGACTCAGATGCAGGATCTTGCACTTGGCCTTGTTGATCTTCGTGAGGTTTACACAGGCCCACCTCTCAAGTCTGTCAAGGTCCCTCTGGATGGCCTCCCTCCCTACCAGTGTGTTGACCACACTGCCCAGTTTGGTGTCATTGGGAAACTCACTGAGGGTGCACTCAATGTCTCTGTTCATGTCAGCAACAAAGTTGTTAAATAGCACCAGTTAAATAGCACCTATGGGCCCTTGGGGAGCACCACTTGTCACAGGTCTCCATCTGGACATCGAGCTGGTCACACTTTTGAGTATGAACATCCAGCTAGTTCCTTATCCAATGAGTGGTCCAACCATCAAATCAGTATCATTCCTATTTCAGTAGCAGGTTGTCCTGCAGGACAGTGTGGAAGGCTTTGCACAGGTCCATGTAGATGACATCAGTTGCTCTTCCTTTGTCCACTGATGCCATGACCCCATTGTAGAAGGCCACCAAATTAGTCAGACAGGATTTGCCCCTGGTGAAGCTGTGTTGGCTGTCACAAATCACTGCTTTGTTTTCCACATGCCCTAGCAGAGCTTTCAGGACAATCTTCCCCATGATCTTGCCAGGGACAGAAGGGAGACTGACTGGCCTGTAGTTCCCTGGGTCTTCCTTTTTTTCCCTTTTTAAAAATGGGAGCTATGTTCCTCCTTTTATCTAATAAAAAATAAGCACAAAATATGTTACTGTTATCTGATGTACTCAGTGCACAATGTATGAACAGGTAATAAAAATAAGTTAAAAAGAGGAGCAATTTATAGAAATTCATAATAACTTTAAATTATTTGGCACCTTTCTTTGTTTTTTTAAGAATATGTTACAAAGGGACTTCACTTGATGTAAGGTACAGTTATACGCAGATACCGACCAATGTAAAAACATGGATCTTCAATCCACCAGCATCAGAGAGATCATGATTTGCCTCAATCAGCTGAATTGCAAAAAGATGTTTCTTCAAAAGTCAGAATTGTTAGGTGCTGTCTATAGGCAAGGGAAGCAGCCAGTTGCATTTTCATTAAGATCCCTAAATGAAGCGGGAAGATCAAGATGATGTGCTAGAAATTGTGTACAACTGATTTAAATCCTAGTAGCATTTGATTAAGGCTGAAAATAACTGTAGAAGCCAATTTGAAACTAATTGAGAGTTTGTTTCAAAAATTTACTTTTCAGCATGTAATGTTAAATTTGCAAAGACAGTCCAAGCATGAAATACCAGTGGGGTGTAAAAATACCCCTTGCACATTTGGAGAAGGATCCATTTTACATCAAGGCAATGTAAACAAATAAAAAACACGTAACAGTGCAGATCTCTTGCTTATTTAAATGAGCTGTATTCCAAACCACAGATAGGTAGTTAATAATTCTGAACAGACAGCCTCTAGAAGCAACAGAATTAAACTCCAAAACAACATATACTCACCACTTATTGGAGAAATGTTTGCTGAAAACAAAAGACTGGTTTCTACAGCAGCGTTGGAAGAAGACACAGGCATTAAAATAAAAAGCAATATTCAAAGTGATGGAAAACATAAGCAAAAAGCAAGAGATTATGTTCTAGCCTAAGATGAAGTGCTTAGATAACAGACAAAATAGCACTTCGTGATACACCTAATTGCTCCTGAAAAGCACAAGCAGAATGTGAGGTTACAAAATCCCCTCAGAAATATGGAAAGGCTAACAGGAAATGTTGCTGAGCATAATAAACTATTTGCAGTAATCACTACTCTTAAAGCTTATATGTCCTGAAAGAGTCTAAACCATTCTCAGATTACTGGGGATAACACCTCTTGTTTTCTAGACCTTCAGAGGACCCCCAGTAGTTGCTATCCCAGCCAAACTCATGTAAAATTATTAAGAAAAGTTAAAAATTATTAAACTGAAAATGAAATTGAGTTGAAGAGTCTTTAAAACAAATCATTAAATTAATAGCATCCAGTCACTGGGATTAGAGAGTACATATCCAACATCTCTATAACAAATACATTACTGAGTTGCTCATAGAATCATAGAATGATTTGGGTTGGAAGAGACCTTGAAGATCATCTAGTTTCAAACCCCCTGCATGGGCAGGAACAGTCCAGCTAGACCAGGTTGCTCAGAGCCCCATCCAACCTGGTCTTGAACACCTCCAGGAGGGAGCATCTGCAGCTTCCCTGGACACCTTGTTCCAGTGTCTCACCACCATCACAATAAAGTATTTCCTTCTAACGTCTAAACTAAATCTCGCCTTGTCCAGTTTAAAACCATTAAACCTTGTCCTATCACTACACACCTTTGCAAAAAGTCCCTTTTCTGTAGACTCCCTTCAGGTACCGGCAGGCCACTATAAGGTCTCCTTGGAGCCTTCTCTTCTCCAGGCTGAACAGCCCCAGCTCTCTCAGTCTGTCTTCATAGGAGAGGTGCTCCAGCCCTCAGATCATCTTCATGGCCCTCCTCTAGACTTGCTCCAAGAGCTCATGGAGGCCTGTAACCCAGTCCTCAATTCTGTCTCAGTATCTTGAGAAAGAGAAGGTGAAAAAGGTAAAAACATTGGTGTTTTTTTCCTAAGGGCTAGATAGAAAACTGAAGTAATAATGGATCAGTAAACCTGACCTCTGCAATGGGTAAACTGCTAGAAACCAAAATAAAAAATAAAATTGGTATACACATACAAATATTATATGTTGGGGAAGAATCCAACAGTTTCTGCAAAAAGAAGTCACATCTCACAAATGTATTAAAGTATTTGATGAGCATATGGCCTAGGACACTACCTGGTCAAAACAGTGTGAATATCACCACTTGCAATGAAGACAAGAATTCCTAGAATAAGAAGAAATTAGTAGCAGGAAACAAGCTGCTACTTAATAAGTTTTCCCAATGGAAAAAGGTTTCAAATATGTTGTTCACTATATTCATAAACAAATGGAAAAGCAATACAAGTGAGGTGGCAAAGTTTGTTTTAAGACACAGCATTGCTCAAAACAGTGAAAACTGCAGATAATTGTGAAGAGCTGCAGAAGGATGTCATGAGCTAAAATGTAACTTGGTGGTGGTGAATGGCAGCTAATGCATGCGGGGAAAAATAACACTAGCTACAGGTACACAATGATGAGCATTGCTCAGGAGAGAAATCTTGGAGTCACTTTGAATCATTAGAAAAGGTCACCTCAGTGTTCAGCTGCTGTCAGAAATGCCCAGAGGAGCTTTTATGAACTGCTAGGAAGGAAGATGAGAGTAAAACAGAATTTAAAAAAAATAATAATAAATTACCATCTTGCAAGATAAATCCACAATGCACCTGCATCTTGAATACTTCTAGTCTCTACCTCAGAGCACAGAATGCATAGCAATGTTATAAAGAGGGGAGAAAAAGTTGACCATAGGCAATGAAGAGCTTTTTTGCAATGAGAAGCAAGACTGTAACTTGTCAAGCCTGGGAAAAGACAGTGAAAGAGGGATGTGATCAAGTTTACAAAAGCATAAATGGTATTAAGACAGTGAACAAGGAATGATTACATTAATACACAGAGTTGGAGGCACTGAAATTATCAGGTAGAAAAATTAAAATAAAGAGAAGGAAATTCTTCTTTGTGCAACACAATCAAATTGTGATATTTGCTGGCATGGGATGTTGTGAAATCCAGAAGCATAAATGGGTTCAAAAAGGGATTAGACAAATTAACAGAGAGAGAAGTCTGTTGGGGATTATTAAATACAACGCAGCCAACATTTCAGAAAGTTTTTGATACTCTGAGTGCTGAAAGCTTGAAGGGTAAATCTTTGAGTGCCTCGAGATTTCGGAAGGTGATGCTGTTATTGCTTTGTATTGTGGTTGCTCCTCAGAGGTCACAAGTAGATGTGGGGTATCTATTATGCTAAGCATGTACTTTCTAACAAAGAGATGTTCTCTGTCCTCAAAAAATACATGCTCTACATGCTAATTACTGTATCCAAAGTTCTAAAAGTCAGGATACTCAGCTCTGACTTGATGCTGAATCTGAGAAAGCACAACTCTGGATTTACATACACTCTGCACCGTGATTTTCTCCATTTACACTTAGGGAGTTAAAACAACTGAACACAAACTCCAAATCAGTTTAAAGGTTAATATGAGCAGAGACTAAAAAGGGAAGGGCCTTTTATTTTGGCAAAATTTTTCACAATACCAAATAATAATAATAAAAAAAGAGCACTACTCATTGGAAATTTCCCATGCTTACTAAAACAGTTGAACATCATCAGCCTTAACTCCAAATGGCAACTTTAGTTACAATATTCTAAACATTCTCTTGTATGGTCCAGAGACAGGTTAAACAATATTGCCACATTACAGAGCCTAATAACTTTCAATGTGGTTTCTTGTACTAAGTAATCAAAAATGTGAGATTAGATAAAGTATAGCAAGATCTTGCAAAGAAGATGGATCCCCAGACTCCCCCAAACTGTCAAGAAGATGCATTAAGCTTGAACTTATTTTGACAAATAAAATGAAGATACATTTATGTAATTTATTTTATTAATTATTAAAATTAACAAATAAGATATAAGATCAACCCATAGGAATGCTTCACATCACAATAAAATCAGAAGCAGTAAATTGGAAGTTCAACAGTGTGAATGAAGAAAATAGCTCAGGTCAGGACTGGTTGATGAGGAGTGACCTGTGTTGTAGTACAGAGTGCCCATAATGGCCTGAACTCTGGTACTACCACAGTAAGAACACTTTGAAGTGTCTTATATGCTAGTTCTGTTCCACATAGGAAAACCATACAAAACCAAAAGCTGTCCACTCAGAGAGCAGGATCTGAGCTGACCAGCTTCCAGCAGGGACACTTCTACCCACCATCAGCTAAGGCTGAGCAGGCTTCACCGAGCATATGGATTTTCTCTCAGTGACTACACCTGAGTGAAGGCAGTGCTGCTAATGATAGAAGCAGGCACTCTTTTCCCAGAGAGATATTGGATCCAAGCTTGAGTGTATCCCCTGGCTGTAAGACCACAGGCGCTTGCTGACACAGGGCTGCTGGCGTGATCTGACCCAAGGGAAATGGGGAAGCAGCCTGGTATTGGGACCTCTCTTACGGCTGTTTGCCATGAGAGGTAGGGCACAGGCAGGAGTTAAAGCTAACACGAGTCCACGTTTCACCCATCATTCACAGGTACAGTTGCTGCACATCCAGAGAGATGCTCTGTTCCCTGCTCCCAAGGAGAATTTTCTGGTTTTGTAGCCTTGGAGTACACCCATCAGCATGTTTCAAACAGACCACAGGTGATGCATGGAGAAATAAGCAACTTAGGAAGTGATCTGAAAGGAATCTAAGCAGTGCAAGTTACCCAGTGACAGATGGGGAAGTAAAAGAAAGAGCCTCCTTCTTTATGTTACATCTTCTGCCACCTCTTTCCTTCCCCTGTTAATCATTTCCCACACACATCCCTCTCTTACTTCCTTGCTCAGTACCTGATATCTCTTTTTCCTTACTGACAGGTAAACACTCATCACCTTAGATTCCCCAAAGTGGATTACAACTAGTGACCTGCAGAGAAAGGTTTCTAAGCCTGATAAAAATGGCCTAAGCTACTTTGCCCTTCCTTTATTTAGTTTGTCTGCACTGCAAGACAATACTTGTTCTATTTCCAAACATGGAAATCATTAAAGACAACAAACCAATAAATCATGATAGAAGACACTGGAGAAATCAGAATCCTTCTTCAGTCTCAGACCATTTACATTTTCAAGAGGAACCTGAGTTCAAATGGAGAAATTGCATCTGAAACTAAGCACGAGCAATGTGCTTTTCCATGAGTATTGCCACATTGCCTTTCATCCCTTGTCAGCAGAGACACTCTCAAAGCAAAAAAAAGTAAATCTACTTCCCTTCCAGTGATGTGTCATTGCTTCTGGGGTGGACCACACACAGGCCTCACTGTTGTCTGCAACACCACTTGAGAATGGTTTTGGTACAAAACGAGAGGAGCATCCATTCAGCTCAGATGGCAATTACCCTTCATTGACTTGACCAAAAACATATCTGACATTTGTCAAAGATGCCACAGGGTCTGCAGTATCTACCACCACCATCTTGAATCTTACTGAAAGAAAAGTTCAAGGTATGCTGAGAGAAGCGAAACCAAAGTAGATGTGTTTCCTCTATGGGAACAAGCTGTGACCTGCAGTCCTGTATTATCTCCCACTCCAAGATTCAGCCAGCACTTCTAACAACCTCTGTAGCTGCACTGCAGCTCCCTCTTTCACTCTGCTTCCTGACTTACCTCAAAACCTAGATATCAGAGACCCTGTTCTGACTCTCTCAAATACAGATGAATGGAAAGTATATGTACATTTTTCTTTTGCATAAACAGGCCATTCAAAAATATTAATACATGACCAATCTAGGACTATTCACCTATTCACAATATAGATTTGAGGTATGGGTAGATGTATTACCATGCACTTTACAATAGCTTCATCTGGATAATCATTGGAAGTACCTGAGGGTTTTGGTTGGCAATTTCAGAGTTCTATATTAGCATTTTGGAAATGTACAGCCAAATTACAGACACATCACAGCACAGCACAGGCTACAGAGTCCCAGCTGCAGCAGAGCAGCAACTAGAGATGGATGAGAGAATACTTCTTACTGCACACAGGGATGGAGGTCCCAAGAGAGTTACCATAAATATTTCCACTGTAAGATTTTTACTTTTGTATTTTTGCACCCTTCAGGGTCAGCATGCACACGAAATGCATTTTAAAAAAAAATACCATTTTGGCAAAGAAAATATAAGGAAGTCAGATTTAGAGTGTTATGTCTCAAAAACCACACTTTACCCAAACTTTAACCAAACTGGATAGGTCTGCTCTGAGTAGGGAAAAGGCAACCCACATAAAACAGGTGCTAGACAGCAAAGCAGCCTCCCCATAGTTATCTGGTTTACAAACAGCAAACTCTTTAGCCCTATTATTGTTTCTCTCATTTGCCACATTCTAGCTCCAAAAGGCACTCTAGTTCACTAAATTGTTAGCAGCTTTTATAGCCAAAGATAAGTATCCATCACTTTTCATTTTCATCGTTGCATCTGTTTTGTCATTTAGCTGCAGCAGGTTGTATTACAATGATTAATGAGGAAATGGATACAAACATTTTTATTTCAAATAGCAGCTCTCGGACAAGATCTGGAAAACAGAACAAAGCCATATGACTGTAAAAAGGAAATATAAAATTAAATAAATGCACACACACAAACCTAAGTAAGTGGGCATTGTGCCACTATCTGTGAGCCCTCTAGAAATACAAGTATCTCTACCCAGGAAGAAAAAGGTATATTTTTCACATTTGCCTTTATGATGGTTTGTTTGGGTATTTTGGGGTGTGTGTCTGGGTGTTTTGTTTTGTTTTACAATTAATTTGGCCTTTTTTATTTCACATAAATGTCCAGCTGAAGTGTGGCTCATCAACAAATAGGTTCATTTATCTTTCAGGGAAAAGCCAAACATTGCATTTCTATTCAGAAGAGGCAGTATATATAAAATGTACTGCTAATAACAGAGGCCTTTAGAATGAAAAATAATATTTTTTATTGCTACCTCTAGGACATTTGCTGTAAACATGCTTCATCTGTAATTATATCAAAAAAAGAAGTATTATTTAGTATTATAGTTACCTACAAACCTAGAAGCCCCCTCCAAAATATTTTATAGTTCCTGGTTGATGGGGGAAAAGAGTGTGAGTGCTTTTTGCAGAAAGCTCGAAAGTATTTGTGATGAAAACCCCTTGAGAACAATCCTTCTAATTCAAAAGAATTAATTGAATTTCTTTAATATCCTTATTAATTTAGTTGTAAGATTTTTCTAGGAAAACAAGAAAATTGATAAAAATATAGTCACACGAAACAGCTATTCATCTAACAAACAGAATATGAAAAACACAGATGAAGACTGTAATATTAGGCTGAGATAAATAATCTAGTTGGAGACCTATTAGATGCTACACTTTCATGTCAATGAAACATTTGGCCTACCGACGTATTTTTGCCTACTCTGCCAGGCAGGGCTCAGGCTCTGCAGGAGAATACAGTCGTGGATCTCTGCAGGAAGAGAAGACCTTTTTTTTCCAAGTAAAATGTTCCCTAACTCCGCAAGGGAGGTTGGCAGTAGATCTCAAACTCTGGCCTGTCTTTTTAATACCCCTACAATAGCTCAGTTGGATTGAGACCAGCTGTTGGTGCATTACCATTTGTAAATGCTTAAAGCAACTACTCCTTGTTTTCTTGGCAACATGTACTGTAGAGGGAAAAAAAAAAAAATCACTTTCATTCAGACATTAAGAATTGCTGGATGCCAGCTTTGGCTTACACAAGCTATTGTTTGCATAGCTCTCTTCAACAAGTTTTCACCCCAAAAAATAAATCCTGTCGGGATAAATTGATCACCTAAAATTCTGATTTACAGTGTTCACTCAGCCCTCATTGGAAACAAGATTAGTTTTTTAATCCAACCATTTCAGGTCACAAGTTTTTCTGGGTTTCAATTTCCATAACACCCCCACAAAATCACCCAGATTTTCTTAGGAATTACAATTATAACTTCCTTACTCATTGTTTAAATTTAACAGCAATTTTTTTTGCCTGCTAATCTAAGCATAAGAAGGAGATCTGAACCTTCAGTACCATGTTCTAAAATCACAGTTTCAGCATCAATATCTTGGGCAAAAAGAAAACAAGATTGCAGTTCGAATTACACTTCAGCATTTGAGAAATACTAAGACTCTCAAAATACCAGAAAGATCCTCAATTTGGTTGTCACTGTAAAAAGAGCCTAGTCATAGTAGAGAACATACACCAACATTTTGTAGTATTATTATTCAGATGAAAAACAGCTCCAGTGACCTTTCATTGCCTCATCCTTTCCAACCACCCCTCCCAGAGCTTGGTGTACTGCAAGTGTCTAAGCATGAATGTTAGCATCTCGGTGGTTGCAGCTGCTAGTACAATAGGATTAATTTGCCATCTACCAACTCTAATGCCCTTCTGTTTCATCTTCTTTCCCCACCAGGGGCAGTGGTGACAGCATCTGTTCCACTGTTATTTTAGTGGCGCCTTTCGTGCTGTTATAGTTAAGGGTCTGTCAGCATTTCCATTACACACTCACACGCACACATGCACGCATTTCTTGAAGGAAGGGACAGCTCAAATCCACCTACAGAAAAAACAAGAATTAATGCATTGGGGCTGAAAATGGTCTTAGAAGAAAACATATATATATTTGACTTCATGGTATTTTTTCAGAGAAAAAAAAAAATGAGATCAAAGGTGTTCCAATCAATCTATTTTGCATTTATTAATAGAAAATGATGGTGACAGTTGATTCAGTTTGGTTTATGACCTTAGGAAATATGTAATCATTCCAAAAAGAAAACAGGGAGGGGGGAGACGGGGATATGGGATAAAACAGGTAATTATTCACTACCAAACACCTTCTTTTATTAGTTTCTAGGTAACTAATTTAGATAATATTACTTCAAAAGCATCCCAGACAAGATTTGACTGACAGGCCATTGGTTGTGGGTGACCAATTCAAAAAAAACAGGAGCCCCAGATCTCTAATTTGAGAGCGGCAGCTGAGAGAGGAATATGGTTTTCTGCAGACAGCGAAACATACGAAGACCTAAAGAACGTATCAGCTACCAGATTCACTTTGGGAGCCTACAGGTGGATGCTCCCACCCGATATGTGTGAGATGTAGAGAGCAATGCTCACTGCAGCCTGCAAGACACAGGCTCATCCCACTGTCACTTTGTGGCAGCTGTTGCCCATGAGCACATCTGACTCATGTGCATTGCTTTCTATCCACAAAACTGGGTGGAAAAAAAAGCAAGTGTTGGGGCAATCAGAGAACATGTCAGCTTATTTTAGCAACGAAAACCCTCTACAAGATTACAGGTATTAGGTTATCCAACAGAAAGCTGTTTCACAGACCCCAAAGGTGTTTTATTTCCTTGAGCTATGCCAGCCTTTCCACATGAAATTATTGTGCATGCACAGGTTTCCACCTAGTCCAAGAGAACCTTGAGCTAGCAAAACTCATTTGAATCCTCAAAATAAATGCCTTCTTGCTTGGGGTGCTTTGCTACTGCAGAGAGGTATGACTTCTGCAACAGAAGGAAGGAATTACATTTTCCCATAAATCTCTTCTTACAGAGAGAAATTCATAGACAATTTAGAGGGCCAACACAGGCCTTTCCTAGCACCAGAGTACTCACTGTAGGACTGACATAATCTGTTACACCAGATGTGAGCCTTGTATGAGTGAATTAAAATTTGCTTCTGGTCCTACCAACGCACTACCATTTACAGCACTTCCTGTAAATCTCTTACACATTCTAAAATAAGGATGATGCGTTTGTCTTCAAACAAACAAAAACAGTTGAGCAATAAATATGGAGGCAAGGCTCCAATGGCATGCAAATTTCTTTAGTTACATTGATGGTAAGCACAGTTCAGTCACTGTGATGGGGAACAGATTCATAACATGCTGTTTCTTTTTCAAGTTACATTATCAAATACCTAGGTGTCCTTTGTCACATCACTTAACTGCTCTGCATTTCAGCATCCTCATCTGTGAAATGGAATAGGTAATTAAACACTCATGAATGCTTTGGGACTCTTTGGTGGAAAGAATTATTGTGGTGTCTTATTACTGTGAGACAACATGCAATTGTCTCAGGTCTCTGTAACAGCTGAGCCTAAGCGGTAAAGGAAAAAATATAAAAGCTCAACTGAGATCTTCTCCCCTATCCTCTGCAAGATGCAGCTACTACTTCAGTCCATTTTCCATGCTGGGGAAATGGTTCTGAGGCTGATCACACTGTAAAAATATTATCATGTTACAGTACTTTCAAAACTAAGCTGGGTTAAAAATAAGGAAGAGAAAAGAAGAAACATATCTCCCAGAAACATGAAATCCATGAACTGTAGGAATTATTGAAGAGATGACTGAAAAGAAGAAACTCAAAAGAAGAGCGCAAAATATAAAGCCTTCCCTTCAAACAAACAAACAAACAAACCACTGTAAAAGCAGCAGAATCTTACTCCCCACAGTGCAGACAATTTTCCAAAAGCCCAAGGCAATGAAAAACATTTTATATTGCCCCAAAACTTGCCAACAGAGAGATATAGGTGGCTACTACCCACCTTACAGCACTGAAAAAGCAAGTGCCCAGTGGGTATCATTCTCCATTATCTCTCCAACCTTTGCCACGAGCATACAGATAGAAGCGACAGGAAAATGAAAAGTGTGTATATTGTAAGCGTTGGTTAAACAACCCCACAGTAATTCCTATTTGCTGGAGGTTTTAGAGAGCAGATGTAGGATTGGCAGGGGCTGGAAGCTGGCTATATTGTTCTAGCACATTTAGAGCCAACACAGAAAGAACACGGAAAGCTGCATTTTTGTGTGTGTGTGCATGTGAATGTGTGTACGTGTGTGTTTGCCTTTTGCCATTGATTCATCTAAGGTTTCTTGGATTCACACTGACACATAACACAAAAAAAACCACTCCATTGGTTCTCTTCCAAAAGAAATATGACTTATATCAGCTGCTGCATGAGAGTCTCTCAATTGCTACTACTAAGCTGCCTATTTTGCAGTAGCAAGTGGCCATGTGCTGTAACACACTGATTGCCTGCTTTGGTGGTATCGGTTGCTAGAATAAGGGCAAACAAATGGGGAACCAAATATAAAAAGCAGCCAGCAGCACTGAAGAAGCATTACAGCTGCCAGGCAATAACTTAGATAGTTACAGCTGCCATCACCTAGTTCACGCAAGCTTTTTAATATCTTTTGGCAGCACTTGGTGTCACAGCACAAAAGGAAAGTTGGCACTTCCTAGCATACTTTGTTTGACATAACTGTAGGCAGAACCCAGCTGATACCTTCATCAATGTGTATGTGTTTGCTCTTAAGGTACGTTTTAGCAGATCAAACATTGTTTTTCTCTTTCTGTTGCACACACCATTGTTAAATCATAGGTTGGGAACCACACCAGATAAATGGGAAAGAGCTCAGTAAGCTGGAGCACACGGCCAGTCCCAGCAGCACCTCAGATAAGGAACACCAAAAAAAAGACCCTAAAAAAGGAAAAATATATTACGGCAGGAGGGGCTGTGGAGGGAGGCTTAAAAAAAATAAATATACTGCTTTGCCAAAATGCTCTCCTGCCTCGCCAGTAGCAGCAGCAGCCTCAGAGCCAGGCCAGATTCTCTTCTCCATTTACCGTACTTATAAAAAACCCACAAGCACAAACACATAGACCATCACATACACATAATTAAAGCATTGACATCCCTTACTGTGATTTACAATCCACACCACCAGAAGTACACAGGCGCTCCCAGGATTTCATCAATGTCTCATCTGGTGCTCTTGGCAAACCCAACCTCTTCCTTAGACACAGCGCATGCTGCACCTCGTTCTCTCAGAAATGGGGATGCAGAGCTCTTCCCCTTATGTGAACTGGGAAAGACGAGCACTAAATGTGTCAGAGCTGGGTGATTTGCTGCTCTGAGACCTCATTTTGCAGGAGATTAATAAAAGGCTAGCCTGCAGCACTGACTCTTGAGACCATTTTCTGTTACCATGAGCCTTCTATGTGGCCCACGATTTTGGGTTACAATATTGTACAAGGAGCTGGACAGCCTCTGCATAACGATATTATTTTACAGCTCTTAAAAGCAAACATACAGAGAGATAAGCCTCTGCCCCCAGGAGCTTCCATTGGCTATGAACAAAGCAAGCCTGAAAACCTCTACCTGAAGTCAGCCCAGGGTTCTAATAATGTACTGAGTTAGTTTATTTGTAGTTCATCCCGTAAAACAAATGCACTTATCTCTTAGGCCTTTGGCTCTTTAACAGGCATCAAAAAGCTACAGTATTGAGATGAACAGCTTTACGAGGCTTTTCAGGTGTAACACCACCAGGAAGAGTAGCAATTAAACTGACAGGAGGAAAAAAGGAGGCAGCAAATATCATTATCTTCATTTTTAAAATAGGAAATTCAGACACGTGGAGGTGAGATGGTTGCTCCAAGCCTGACACAGAAAACCGGCACAGCCAGGAATTGCATGTAAGTCATTCTGGTTTCACATTCAACACCTCACCCTGCAGGCCAATTGCACCACTGAACTACAGGGTGAAGTGGGCTCCCCTCCAGGGAGCAGAAATGGCTTCTTGACCCAACCTATCTGCAGCTCCATGAGAGCTGAGAGCGCAAGCTGAGCATGGTTGGCTGAAACCAACTCCTGAAGCCCCAAAGGGACACGAGGGAGGTGCTTGCATACTTCCTAACACACAGTATCTATAGTTGACATTCTTTAGGTAGATCAGCTATTAAAAAATAAATGTAAAGGCATGTCAAGATTCTCGTTAATCTGAATTCTTTATTTGAAGCTGATCTAGGAGCAGACTGTTTTTAATGGCAGCGTACAGTACAAGGGAACTGACTGAGGCCAGGAATGGGTAAAATGCATATGTTGGGCCAAGATAAAAGGTGTCCCATGGGAAGGACAAGAAATTTTTTATTTGGGACCCCAGGTGACCCTTTTGCAGTGGCAGAAAGGAAAGCTGATCCATAAAATGTGCATGTATCCCCCCAGGATGGTCCAGGCTATGAATACATTTTGGAAGCTCCTAATACATTGTATAAAGAAACAATCATTCATGTACATGCACACAAAAGGACAGTCCTAGATTTACAGCCACCCACCAAGGTAGAACAGGTGGCTGTAATGTAGTAAAAATGTATTGCAAAGAACTTGTCATGAATTTTAAAAACAAAGACGCCTACAGATATAATAAAAATGATGTGACATTCACTTAAATCTAGAGCTTTCACCTATCTTAAAATGACAATGTAGGGGGAATTCAAGGAAAGGCACCGTTCCCATCATCACTCACACAACAAAATGTTTCACTCAGTTTGTGCAAGCAATGTCATTGATCTCAACAGTCAATGGCATGGCTTACACCTGCCACACAGGTAGGAAATCAGGACCAAAGACACCCAACACAATCATATCCAGACAATTGCTGTAAAAAAATGCTTCAAGGTTCTGGCAAAGAAAGCCAAGTCCTTTCCTTCCCTATCACAGGATATGACATCTTCTTTTCCCTGATTATTTTAAACATTTCAGGGGAGCTAGATACAAGTGCCAAGAATTGCTTCCACTTTCCTTCATTAGGTTTTTAATGGCAGCATGCAAATTTGGAAATATGATAAATCCAAATCACTTTTCAATACTATAAGGACAATAAACTGACAGACTCCTCTACTAGCTTCAGAAACTAGAGAGAAAAGAAAGAAAACCTAGATTTAAACTTCGCAGACAAGATATATCCATCTCTATTAAGATACTGACCAACAAGTTAGCCAGCCTGACAGTTGTTTACCATATCTTTTATCTAGGGGGAAAAAAAAAGAAGCTCAGTTGCAGTGGGATAGAGAATAGAAACTGGGAAAAAGAATGAAACAAGGATAAAGAGTCAATTATGATAAACTCGTTTCCTTGGTAACTATATTTATAACTGTAATGACGTTGCTATTCTTTTAGTAGTGAACAGAAAGGTTTGATACAAAGTTATATAATTCAGGCATACAAACCAGCATCTGTTCTATTGGTAAAGTTGAATCCATGCCTTAATGGAAGATGGCAAACCTCAAAAGATTTGGAAATGCTTTTAGACAGTTTCTAAATGTTTGTAAACTTCATCCTAAGGGCAGGTAAGCTCATACCCCTGAATTTCTACACTCCATATCTGTGGTTGGCTGTGTGTCATTACCTCATATACTTTGTGCCTGGAATAGTGCTCCAGGCTGGACAGACAGTGGCCAGAGGACCTAAGGAGAGAAAGAGAAAAATTCAAATGAGAAAATCTTGGAGATGATATTTGAGTTGTTGCACGTGACCTTTACCAAATGCATGTGCTCAGTTGCCATAAATGTACATTGCATTCTGACTGATTAAAAAAATTATTATGTTGGTAAACAGCCCCTTGTTTTTGAAAATTAATTTTAATTTTCGCTACTGACACCTGAAAATGAGGTCTACTGATAACTCTCTCTATCGTTTTAACTTGTTTTGTGGAGTCCATTGAAATCCAGGTATAAATTGCACTCTATATTATAAAGGGTCCTCCAAGAAGTCACTTTAAAGAAGCAACTAGGGGCACCACCTAAACGAAGGGTATGTATACACTGTTGTCATGAATCTTTGATCCTGAGAACAGGCCATGTACAGGATCTGGCCTCCTCCCACCCCACGTTCCCAGATTTTTCCCCAGTGAATGCCTGGATTTGGGGATAAGGCAGAAAGAAGCCCTCCTGGTTTCATTCAGACTTGCCATCAAGATGCAGCTGGGCAACACCCCACAGTTTAGACACATCTGCTAGCACCAGGGCCAGGCCCCAGCAGTGACCATCCCCCCAGGAGCTCAGGAGGGTGACAGAGCTGCTTCAGCATTGCTTCTCCACACTCTGACAACCCCTGAGATCAGACACTTATCACATATTTCTACTCTGCAACACCCTTAATCAAGTTCGTGGGCAGCTGGTGTTATTGCTGCCCTCCATGCACATGAAAGAGGAACAGAAATGGAAACAGCAAAGCAAACCAAATCTTCTGGCAAAATATAGTCAATGCTCAGTTCACATTTGGAAGGAAATGATGCTCCTGATGAACTACACTCTCAGATGGGAGCTGCCTGTGTGTCTGTGTGCGTGAAATACAAGCCTTCCTTGCCTGACTGAGGCAGGCTTTTCAGCTCAGTACTGATTAATGGAAGTACTACAGCTATAGCACTAAAATGCTCACAAATTTTACCCTCTGCTGTCTCTTTAGGCCATTGCCCCAAAGGCTTTCATGTTCCTAAAGCTGTCATTTAAAACATTTGTGAATCAGGATGTGTGGACAATGGAAGAAGCTGGTAGAGCCAGGGAGTGCAGATGTGAAATAATTTAATCAACAGCAATTTTTCCATTTTACTTCAATGGGCTTTGGATCACCCGCCTCATGAGTGGAACATGTATTGAGAAGGAAGCAACCCGAGCCAGATAAAGAGCCAAGATACCAAAGTAACAGAGTTCCACCAAACAAGAGGGTCCACAGCAGCTGCAGCCTGAGATGTATGATGTAAACACAGCCCTAGACTCAGCTAGCAGACTGGCGAGGCAATGCAAGAGAAAACTGAAAATAAGCAGGGATTTAGCCATCAAAGGACAGTGCCACACGAATTGCTACTAAGAAATTTTTTTGTGAGAGGAAACATGTTACATATGGTACTAGTAATATTCAATGACCTTTGCAGAACTTATCTGAGGAGGAAACGAAAGCACAAAGAGACAAAGTGAAAACCTCAGAACACAGAATTTTTGGCCAAATCAGAAGGGAAAAAAAAGCAAAGCCTGAAATCTTTTTATTTCCTATCAGGTGTAAGTATCAGGCTATAATGCTCACTGTAATTGCTATATCACACTCTGGTGCTGAGATCATTGCATCCTAGTTGACAATGCTTGCCTTAAAATAGGTGACATTAAGTAATAAAATAATAATCATACCTCACATCATTGGAACTTCAGAAATGGTCATTTCCAAGCACAAGCAGTGGTGTGTACTTGGTGCACAGTGCAGTGCTGAAATAGTTAACATCATATATTCTATGTCAGTAATGAAAACTAGCACTCAAGCAAGGAAATTCAAAGCTAAGGCTTACACACCATCGTTAACACAGCCCTTTGTGCTTAGCTACCACGGGAGTCTTGGAGCAGCACATGGTGTTGTACCCCACACAATATGTGCTACTACAATACCACATTCACAACACAATGAATTGAGGTCAAGTGAGTGACCTTAAAAAGAGCTTTCTTTTAATTCTTTAAAGAAACACCCCATGATATGTAGGAGCCCATTAAACAAAGCTGCAAGAAGATACAGTAAACTTTAATTAGCAGTGAAGGCAATAACCTCACTTTATACTTCATAATTTCTCCCACCATGTTTTATTACATGGAACAGTCATTTTAGTACCTTTGTACCTAAGGCAGCAACCATGTGGTGTGGAAAGGGATGTGTTGTTGGATATTTATTGTAATGGGGCTTCACGTGGTTGGAGGTCAAAGTGTAGGACTTTCATTTGTACATCACTGCTCTACTATCTGCTCATGCCTCTGGGTAACCTGATGTTCAAACCTTTTGTAAGGCAATTGCTGAGGAGGTTGTTCTTATTGTTACAAGAACTTGGAGAAGGGATGCTGGGCCCTGGCTTCAGCACAAGCCTACTGTGTGACATAGGGTACTCCGCCAAAATTTTTCTCACACTGATCTCAGATGCTTCCACTTTTAGGGGACTCAGGTGCAGCTCCTAGGGTTTGGTCTCAGAAAGCCTGGGAATCTGTAGCTCCTACTGGCTTCTCAGGACCACTTGGAACCAAGTTCAGAAAAATCACAGATTTGTCTCCCCACAAATTACCTGCAATTTAGAAGTGTTGGCCTTTTACCTCTCTGCACTTCAAAATATCCCACATCAAGTTGGAATGGTATTTACTCACTAGCTTGCAGACTGAAAGGAACACTGTTAACTTCTTTGTGCTTTTGTGCTAGACATTTATCTGATAATGGGGGATAATACCTGAAATCCTGGTGGAGATAAGGACAGTATCTCCGTTTTACTGGTGGAAAACTCCAAAAACAGGTTCTGGACCAGACCCACAGCAGGGCTTGGGCAGCTGTATCCAGCCTGCATGGAAAAGATATAATCCTCAGAATATCCAGGAGTCTTTTGGCACATCAATCGTTTCTATTACATTTTCCACAGTTCCTACAATTTAGTTTCTGTGCATGCCTAGAAAAAGCTGTCTTGAAAAGGCTCAGTCACTCAGTGGTGATCAAGTTCTTATGCCCCAGCAGGCATTCATACAACTGCATCTATCTCAGAAGAACAGTCCCTATTGGAAGGGGCTCCGTACAAAACCATCATTGGTCTCCAGTTCTTATACAACACGGCTCCAGGAGGAAGGGCTGCCTTGCAGTAATGGCAGTATTTGATTTCTACTACCTGCCTTACAGTCTTTGTCACACAATCTTCCTTCCCTTAATGGGTGTGCTAAGTACTGTGCAACAGAGTCAAGGTATTCTTACATCCTTTTTCTGCCCCCATTAATCCTGAATTTTGTTTTAAGAAGATGCATGAAGAGTGTCTTCTCTCCTCATCCTGCCTAAGACTAGCTGATAGCTTGGTGTGTAGGATCTAATCCTGCCAGAAATGAGATGCAGGAATTAAGGTAGGAGAAAAGGAAAGTTAACTCAGATGTCTTGGATGAATGTGCTAACCATTAAAGTATCAGACAAAGTACTGCTGTCTCCTTCTTGAGAGACAAGTCAGACACTGAGCTTCAGGAGAGACTTGAGGCTGCAAAGCCCAAGTACAGAGAGGTGAGAAACAGTGGTGAGTCTATGCTTGGTGGGAAGCACCTTGCAACAGTCTCATTCTGGCCAGCTTCTGAACTCCATACAGATTTTGTAACAAATCTATGTACCTATCTCCAGGCTGCTAATTTTGCTGAGGGCACTAGGCCACTGAAGACAGATGTTGTGACTCTTGGTGTTGTGGCACTCGGTGTTGTCATGTCTGTGCAGTGGGGCCAAAAGACCTTGCCATAATCAGCACAGAAAATGTTCCCAAGGGGTGAGGAATCTGAACCTGAATGTCCCAGTGCCATGACTAAGACTTAAATTCTGCCTTTCCTATCTGGAAGTTATCCCTTTTTGTTGTACTCACAGTTGAAAATAAAATTTTGCTTGTAAGAGTGGGAAGTGACTAACTCATTTGTCTCTAAATATGTATTTAGTCCCTGTATTGGAGGGACTAGTTCCTGGTCCACTAAATGCTTTCTCATTCTATAACTACTTTCTGCAGGTGCTTTTCACACAAGAAAGAAAATGAAACTACTCAAAGACAAGAGGATTAGGCAACCATAATACCCCAAAGTTACTGGGAGGCCTGAAGGGCAGGTCTAGGAACTAAACCAGTTTTGATTCACTTTTCCTTATTGACCAGATTTCAAGCTGATGGTGCATGTGTAATTAATTTTTACTTTTAGAAAAAAATAGGTGACTGGGAGCAGGACAGGGAGGTTTAGAGCCCCTATTAAGACTGGTTAATGTCAGCAGGGCTGGCTTAATCACCAAATCTATTCACAGATCTGTCCAGGTACAGAACCTTGAGTGATACCTTGCAATCTATCTGCATCAGTTCAAAATAACATATTTAGGACAATACTATGATGTGTAAGAAAAGCAGAAAGGCACTTTTATGAAAGTGCTGTCCATCAGTCCAGTTGGTGTTACTCAGCAAAAATACAGTGACATATCTCAAACTGTAATAAATTCTGACCAGTCGTGCACTGAAAGGGAGAATGCCAGATCATCACGATTAAATAAATGAAAGGCACAGTCAGCACTACAAGAGGGGAGCCTTGAGGTTAGAGAAGAAAACAACAAATATAACCTGTTGATGCTAGCTGTTGACATCTCATATTTTGCTTTTAAACACTTCATTTTTAGAATTCCTTAAATCTTTCTGCTGCAAGCCATGCAAGGATTAAAACCAGTAAGGCAGGAGAAAATACGGAAATGCGTACGATGCTCCCTTGATACTTTTTCAATCCTCCTGCCAAATACAGTTGAAACTCTCAGTAATAAGAATGGGTGAAATATTAAGTCTTTCCTGTCAGTTCAGCAATGGTAGTGATGTGATGCTGTTTGGCTCCACCTGACAGGAATAGTGCAAGCAGCAGCGAGAATAAAACTGGGTGATTTAGATGATTTCTCTCAACACAGTCCTTCAAAGGGCAAGACATTCTCACCTCCCTTTGACTTAGAAAAGCAGTACTCCTGAGCATCTGGAAGGCTACATGCTGCAACTAGCACATCAACAGCATGTAGACCTGCATGAACAGCAAGCACAGAACACAAGGTGCAGCACTCACTCAGCAGCCTGCCCTCAGTGAACGCTGGGCAGGATGCTCTGCTCCAGCACAGGCTTCTGAATTGCCTTTAAAAGTAGCTCTCAATTGAGCGTGTTACAGCAGACTAGCTACACAGTGACAAAAACAGAGATAATTGTCACAGCTTTACATTAGAGGAAAGGGCAAAATCTAGACAACCCAGACACAACAGGCAGGTTGATATGGAAGTAAATGAGAAAATTCAGCAGAATTAACACAAGATGCATTAGCACTTCTTCCTTCATAGGTTTGGCCAAAGGGGTAATAGTTAATGGTAGTTTAATTTATCTGGTTTATTTTTCCCACTTTATGAAAAGCACCACAGTGACTTACCAGGTGCCAAGTTAGAGTCCTACCACAAGAGT
Organism: Chaetura pelagica; assembly: GCF_000747805.2. Taxonomy (NCBI): domain Eukaryota; kingdom Metazoa; phylum Chordata; class Aves; order Apodiformes; family Apodidae; genus Chaetura; species Chaetura pelagica. The sequence continues at coordinate 663,204 of NW_009952796.1, read as the reverse complement.
CTTCAAAATCTGTGTTGTGTGCCTACATCTTTGTTGCAACATTAGCAGACCAAGAACCCAAACAATACTCTTACTTCAGTGTCCAAAAATATCTGTAGAACTCCACAAGAGTCTCAAAAACACCGAACGAATTCCACTAGAAAAAAGCTATATCGATAACTCCCTTTTACACAACAACTTTATTCCTAGAAATTATTAAAATATACCCATTTAGATTCATCCTTGATGCAAAACTACCAAATTTGGCTGTGGCAAACCTACATCTGGTGTGATTTTGGCCCTAGGACAGCATTCAAGAAAATTTCAGTGCACTGACGTTTAAATACACCGAGAGGAGAAACAACCAATCAGCTTCAGAAATTCCAGGGAAGCCTTCATCTCTGTGTTTTCCCTGTGTTTTTATAGTATATTGTTGCGTATGAGTTACAAATGTGTGAAAACATTAAAGTTGAGCCAACTACAAAATAAGCTAATATCTTGTGTTTTCTGAAAAATGCAAGCCTAATTAGAGTTTAGGTAATTAAAGCTTTCACAGTCATAAAAAGTACAATACATTCATTTATGCAAATCTGCCACTGAGTGCGATTTCAGTAAAATACCATGTAATGCGCATAACGTCAGAATTTTGCTTACAATTGAAATGTCTGCAAAGCAAGTTCTCTCCCTAAATTTCAGGCACATGCACTGTAATTCTCTTGCATTATGGATTTAAAACTCAGATCGCTTTGTCTTCATTTAAAAATGATTAGCAGTTTACATCGGATTTATGTGCTGGCATAGCCTTTGTATCATTGAGCAACTACAAGCTGATTTACAAAAGCCCACATACACTATGTGTGTATTTATGTAACTCCAAAGTAATATGTGGTGGCAGGCATAACCAGCACACATAATTTATAATTAAGTGATTAGCAATATAAGCCACTATTATTAATTAACGTGTAATGCTGACATTGTGCTTCGGGCTGTATAAACTATGAGCGCAAGGCAATCTCTGCCTTGGAGTGGCAAGAGGCTAAAATGACAGGTGCCGTCTCCCAGTCCCACAGCTTCTAGGGAGCCAGGAGGAGAAATCACCCAGCAGAAGTCCTGAAGCCAGCACTGCACAGCCAGGCACAGGCCCCTGCAGGCTGCCACAACTGTTGACCCCTCAGAAACAAGAGCAACAGGGAAAGCTAACAATCCTTTTCTCTAGTTAGAAGGCAGCAGAGCAACACCAGGTACGTAAAGGTTCTCCAGCCTCTATAACCCTGAGGCAAAGACCCAGCGAATCTACTTAGTACAGGGCAAGGTAGGCCTGGTACATTTGCCCCTGCTCCACTTGGTCACTCTGCAGAGCTGAGATCAACCCTTGGGAGCATGAAACATGACTGCTCTTCCCAAGGTATCAAGAAGAATTCACAGTATTTAAGGTCCCCCAACGGCACGACAGCAAGTTCTCGTGAAACAGCACCCAAGGCGCTTTTGGACAGCAAGACAGGAGTGAGGAAGGTGGTTCAGAAACCATTGCCCCCAAAAGTGAGATGCTACAACCACAGTAGCTAAACAGCACATAAAAGAGCTAGTTTCAGTTCACAGCACTCGCAGTGTTGCTCTGTCAGTGGTCACATTTCCTTGAATATGTGTAAGGACAAGAGGTATGAAACATCTTGCCGTGAGACCACCATAGTTCCACCAAAGGTTAACTCCCGGGACGAATAAATATCCACTTCCATACAAGGAGGGGTGAAGAGAGTTTAATACCTTTCTTGTGAGCTAGGTAAAGCATGCAGTAACTAAAATTAGGTCTAAAATTTTGGGGGGTAATTAGGCTTTGAAAAACAGCTCTAACAGATATTGTCATTAATGTTGAAAATCCTCTCCTTCTTTCATGTTCAGCAGCCTAAATGGGAAAAAATCCAACCTGGAAGTGTCCTTCATTATTATTTACATAGAGCCTTACCTGCTCTTTTGTTGATAAATCGAAAAGCTGTATTTGCAGCAAAATAATGATAATATACAGCTGCTTGGACAGATTACGAAAAGCAAAGCAACCAGATAATGATTTACTGCGCTACTCTAAGACAGGTACTAACTTTCTTTACATCAACAAGTTTTAAAACTGTCATGCAGCTTTTAATTGCCTTTAATAAGGTAGAGATAAAGCCCTCTGGGTCTTAATCCCATCATCATGGTGATGCAAGTTAATGATAGGTTAGCCAGTGCTGTATATCACTAGCTTACAGAAGGGTCAGAAGGAACATTTCATCCTAGGCCAACAAGGCTGTATTCCATGGGTAACCTCTAACCTGTCGGGGCTGTCAATCACCAAGCAGTATGCATGAATACCATGTTTCTGGTAAACCTCCTTGCACACCTATGAATTTTGTCAGTCAATATCCTATATTAACAGTTCTTTCAGCTGCTACAACTAGACTGAATTGTCATACCTTTTCAGAATAGTGGAGGGTGATTTGGTATTTTTCTTATGGAGAATTAGTGATCTACTCATGGCTTTGGCTAGCTGATGGGATCATGAAAGGCAGAAGATTGGCTTGCTGTGAAGGACCTCAGAAGATTACAAGAATACAGGAACTGTAAGAAACTTATAAAATATTAAAGGGTCTATCAAGGAAACAGACCTTCAGATAGATTTAGCTAAGAGATTAACTAGGATCATAAAAGTCAAGTTATGGAAAGTAACTGGACCCCAGTAATGAGCAGGACCTGTGAGAGGTATTGTCATACAGATAATAGAGATCTGCATCTAACCTACCACAAGATTCATTGGCACTTTGATCAGATCTGTGCCTCCTAAAAAGATAAGGGCAAACAAAGAAACCAAAGGAAAGGCCATTTTCCCTAGCTTGTTATTGAAGTCTTTTACAGAAAAATACTCCGGAGACTGGGGGCTCTATTAAATGGTTTTACATAGGAAATAGGACTGGAAGAGTCCTTCCAGATCATCCCCTGCCACGTCTGACACATTGTATCTCATTGATATCAAAACATCACAATCTCATTGATAAATTTCTCTAGTTTTTTTTTCTTGAAATCAGGTATTTTTCCTGTCCCTGTGATTCCTACTGGAAAGCTGCTCAAAAAAATTTACTGTTATTAAAAATCTTCCTTTTCCAAAGAACATTTATTCAGTTGGCTTCTATCAACTGTCCTTATGCATTCAGTATACCACTAATTTAGTCAGTTCTCTCTCACCACTAACCCTGATAATACATTTATAGGGAACAATATACTCCTACTCTGTTTCAGTTTTGCTAAACTAAAGACAATCTTCTATTCCTCATTTCCTATTTAAACTTAATAGCCCTTTTTCTGGACTCAGTCTTTTTCTGGATCTCCCCAGTGCCTTGTACAAAAGTTGTCGGGTATCCCACATGTTTCCTGGATATGCTTCCCCTGATGCAACATCCAGGGGAACATCTCAGGGGATATTTCCCTTCCCTGCTGTTGCAGAGCTCCAACGGTTGTCAGTCATTGTGAGATTTAGCAAAACACTTCTCTGTTACTTCCAGCTGGTGAGCCTCCTGCTCAGAGCAAAAAAACATCTGCATGACCTTGTGGTTTATTAGTGCTTAATTTTATCCATTTTCCATTTCTCCTGTTGTCAGGGTCAGTCCTTCTCTGAATTGTCAAGGCCTCTCAGCTTTCTGTCTCTTGCAGACTTTGTATTTGCACACATTTTCTTATGTAATCACAAATATAAATGTTCAGATAGGTCACAAGAATGATCATTAATAAACTCTGCTAGTTTCTCTTCTTGTTCCTTGACAGCTCTTTCAGCTCAGTTCTCAGCAATCCTCCTATAGCCATTTATTTACGTGTCTTGCACCCTATACTCTCCAGCCAAAATTATTTTCTTTCACATTAAACATTTCACAGAAACATTGATGAATTAGATCTACTGTATTTCTCTTGGTCACAAACTCAGAGCATGATATCACATCAATCTAACAAAATTAATCTTTGGTAGCCTATCTATTGCTACAGTATTTGCTAATTAATCTTTCTTTCAGCAGATCTATGCAAAGATCAGGGTCCATCTAGTACAAGGACAACAAAGGTCAGCTCTCCCCAGTATCAGCCTGCTAGAAATGAAGAGCTTGAAAAGTTAGTGAAATCACTTCAGTACAAAAAAGTTGTAAGAACTTATCTACATTGGAACACAAGCCACAGTGTAAATCAGAAACTGTAAGATCATTTATAGAGGTTCAAAGGATTAGCCATCTCAAAATTATGACACTATCTACCTAGAATCAAAATTGTTTGAAAGGTCCCTTCAGCCTATGACAGATTTTGAAGTTTATGGCAGGAGGTATCACTGATCTCCGTTGTTGAGCTAAGAAAATATGGCTCAGTTGCAAACAGCTACTTGCCCCAGAGTCTGCAATAGGAGCACAGCAAAATTTACTGTGCTCTCCTAAATCATCTTTAGCTTTGCCTCAGCATTTATACCTTAGCCTAGATATCTTAATGGAAATGGGACTTACCAAGAAAATAATTGCATTCCTTGCCAGGACATTCAAGTCTGTAGAATTCCCAATTGACATCTCAGCTCTAATTTTGACCTTGTTTGGCAGGACAGTGACTTCAAAATTACAAACATGCACAGAGCCCATGCTGCTGTGGGCCCCTTCAGACAGCTAGTCACAATGTCTGATGGAAACATAATGATATGGACAACTGGCTGAAAATTACATTCTCCACTGTCTCACCAGGTCAATTTAATTATTCAAAGATTATTAACAAAGAGAGAAAAGTGTACCATAGCTAGACTCCAAACCCTGTGTCATGTCCCTCTGGCAGGAGAGAGGATGACTTTGTGACTAAAACAGAACAAAGAGAGTTACAGTGGGACTCTGTTCTTCACGACATTGTACAAGTCACATGAGATCTTTATTCTTCATTTTCACCACCTGTAAACTCCCCATCATGACAGTTCACAGAACCACAGATTCATTTTGAGACCTTACCTATTAGAGCTTATGAGATACTATTAGGTCCTCAGACGAGAGTTGTTAGAAACTATCATAAATTCAGTATTTGGAAGCAACAATTCTCTATTTCAGCTGATTCAGTAGGGCTGGTCCTCATAAAAAGCTCTTAGCTTGGTAGTTCTTATGGGGTTAGAGAGCCCACGTTTCAGTCTTGTTGAAGTAGTATGAGAAAAGGATAGCAATGTGCACAGCACATGAAGTGTCTCCACACTTTTTTCATCAGAAGCTGACAGATTTAAGGGAACGTGAAGGTGATAGCAAACAGATACCCCAAACAGAAAACAAACGGTAAGAGATTTTTTAGCTTGGATCAGGTATTTGTCCATAGGCTGAACACTACAAAATGTAGGGCCTAGTTTCAATGAGAGCTATTTGTCTAACCTTCAGGTATTGATTCACTCAAAGCTGCCTACTTAACAGTTATACTATTTTTTTTTAAGCTAGCCAGACCTGGTCATGTATGAAATCCAAGAGCAGCCACCAAAAACTCCTCATGTAGCTTGCAGACAACTGCAGTATGCCCTACTTTCTTGCTGCTAGGTGTGCATAACTTCAGTTGTCCAGCCTTCTCTAGAAAAAGAGAACAAGAGGAAAGTTCATTGTTTCCCTGACAATTTGCAAGAATATCCAAATTAAAAATGGAAGTTTTGTCATTTGCATAGCAAAGAGAGTAGGGAAAGAGAGGAAGTATTGTTAGGTATTGGTAATGTAAAAACATAAGTATGCTGTTATTTATGTAATTAGTTATTGCTTTCATTATGGGTGCAGTCTTAATGGTTATAGTATTTATGTATAATTACCTTAATATTCACTGAAATTTCCAAGTAGCTCCCTAATTAACTGTCTCAAATATATAATTACATTGCATCTTTACGCAAGACTTGCCTAATTAATGTAGTTACACCACTTCTTTGTGAATGTGCATTATTAAATGCTCTTCGCATCATTCTTCTGACTTCTTGTAATTCACGCTTTACAAAAATTAAGACCCTGAATTAGAAACCTTCACGAGCAACCAGCTCCAAAAGCAAGTGCCAGACGATGTTTTCTTAACAAAAACCAAATCTTACTAAGCCTCATTACCACTCCCTTTAACAAAAGCTTTCCATCTGGATCTGAAAGAAATCTCAGGTACCATTGTCTTTTAAGAGGGCATAGAAAAATGTTAGATGGTTAAAGATAACAAAGACGTTGCTGCCATCAAGGGTCCAAAATCCTGGACTTCCTAATTCCTGGGCCAAAAAGCTCACCTGGTAAAGGAATTGGGTGAGTGCATGATAGCACCCCAATCACTTGACAGGTGGCCTTTTCAAAATGCAGAAAGTAACAAGGGATTTAGGAAGGATCTCACCAGCAAGACTCTCCTGCAAAATCATGTGGGCCATGGTTTTAAATCAAGCGCTTTTAATCACTTTTTGCCAAGGGTTCCACCTCTGTGCTTGCCACATTACCTGTCACTCTGAATTGCCCTGCATGTCATTTAGTGCATCACACACCTTGGGAGCTCTTGCTCTAGGTGCAGATCCTAGCTCTGTGGGCAAAGGACTGAATGCCACTATAAGTCTGAAACAAGAGTGAAGGGAAAGTTGCAGCTCTGAAGAATTTGATTGCATTTATAGACTGAATTCTTCTAAACTTCAGTATCTTGGACGGCTCAGGTAGTGACCTGAGAAGGGAGTTGGAAGAAATTCTGGGATTCTGTTCTGTGGCAAAGTTTTTGCAGAGAGCATTTATGCCCATCTTCACCTGCCAGTAAGTACATTACAAAGCCACTGAAAGTGGCAGAGAGGTTAGGCCAGAGGCAGTTTCTTAAAGCAGGACAAGGTGCACTGAAAAGTAGCAGAGCCAAGGGAAATTCAGGGAGTCTTTTACATGACAGAGCTAAATCTGAATTAATCAAAAGGTAAGGACAAGATTTATTAGACTGCAGCCAGGCCAAATGTCAATAAGAGATTTGATTCTTCTGGTTTCATAGGTCAAAATTCCCCTACATTGGACCCACTCAGCAAATCTTGTCAGCCATATAGGCACAGCAAGCCTAACAGTGCATTCCAGCAGCACCAAACTCACTGTCTGCATGTGGTCAGCTTGTTCACAGGCAGTATGTTCTTCACATCTTGGTCTTTTTGAAACAGTTAGTTATGCACCACATTTTCTGCAGATTTATGTAATTGTTAAATGGTTATCCCAACAGTTAGGATTTGGAGAAAATCTTGCCAAGTGTATTTGTAGACTCCACTATGCTCCAGCTAGTGACATAAGACAAGTGAAGTGAGGGAAGAAACACGCTCCAAGGGCAGGTACTTAGCAGACTTTCACTTGAAGAAATGTGGTGAAGGCTACTAACAGAGCTATGATAAAGGTAGTTACTGTCTGTTCCAATCAGCCTGCTTTTTACCTTAGTTACCCATTTCCAACATGAAATTTTGCTTGACACTCATGCATGGCAACTAATTCTCAGGGGTAAATGGACAAAACCTCTGGAGCTTCAGACCCAGGTTATCTGTATTTACCATTGCAAAGTTTTCAGCAACCAGTTGTCAAAGACAGGCAATACAGACACGTAAAACTAAGGAGGTAATCCCACTTCAGCTCCCACAAGGAATCACCACACACTAGTACAAGGGTAATATTACATACAAACTATGCCATACAAGAAAAGAACCTAACCCTGCTAACTCTTGTGTGGAGATAGACAGAATTACTTTGGTAAGGGAAGTGTTGGCATGGCTGAGATTTACAATGCAGGCTGACATTTCCAAGCTGCAGAAATGTGCAGTTAGGCATCTAAATAAATAGCCTGACTTTCAGAAACACTGAATATCAGGAAGTTAGAAGAGGAGCTACTGCGTACATCTTCAAATATGCTGCCCTACATCTATATATTTTGGCCATCTAATAAGTACATCATGTTTTTCCACAGAAATCCATAGTCCTAAACTACCTATATCAAACAAATCTGTGCATAAACAGGTTCAAGCACTGAACAAACATCAAATCCATCACTGCTAGCAAATCATTGCTATTTTAAAAGAACCTCTTGCTTTTTTAAGTACCAGATACCAACTCACATACTGAATGCACACACTAATAAAATACTCCTTTTACTCCAATATTTTACGTAGATGTTTAACGTATCAGCTGAACTTGTCTCAGCCAATGTGTGACGTGGGTGGAAAAAACACTACCATTCCAAAGTGGGATTTTTCCACTTGCTTTTTTTTTTCAATTTTGTAGTATGCAAAGAGTTACTGAAACAGCTGGCCATACAACATCTGGGAGACAAAAAACACACACAGGAAAATACAGCAGAAGGGGAAGATTCATGAAAACAGGAAACATTAAGAGGAGAGTGAAAATATGTTAGAACAAAGGAGGTAATAGACTGTCAGGGCGGATGAGTTCACCAATCAGCAGAAGTTCCTCAAGAGCCTTCAGAGACCAGCAGTATGACATACGCCACTCCTGACACAAAAGGACAGCAACCTTTTTAACCTCCACTTTGCAGACAAACGAAGTATGATGGTCTGCCCAGAGATGTGCTAGTTCCACTCAGAAACACTATCTCCATTTTCCAAGCCTATACCTTACTCTGACAGGAAACAGCAGCAGTTAAAGAACACTACAGATGCTTATTGCCACAGGTACCCAGATTAGGTTGTTAGACCTACTTAAAACATCATTCACAAATGTTCAATTTGCTGAGGACTTTCTGCTCCAACTGTGTCCATAGACTTTTCAACGATGTTTGCACAAATAGCCTCTTCTTTGCCCAAAGGTTTGCCAGTGCTCCTGTATTTCCAAGCAGACAAGGGTATTCATTTGCATCCTTCACCTTCCCTTCTGTTTCCATTCAGAACAGTTTAGTCACTCACTCAGACGCTATTGATAATATTCTGTGCACTGGGACAACACGTTTCACAATAAAATAAAAAATGGTAAATACCCCAAGTGAGCAGCCCTCAGACTGAGAACTATTCACCCAAGCTGCTCGGGCAACATTTCAGTGACAAATACAAGTGTAGAAATCAGGACATGGTGCAACATGAGGAGCTGTGAAAGTAAAGGCCATTCTGCAAGAGATTACACATATTTTAAAGCCTGTCAAAGCAAAGCTCCTCTCGCCTTTCTTAGGGGACCTTCAGATAGAGGGAGCCTTTGTAAGACATCATCAGCTCTTGAATCCCTATAACTTTAGAAGGAAAAGCAGCCAGGTATCTATCATCTGCACAAAGACAAGTTCCTTGTGTGGATTTCTCTCAATCTTCTTATCACAAAACAATCTAGGAGGATTTTGACTGTGGAGATGAGGTATCACAAGGCTTTGTAACAAAAGAAACCCCAGCCAGTGAGAAATGAAGGATCTGAGGGCAATTATAAAAAAAAAAAAAAAAAAAAAGCAACAAAAAACTCAGTTCTTTATAGCCTCACCCATTGGCTTACTTTATCACTTACAGCAGATATGCAGGCTCTCTCCATTTCAGTGTGTATATTTCCCTCAGACAGAAAAGCTGTTTAGATGTGTAACTCCTGTTGACTTTCAATAGAGAGGTAAGCACTTAAATGCATTTTGTGACTTCAGAAATCTCCCCCTAGTGACACAGTAGTAAAATTAAGTCTCTAAGACTTGCAATAAAATGCATTCACCAGTGCCTTATGAAACACCCCAAATAAAAATCACACTTGCTCATGAGAATGAAAGCAGCACACGAAGCACTTTCCTCTTCCAGCAGGCCTAGCTCTTCTCTCTCTCTTCACTGAGAGGAAAGATGACATGCTCCCAGTGCAGGATTTGCACCCCCAGGTCAGGAGGATGGGCCCTACTGCTCCCCAAAGGGTGATGCTCCTTCCCATCCAACCCATGAAGAAGAGTGAAGAAACCTTGGGACCAAAGCCACAGCAGGCCATGAGCATCATGAAGGGGCTGAGGGAAGGAAGAGAAGAACAAGATGTTTACCAGAGGATGTGCAGCAGGGATTCTGGTCAAAAATTTCCATCAGCTTTAGTCCCAAAACTAAAGCTGCCATCTGAAGGGCACAATATCTTCATGAAGCTGTATCAACATGTGGCATCTGAAAAGACTACAGGAGGCATCCCAAGGTCCCTTTGAGGGAGTTCCTCCTAAGGGGCAATGTAAACACTTGTTAAGACACCAGCCTTGGCAAGATGTGGGTCTCTAGAGTGTCTCCTCATCTCACATGTCTCAGAGAAGACAGGACATTCAGGGGCTTGCAACTCTGATGCTGGAAATTCTGAGCTTGAGCTCTCCCTCCAGGGTTGCAGCTGTTTTGTTTTACTTTGAAAAAAATGTTAACACCTTTTACAAACTCTGGTTTTGTCCTCAAAGGTACCAGAACAGCCTGTGTTGTGCATGCAAGACCTAAAAATAAGATTACAAAGTAAAGCAGCATTCCTGGGCATCTGTCAGCTGCAACAGATGCTGGGCCAAAAGAGAAATTTATACAGAGCCTAAAAGCTCATTGTATTCCAGGACTACATCATATTGCATAAAGACCTGCCCCTCTCTGACCACAGATCCCCACAACAATCGGGCAAACAAGGAATACCCCACCTTCCCCAGCTGAAAGATCTATGGCAGGTGCCGCAGCCGTCCCCTCCTC